>NW_024530377.1:2187887-2339665 GCF_017590135.1 Pyrgilauda ruficollis
AAAAAAAAAAAAAAAAAAAAAAAAAAAAAAAACAGCTACTGCCAGAGTGAGAACAGGCCCTGTCCCCCTGTGGGTCAGGGTGGTGGCACAGTCCCATCCCATGGGGGCTCAGCCCTCCTGCAGTGCCAGCTGTGGTTCTGCTGGAGCAGGGATCCTGCACAAGGCTGGAGTTTTCCTCTGGAGCTCCAGGGCTGCTGGAGATGGGCCTGCTCTTCCTCTGGGAATGCAGGGCAGGAGAAAGCTGCTCCTCTGGGAATGCAGTGGGCAGAGACTACTGTGCTGTTCCAGGCTCAGATTGTATCCAGGTAGGAATGCTTGGCTCCTGCCCTGGGCGGAGCATCTCCCATGGGATGATGGAATTTGATCAGCCCTGCAGGGACACTCCCTGGCCATGGACAGCAGAGATCTCCTGGAGGGAGGATTGGCTGTGGGAGAGATAAAGAAAAAACTGCCCCAAGAACAGCAGAGAACTGCCCCACAAATAGGAATAGAACACACACACCCATTTCCAACCTAGGACACGTTTTTATTGCAGTGAGAAATGTGGTAAAACACGAGTGTGCCGAGATGTGTGATGACAGAGGGAGAGGGATATACAAGCACTTTTTAACTGGTGTCTGCAGACCTGATCCTTTCCCTTCTGTCCCTCCCCAGAAGCGGACGGCTCGCCCGTCTCTGAGATTGAGGGCCCTTTCACCACAGCAGACGTGGCCAGCAACTGCGTCTCCAGCGTCTCCTTCCACGAGCCCGTGCTCTGGATCGCCTCCTACGCCCTGATGAGCCTGTGTGGGATCATCCTGCTGGTGCTGATGGTGCTGCTGCTCATCCCACCGCGCTGCCAGCACCGCTACACGGACAACGACGTGGTCAACGACGAGTCCTCCCTCGTGCGCCACCGGTGGAAATGAGAGGCTGGATCCCAAAAAACAGACTTAAAAACCAAGGACAAAGAGCTCTGCCAAGGGGAAGAAGCCAATGCCTCCTCAGTCCCTTCTATGTTCCTACAAAACGCTGTTGAAAATCCCACCAAATACCCTGCGTCGTGACTTTTATAGCTTTATTTTCTAACACCGGTTCTGAACCAAAGCACTGTTAACCACCTCTGAAGTGCTACGGTACTGGATTTGCTACTGCAGTGCAATGAGCCTTTATGCTCTCTACAGTACCTTCTTTAAAAAAAAAAAAAAAAAAAAAAACAAGTTTAAAAAAAAAAAAAAAAAGATAAAAAACCACACCGTGATGTTCTTCCACTGTCTGAACAAAATTGTCCATCTCTCTTTCACAAAAAAAAAAGGAGCTGTCAGTATTTTCTAACTAATCGAGCCCTGACTGTAGAAAAAGAGAAAAAAAATAATCTTTCTTATTAATTGCATTAAATGAATACTGCTTTCTGTTTACATCAGTTTATTTTGAAACTGTGCTTATGGTGTGGGGGAGGGAGAAAAGTCAGACTTAAGCAGCAGAGAAAAAGCCAGGGAGATCAAGAAGAAATGTTGGTTTGTGGTTTCTTTCCCTCAAGATCTCTGCTGCCACTTGAGAGGGTCGCCCTCCTTGAGAGCTGTAACAAAATATAGTCCAAGGTGGTGAAAACTGGGAAACAAACTTGTTCAGCCTTAGAGTAAAACAAGACTACCTCTCTTAATTTACAAGGATGCTACCACTGGTGAGTGTGTGGATTAGAACTGGTCTTGAAGCACAAAAGATGCTCCATACAACCAAATGGAACTACTTGGCTTTGAATTTTTTGGGATTTTATAAAAATCAATACTTCATGATTTTCCACTTTGGTGCACAGAAAAAAAAAAAAAAAAAGAAAGAAAAAAAAAGAAACCTTTTCATTTCCCCCCCATGTGTGGGGTTTTGTTGGTTTTTTATGAGTTTGAGATTTAGAAAAGGCTGATCTGCATATGTATGGACAGACAAGACAGCAAGGTCTGTGTTCTGCTGTACTTCCAGAGAGAGTGTAAAAGAAAGAAAACAAAATAAGAACAACAACTTTTTTGTTTGTTTTAATTTGGCTGAGCTCAGCAACCTAGACATTCAAAGGAGAAGTACCTGTCTTTATGGACAGGCTGTGAAGTGAAAGTCTTTATGCTGGCTTGTTTTTCAGCTTGAGGTGTTCAGTTTGGCATCAATCATCAAATGAAAAGTGTGTGTGTCCTGCCTGGCTGAAAACAAACCCGTGGTGGGACTGGAAACAATAGTGGGAGAGAGCAGGGGAGGATCTATTTGACCAGGCTTCCATTCTGCAAGAGCAGATCATCATGCTGAGGTCAGAACAAGGTGTTTTCTTTGCAGATAGGACAATTTTTCTTTTCTCTAGTTACAGGCTTCTCTGTAACGCTGGCCTAAGTGTTTGGATTGGAAAGAGAAACATTGCAAGGATGAGGATTTTTTTATACTTAAAAAAAAAAAGGAAAAAAATACTCCTTTTCATTTTGATAGCAGAGCAGTTTGCATATCTGTATGGGAAATGAGGAAATAAAAAAAAGCTTAGCTCTGAATTTCTCAATCCCTTGCCTAGACAATTTTCTGCCCAAAATCCCTTCATATAGCTCTGTGATTCACACTGCCTCTGCATCTGACTCTGCATGGAATGAGGAAAGATTTTTTTTTTTTTCAGAAAAGGTGCATTTACAGAGATGCACGTCGTGTGTGTGAAAATAAAACACTGTGGGTTTTTCTTTTTTAACTAACTTATGTCTTTCATGTCGTAACTGGAAGTGCCTGTGGTTTTCTTTTCAATTCTTGCACTTTCAGATTGCTTGGCTCAGTAGAGTGAAATAATTGATGCTGTGATCCAACGTCTGAAAATGATTTCTTGTGGAGTTTGAAGTTGGAAACAGGAAGGAATTTTAAGATTGTCTCCTTCTTCCTCTGCCTCTTCGTTTCTAAGAGGAGAAAAATTGTGAATTACATGAAATAAGCCATAGAGCTTAACTGTTTTCTCAGTGTTCTATTTTCCATATCTCTTTATTAATATCTTTTAATTACAAGTTCCACGTCGTCCTCCTGGCTTTGGTTTTAAACATAACAAGTAACTTCAGAGTTGTATTCCTCCTTTTTCTACAGTATGGCAATAGAAGTTATGCTTCTGTCACTTGTTTCAAACAGAAACAAGTTTGGATTTTGGATGGGTAGTGTTAAACAATAAACTCTCAATTCAGAAAGTGAAAGCAACTTGTATGCTCTTAAAAAGTTTCATCACTGCTCCCCTCACCTCAGAACCTCCTATCTCCTCACCACAAAGAGTTTTAGGAAGGAATTTATTGGGAAAGGTTCTGATTGGGCTTTTTTTTGAGATTTCTTCTGAGTTGGTGAACAGTCTTCTTAGTGAACTGGATTTCATATAAAAGATTTTAAGTATTACCCTTTCCCTTTGAATATCCTGGGTCAAGATATTTTAAGGGAAACACTTGAATTAAGAGGAGCAATAACCAAGTAGAAATACTGATATATTCTTGAGTTTTCCTGGCATTCCTTCACATTAAAAATGTGTCTTGTAGTAAAATTGCTGTGAGTGGCACCTGTGAGCAGCACAAACTTCATCTGGGCTTGTAAATTGATACTTACAGTGGCAGAAATTCAGGTGAGCATTGCTTTGTTGCTCTGGCAACAAGGAGAGCAATGGAAGCCCTTGAGGGTTCATTTTTAGCCTACAACACATTAAGAAAAATAATGCTCTCGAGCAGTTTTGTATGGAAGATGAAACACAGTGATAGACTATAACCAAGTGCAGTCACTTGGTAACTCATAATGATCTATTTCCCTGATATATTTCAAAAAAATATATATGTTGTGAGATGTATTATGTTTCTGTTAACCAGCTTCAGGTGAAAGAATAAACCACACCTTAAGGAACAAAAAAAAAAAAAAAAAAAAAAAAAAAAAAAAAAAAAAAAAAAAAAAGGAGGGAAGAGGAGTGAAAAAAAACCCCATAGCGATGATACAGAAAAATATCCTTTATTTGTTATGAAAGACAGGATGCTTCAAATCACAGCACTCCAAACCATCCCTTGTAAGAAATATCAATATTTCTTGCTGACCCAGCTCTCCCCTGATGGGAATGCAACACCACGTCCCAGGAAAGTGTCAGAAAGCTGCATTCCCCTGGCCGCAGCCTCGCAGGTAATTCGAAACGATCGGTGCCATCGCCAGGGATTGGAGGGGGTGTGGTTGGAGTTCCAGGGGTTAAACTTGAGCCCAGCCCTGGGAATAGGTTAATTCTATCCCGCTGCTTTTGCAAGTTTTAGAAATATTATCGTGGGTTTTTTGGAGCAATTTAAATGCTAAGGGAAACAGATGGAGCATTTTAATAAGGCTTTTGTTCAGGTGCTGTAAAAGAAGTTAGGTGGGGGGGATTGTTCCGTTTTTAAGGTGAAGGATTGTGTTTAGGATGTGCATGTTGAATCAACCTAAATGCAGTGTATCAAGGGGTTTTGGTATCTCCTGTTGTCAACAGCTGTAAAATTCATCAGCGAAAATCAACCAATGAGTTGATCCAGTTGCTTGCTGTGTATTGGCTGGCTTTGTCTTACTGAAGGATGAGCCATTTGTCTACCAAGCTTTTCCTTTTAAATATTAAAAGGCTTGTGAGAGTTGCATAGCGCTGCACATTTCCAGAGAGAGAAAGAGAGATCCCTAAATTGTCCACTATTAAAAAAGAATTGTGCTGCTGGAAGTTTCTTTGATTTTCGTAGGGGTTTCCAACAACTGGGCTGGTGTTGGCTGTCACATCCTCATCTCAGACACAAATAGAAATAGCAGTACCAGTGATGTAATGAAAGGTGTTGGTACAGTGACCTATGGAGGTGCAATTAAAAGAAATTACAGGATGCCTTTAGCTTTATTAAAAATTGCAAGAGCATAACAGATTGATTCTTTTTAGAAAAGGCTGTACTTCTTACCAAGACATTAGCTCCTGTCAAACTTGACTCTCTGATTGATAAATTGTTCATTTCTGGCTGCTGAAGTCCTTGCTGCTGTTGAGAGAAGTGAAGACAGATTGGTAATGGGATAGGAGCAATCTTCTGAGCCAGTTAGATTTGCTGGCTTTTGAGGCTTAATTAGGTGCTAATCCAGGCTTGGGAGTAATCCAGCATCCTGGTTATGGCTCTTTGGGAATGCTAGCAGAAATACTTGCCTTCAGCCAAACCCCTGGGTGAGGTGGATCCAAAACACAAAAGCCACAGGGAGACAGCAGCGGCTGCAGGTGCAACATCCAACAGTCCCCGTTTCCTTTGGCAAGGCTCCACCTGCCTGAATATTTTGGAAATCAGCACTCCAAGGTGCCTTTTGGTGCTATCCCCTCCCAGGTAAACACAGGACACAATCATCTTTAGGGAGGATCCTTGCCCAGCTGCTGAATATTCCCCTCTCCATGTAACTCAGTGCTGTTTCTCACCCCCAGTGGCATTTGAAAAGGAAAGGACAGGAAATTATAAAACATGCTGACATCAATGACTGTGCAGTAGTAATATAAGAATGGTTTGTATCTGGCTGGATCTTTGTGGTCAGGTAGTCTTTGAAATATTGGGAATTTTCGATTAGACTGTGAAGACACAAGCAGAATTTCTTTTGAGCTAGCCAAAAAGTAAAACAGAAAAGGTAATTTTTGGAATTTAAAAAGACGTAGCCCTCAATAAGTGCTTTCTTCCCCTTCTATTTTTTTTTTTTTAATTTGATAACAATCACTGAAACATATTTTAGCATAGTTGCTGTCCTACTAATTTGCTGGTTGTGAATCTGATTTTTCTGATTTGTCTTCTAGGCCATTCACCCCTTCTCATTCCCCCCAAAAAAAGTTGCTAAAAGATTAAGGTCTCCGTTTTCCAGTTTTAGCTTTCTAACAAAAGGTATGTTTTTCTTGTTTACCGTTCACAGACCTGTTTTAAAGCAGTTCTTTAATGCTTTAAAAATTAACTGTAGGCTGAAAATACTCACAGTGCCATTAGGAGAAGAACTGGAGCCAGAACTTTACCTGTGCCAATGGTCCCTGAATTTTGCTGTGTGCCAAGAGCTCCTTTGTGCATTTGACTATGATCCCTGGACTTCCTTCACATCCCACTAGGAAATATGCCCTGCTCCTGTATATTCTCCTTTTTCTCCATCCTCAGGAAGTACAGAGGTGGAGAGGAGAACCACAAGGAGCTGTGAGAGGCTCCATCCATGACATTTTTTGTCCTAAAAACTCCAGCTGAGCAACTGAGTTTGCTCTGATTTTACAGCAATGTGTTTTTAGGCAAAACACTTGAATAAAGGACATTGTAACAATCCTCTCATCCTGTCCCCCTCTGATGAGGGGAAGTTTTCATAGGGACAAGTCAAACCTGCAAAGGGCAAGTTTATTCCTGTGTTTTCAGAGAGGGATTATAGAGCTGAATGTTTAAATGGCTGTATTTGCAGCATGGTCGTCCTTTGGAAAATTGTGTGGTAAAAAAAACAGAGTTGAGAATGTTTAGAGGTAATAAAAAGACAACAATTTCTTGATAGCACAAAGGCGTGGATTACTGCAATATGTGCTGGAAAAAATTCCTTTGGTAGCCAATACTCTGTGTGTGCATAAACTATACAAAGCTCAGTGTTTAAGAATTACACCTGAAAACAGGCAGTTCACATTTTTATTGCAAATTTTATATGGAGATGCAGAGATCTTTTAAGGCTTTTTACACTACAATAATTGTTATGTTATTCAGGAAGTGTGGAAAGGATTTCACCTTTAAGGTCAACTTACAGAAGTATTTATTCACCTGTTGTTTTGTTTTGTTTTTATTAGACAATGTTTTTAACATTGACTGAAAAGAAAATGGGATCAAACTTTGGAACAAAGGGGTACAGTCTTTCTAATTCAATCTTCAGGTTATGTTAGGATCTCTATCCCACTTACTGTCAAGCCTCATTACTCAATTTTCCAAAAACTGATACTTTGTACTTTCAGGTCTTGTCATTTTCAGATAAACACTATGTAAAAAAAATCAGATTTTATGCTGCGCAAAATAAATGATTAATTCTTTCAACCTATTCTGTGTGTCTTTTAAAATCCTGTTAAGAAGAACTTCAAAGCTGATCAATTATATCCATCCAAATTCCTCCTGTGACTCCCAATTTCTGGCTGTGTAGATCCCATCTGACCCTGGCAGGAGGGGGAGGCAGCCAAGTTTAGCTCCGAGGTGATTTTTTCCTGCTTATTCCCGAATTACAGATAGTCCTGCTTCAACTTTTCATTTCAGTACGGGACAGAACCGAGCAGATAAAGCATGAAGCTGAGAAGGTGGAGCTGCTGATGGTTTCGGGTCGTACTTGGGGCTGTTCCTGCCCTGGGATGCGGATGGGGAAGGGACACAAATCCCTGTCCCTGTCCCCAGTCCCTGCTCCGTGCTCTTTCCTCGCCAGATGGAGCCCAAGCGGCGTTTTCCAACTCTTGGAAACCTGATGCCTCAGGTTTTAGATTTTATATGTTTCAGATCCTGTGCTGCTTTAGTGTGTAGGTCTGGGTTCATATTATGGGATGGCTTTTTTTTGATAATGACAGTGGAGTGTATACAAATAGGTGAAGGTTGGCAGTGTAAGTGCTCTGTGTAATTTTCCAGTACAATGTGTAATTCTGATGGCCGCTTAAACAGTAAACATTTACTATTCTCCCCTTTCTCCACCAAAACAAACTCTTTAAAAATAATGGCTTGTGGTTTCTTTTTTTTTTTTTTTTTTCCTTGTAGAGGCTGACAAGTACCACTTGCCTACACCCTGACTCATCATCTGTTTGGCTAGGGAATTCAATAGCTTTTCCCCAAGAAATACAGGTTATTGTGAAGAATACAGGGATCTGTGCTGCCAGTGCCTACACAAATATTAGAGTATTGGATTTTTACAGCTGTTCGCTAGATGAGACTGCTTTCTATGAATAAACAAGGTATTATGTTTCTTCAAATTCTTTCATTTCATGCACCCAGAATTGTTCTGAAGTACTATGAATAGGAATACTATTTACTTTTCCCTTGAGTCTTTTTAATTGCAAATTTAACATTACTTTCAGCTTATTGAATGAGATTCTTTTTATTGTTGGACAACTTGAACATCCTCTAGGTTGGTGGCTTACACTGATTTTTAACTGCTGATTTATTTTTGACTGCTGATGTATCCATGCTCTATCTGGATCAAGCACAGTTAAATATATTCTCCACATGTTTCGCTGGATTAACAAAGCAGAAGAAAAACACACAAATTAACCCCACCTTTGTATTGTTCAGCAGGCCAGAAATGCCCCAGACTCACAAACTTTACAAATTTTCCAGCTTATCAGCTGAAAGTAATCAATGCTTGCTTTTTGCCCTTTGTTAAATTATCCATTTTTGCATATCTTGGGAAAGGTGACTTTAATCCTTTATATCCACAAAAGAAGTATCTAAAAGTTCTTAAGTATGTTCTCCTGGGTTTCATAAAGACAGTGAATGTATACACAAAAAAAAAAAAAAAAAAAAAAAGGGGGGGGGGGTGGGAACCCAAACAAACAAAAAAACAGACAAAAACCCCAACCAAACAAAAATCAACAGTAATTTTAATTATGATAGACATTTACATCTCTATTTCTCTATGCTCCCCTTCACGTCACCACCACGCAGGGTGCTGAGTTTTGGCACAGGCACATGGTGAATTATGGGTGAGTTAAATTACTGCTCTGCTCTTCCACACTGCTGCCCCTATTGTCCATGTGCATGTTCTTGTCTGCCCCAAGTCTTAGGTAAAATTACAGTCCAGTTGCACATTTTATGTAGGAGGTCTATTTTCTTAAGTTCTTGTGAGCTCTACAATCAAAGATTTAGTCCAAAGTCCTCTCCCTGCCTTGCTAACTCTGCCTTCCTTTTAAATCATTAAATTCTTTGAACTTGTCCTGGCAGGAAAATCTACTGCTGGCCATTTGTGGGTGAGCAGAAAACACAAATTAAATTCTTACAAGGTCTGGAATGACACTTCTGCCCATTTGTTAGTCAAGTGAGGTGGATGCAGAAAATCTCTCTATTGGTGCTGTGGTTCAAGGGACAAAAAGGAACTTGCTGGTGTAGTTTTAACTGGGTTAGACCATAAACTTCCTCTGCTGACTGGGTTTTGTGGTGATAAGACAAGAGTAAGGCCCTGTAGATGCATTCACCTGCTCCACTCAGTGCCATTTGTTTCCTGAGTAGATTTCTTGTCCTGTGTATCACCAAAGGGTCTTACAGCCTCACAGGAATTGAGGGTGCAGATTATTATTTTGTAAGTTTTTCCTCTAAGATTTCAAATTACGGAATGAATGTCTGCAGGATGAAATCAGAAATGATCCTTCAGAAGGGTTCTGCATCCCACATCTTTGATTAATCACTAAAGAAGAAGCGTCACTTGGGTTTTTTGCAGATACAAAAGATATACCTGAAGTAAAACATTTTAGAATTTCCTCTTCCTTAGGCACTTAAAATCCCCTTAGCCATTGGATTTCTGTGATTTGGCAGGCCAGCAAACCAGAATTTGGAGCAAAGGTCTGGGTGTATTTCCATGTAGTTTAGGCAAAAAAGGAACCTGCCACACTTTTCTTGTGAGTAAAAGCAGGTAAAATTTCATTTTTTCTTATAGACACTGATGGCCAGTGAAGTGGGTTTTTTACTGTATTGAGGTGGTGACAAAGTTCCTAAGGGTTTAAAATATTCCCTATGAAATCTGTGACCCAAAATACTCATAGAATAAACTTATTTCAAAATCAAATTATCCCAACTGCTAGTTAATATTCCTTGCTTTAATAAAAATAGATAATTTTTTTTTTTTTTGGTTACCACACAGTGTTTTGGGTTTAGAGCTGGATTATTGTTACTTTAAGGGCTAGAAGTAGTCTTCAACAGTTTCAATCATTTATTAACAGAGGCATAATTTTCTGATGTGCCAGTTTGCAGGTTAACACTTCCTGCATAGATAACTGGATATTTTAAAAAGTATGTCAGATAAATGTTGTCCTTAACTTCCTCTTCCATCTCACAACTCTTTTTCCTTTCTGTCCAATGCTTCTCATTGCTTAAGTTTATTTGTCCCGCGTTACCTCTTTAATTATTCACACGGCCAGGTTTCATGGGATGCTTTTTCATTTGCAAGCTCCAGTACATTTGAAAATAACCTGCAGCAATTACTCCCTTAGGTTTCACCTGCAATTTACAGGGTATTATAATGTACCACTCACAGACAAGGACAAGAAACACCTCTCCTCCAGAGACTGGAAACATTTCCAGCTTTCAGCAGTGTCCTGGGAGGAATGCAAAAGGCCCACTCTGGCTGCACTTTCTATTTCAGCCCTCCTGCAGGATTTTATTCATCTGTTTGCTGAGCTAAACATAATTCCTGGGCATCATTAGAGGCAGAGGGAATAAAAGAGCTTAGTGGAAACTAAATCTGAGAGGTTTTAAGGGCAACTGCAGAATAACAGAGCAGTTTGAGTGGTTTTCTAAATGAAAATTAGTGACCCAGCTACCCCAGCAGGAAGGAAACCTCCAGGTGATGGTGCACGACTCCTGGTACACAAGAAAAAATGAGCCAAGGGTGGGCTGGAGCTCGTGGTGGAAATTGTGTCATCCCAGAGCTGTGACGAGGGGTAGAAAAAGGAGGAGGGGTCTCCAATGGAAAAAGCCCTGGGATGGGTTCAACAGACTCAAAAATAACTGGTTCATCTGGAGAATGAATCCAAACTCAAGGAGAGCAGGTTTAGATTGGATATTAGGAAACAATTCTTCCCTGTGAGGGTGGTGGGACACTGCCCCATCCCTGGAAGTGTCCAAAGCCTGAGTAACCTGATGTAGGGGGACATTCCCTGCCCATGGCAGTGGGGTTGGGAGCAGATGATCTGTAAGGACCCACACCACAGAAGGAAAAGGAAAAGGAAAAGGAAAAGGAAAAGGAAAAGGAAAAGGAAAAGGAAAAGGAAAAGGAAAAGGAAAAGGAAAAGGAAAAGGAAAAGGAAAAGGAAAAGGAAAAGGAAAAGGAAAAGGAAAAGGAAAAGGAAAAGGAGAAAAGAAAAGAAAAGAAAAGAAAAGAGAAAAGGAAACGAGTGGCATATGTGCTGTCCTCCTGTCCCGCGGGCCAGCTGGGTGCTCTCTGCAGAGGACAGTTTAAAGTTGTTTAACCGGGGCGGTGCAGCGCTCACAGGCGGCCGCTCCCCTTCCCGCTGTCTTCCCGGTGCTGGCAGGGGGAGGCTGGGAGAGGGACGAGGAGGAGGAGGAAGAGGAAGAATGAAGCTGACCCGGCACTGTGAGTAGGATGCGCCCCGGAGCCGCTCCGGGCGGGATGAGACCCCCATGGCCAAGGGGAAGGGGCGAGAGGGCTGATGCTGGCTCAAAACCCGCTCTTCGTTTGGAATAATTCCTGCTCGAGTCTTAAATATATTCTCTTTTTTTAGTTTTTTTCCTCTGTTCAAGCCCAGCTGCGTGCAGATGGGTGTGTGTATTAGCGAGGTGTGGCTGCGTGGGGGTTTGGAATCAGCTGAACACAGAATAACCCAACACCGGGCTCACATTTAGAGATTTAGTTGCTGCCAAGAGGCACCTGAGGGACGAGGGAAATTGGGAGCTGCTGAAAGGTGGGACCGCTGACACAGGACCCGAGGGAAGGGCAGGAAGCTCTCTCAGGGGAGTGAGGTATTAGGATAGGGGGATATTAGGAAAGGAGATATTAGGGATGGGTTTTTCACCCAGAGGGTGGTCAGGCACTGGAACAGCTCCCCAGGGAAGTGGGGAGCACTGAACTTGACAGAGCTCAAGAAGGGTTTGGACAATGCTCTCAGGCACAGGGTGGGATTGTTGGGGTGTTCTGTCCTGGATAATCCTTGTGGGTCCCTTTAAACTGGGGATTTCTGTGATTCTGTCATCTTTTCCTTACGCTCTGCTGTTTTACATGTCCTGCCACGCCTCCACCCTGACTGTCCTTCCTCCTGGCTTCTCTCTGCCACCTCCTCTGCCTGGCACTGTGAGTATTGTGAGTGTCTCTGCCTCATGACAGTGTCACAGCCGGAGCTCTCAGGGAGCTCCTCCTTGGCAGAAATGGAGCGAGGGAGACACAGAAACACCTCTGCAGCTCAGCATCCCCACACTGCTCCTTGGTGCTGAGCAACCACAGCCTCCAATATCAGCAAAAGCACTGGCTGACTTTCCAACGTGTAGGCTGGACTTTGTGCTTTATTACTTTTAAGTGCTTAATCACAATTTTAAGCTCTCTTGATTATCTTAACTTTGTCTGAGCTTACGCCTTCGCTGTTAACTGTGTAGAGGTTTGCACATGTCTGTGGAGAAATCCAAAAATGAATGTATCTGTGCAGGATAAATAACCTCAGTAAACCTAAAAGAGCCAGCTGGACCCAGCAGTTCAGGTCAGGGAGGTCTCTTGATGCCTTCTGAGTCCCAGAAAGCAAAACCAAAAGTTGATTGACAGTGAAAATATTCCATGAGTTTTGAGAACCAGGTACAAACTATGCAGGAGAGTTAGGAAATGTATTGCCTTGAGCCTTAAAAGGCATATTTCAAAAACTGTTTAAGAAGCTTGTGTTTTAAATAAAATACAGAATGTGTTATAGGTTCACAGAACTATTTAGGTTGGGAAAAACCTCCAAGATCATCAAGTCCAACCTTTGACTGATCACCACCCTGTGAACTAGAGAGCAGCACTGAGTGCCACATCCAGATGTTTCTTTCACTCCTCCAGGGATGGGCTCCAGCCCCTTCCCAGCTCTGTTCTGGACACTCCAGCCACTCAATGCCTTCCTTGTAGTGAGGAGCCCAGAACTGGACACAGGACCAGTGCCCAGTAGAGGTGGGTCCTGCTCCTGTGGCCACATTATTCCTGATCCAAGCCTCAATCCATCGATCCATCCTGTCCAGATCCCTCTGCAGAGCCTTCCTGACCTCCAACAGATCTACACTCCCACCCAACCTGTCTGCAAACTGAGTGTGCCCTCTATCCCCTCACCCAGATCATCAATAAAGACATTGAACCTGACCAGCCCCAGAATTGATCCTGGGGGACACCACTCAGAACTGGGTGTGGCACCATTCCCCAAAACCCTCTGAGCAGACAACTCTTAACCCAGGGAAGATGCACCTGTCCAGGCCTGGGCTGCAGCTTTTCCAGGAGATGTGTGGGAGATGGTGTCCTAGGCTTTGCTGAAGTCCAGGCACAAAACATCCACAGCCTTCCCCACATCCCCCAGGGGGGTCACCCTGTCATAAAAGGAGATCAGGTTGGTCAGGCAGGACCTGCCTTTCCAAAATCCTTGCTGATCCGTTGGTTATCATGTTTGTGCCACGTGATCACACTCAGGATGATCTGTTCCATGATTTTCCCAGCCACCAGGGAATAATATCAGGCATAACAGCAGTTAGACATTGTACTTTCTCTTCTATTTAGATAAAATGCTGCACTGTTGAGTCTGTTTTGCAACAGATTTCATCCATGGTAATGATGAAAAATAGTGCAAATACATTGTAAAGGTAAACCTGCCAAGCTAACTGTGGAATGAGCAAAACAAAACCTGACTGGTGCTCTCACAAATCTTTGCAATGAACCACGCCCCATCCTCTCCCCAAAAACAATCACTGAAATCTCTCAATAAAATTGTCATTTTCACTTCATTCTTCCAGGGTTTTGTCTTTGAAACTTGTGCCTTGGCCTCTATGAATTAAATATATTTTGTGTATAAATCTGGTAGGTTTTTTTTTAATATTGAAAAAGAACTAAGGTTGGTGTCATTCTGTTTGGTTCCAGCAGCTTCCTGATTTGTGCATATGGACTTTGTCTGTGTTTATGTTCACCTCACTGCACAAATGAAGTGTCAGAGTAATTTCAGTATTATTTTAGTGTGGGTTTGCACCACTACTTGTGGTGGAGTAAGAGATTTTTCATGGGTAATACTTAGGGAAATTTATAATATCTGAAGATCCATTACATAACTTTCTCAGTTTTAATCCTTTGATGAAAACACAACAAGTTTTCACAATATTTTCCCTGCAGTCACACAAGTGTTTCTGCAATTTTTCATTGGACTTTTATTTTTAAAGCTGGGAGAACGCAGGAATAACCATGTGGAGAAATACAAATAGGGAGTAGCTAGAGAGGAAAAATTCTGTCTTTATGGTGGATTATCAACAGAACCTGTGTGAATAAAGTCTGCTCTTATGCAAAATAAAAATCAAAGTTCCTTCTGGCACGAATAACCAGAAAAACAGAATTTTTCAGAATTTGGATGCAGACCAATTGGGAAGAATTCACAGGAGTGTCAGAACTCGCAAAACAGGATTTGAGGAAGACAAGTGAAAAATTTGGCCTTATCCTAGAGAAAGGGTAGGGCAGAAATCTTAATGTTTATAAAAGGCAGTTCAAAGAAGGAAAAGACAGAACCATCTCATGAGTTTAAACTGTTATAAGGAAGATTCAGACTGGATAATACAAGATATTTTCTACAGAGCTGGCAAAATAAACATACTGTATATTTTTGGACATTGGTCCTGTTGAACTCAGTTTTCAGGACTATAAAATGAATAATTTTCTTTTTTTTTTCCACTTTAACAGACCCTTGCTTTCAAGGATGGTTATTTGCAGATCAGGAAGTGATTTATGCCTCTAAAACAACCTGTTCCACTACTGCAGTGTGGTATTTCCTCCTTTAGCATCATAAATTAGGTGGTGCATTTTATCAGGAAAGCCATCAGCACTTCTGGTGTTGGGGAAAAGCAGATATTCAACAAGAGGAGGAAGCCTTTCACAACAAGGGGGGTAAAACACTGGCACAGGTTATCCAGGGAGGTGGTGGCTGCCCCATCCCTGGAAATACCCAAGGTCAGGCTGGACAGGGCCCTCAGCAGCCTGATGCAGTTGAAGATTTCCCTACTCATTGGAGGGAGGTCAAAATAGATTAATTAATTAGATTGAGGGTCCTTTCCGACCCAGATTATTCTGTGATTCTCTAAATGCAGTGAGACCTCGTTGTGTGGAAGGAATTCTTAAGGCCATGCTGATTTTGCCCAGAGTGTTAAAAATATGGGTGCAGGGAATTCCCTGCTTGGTCAGCATTTAAAACCATTCCTGGATGTTTGCACGTGTCAAAAAAAACAATACTAATGGCAAAACACCTCTGTGGTACCTGCTACTCGCTTTTCAGAGTCAGAATCCTGCTAGGATTGAGTTAAACTTTGTGTTTCTTTGAGGTATTATGGATGTGGATTGAAGAGAGTGATTGGGGGAATTTTCTGCTTGAAGTTTTAGAAACAAAAGGGGTTGTCCTTGGAGATAGGAATGCACCAAATACTCTCTTGCCACATCTCTGGAGGCTGTGGTTAGCACAGTGAATCAGACAATAAACAGCCAGTTTGGGTAGCAATGCCAGAAAAAATTACAAGATTTTTTGTGTTGCTATGAAAACATTTTTATGTTTTTGTTGGGTGGGTTTTTTTCCTTTTTATTTTCCCCTTCACAGTTGTTCTGAGATTATTTGGATTCCTGTTGACATCCGTGGCTGCTTGGTATTTGGGATACTTTGTTGCTGCCCATGTACCCCAAAATACAGTATCTATTGCTGCACTTCAAGAGATTGGAAAGAAACCAGTGTTGAGGGGTATGCAGTTGTATTTATTTCCTTTTTTTTTTTCTTTCTTATACTGTATCTGATATTGTGTATTTATGTGCTAAATAACAAATGGCTTGTTAGCTAAGAAATTATTTTGGTATGTGCTATTATAAGAATGAAGTTGACTGTAAAGTTAATTACAGCAAAGCTAAACCTTTTCTTAGACACTGTTTTTGAAGAAACACAATGTCAGCCTATTTTTGCAAGTGTACAAAGGCACTTACTTGAACACTGATGTAAGAACACATTTGTTTGCAGGCAAAAGAGTGCAAAGCTGCAGCTTTGTTTCTATTACAGGTATTTTATATTTATGATAAACAGCTGAACCACTAACTAAACTTTGTGAGTAAATTCTCATTATTTTTTAGCTCTACTCTGACCAGGTGGTTTAATGTGTATATTTTTGTCATTCTATGACTAAGTTATTGTATAAAAAAAGGGCTTAAAATAAGAATGATAACTATTTACTTCAATAACCTTCATCCGGATAGCCCTCGTTTCCTGTTATGTGGAATAAAGATTATAATTACCTTATTTTCAATTACACCTCTTTGGAAATCAGTGATAACTTCCAGCCCAAACCAACCTGTGATGAAGTTGCCACGATCCCAGAGAGCTGCCAGGGTTCTGTGTTCAGATGTCTGAGTTCAGCACGTTGACGTTAGGGGATTCATCCCATGTAGAAATTGTTCATGCAGCATCCAATAAAACATTTTTTCATCTTTGCTCTTGCAGCCCCAGCCCCCAAAAGGCAGAAGTGTGACCTCTGGTCCTCCTGCCCACCTGGGAACTTCGTCTATCGCATCCTCAGTGGCGGTGGCAAACAGAGGAGGCCTAAAATTTGTTTTGAGGATGAGGAGTGAGTACCACTCTAACTTTACACCTAAGCAAGTGCTTTGTAAACGTGTTTGGGTTTGGCTCAGTAGCAGCAACTGAGCTCCTACCAGGGGCTCCTATTCTGATGGAAAACTTTAGAATTTATCTGATGGTATTTAACTCTTCTTCTTCTTTTTTTTTTTTTTTAACCTAATCTCCAGTGATTTTTTTTTTTCTTCTATATAAGCTGCAGATGACAGTTCGTTTTCAGCAGGATTTTTAATTTTCATGGCACAGGATAGCAGATTTACAGAATGCTGACTGCTCAGCACCTTCTGAAAGTCAGGTTCTTTCACGGCTTTTCAAACTGGACAGGTGAAATAACTTCAAAACCTTGCAGTGACCTTTCCTGGAGACATAATCCACAGAGAGTACAGTCACAAAACCACCTCATCTTGTTTGTTTTGGGGTTTTTTTCCTCCTTAATCTTTCTGGCTGCAAATGTATGAAATATTTTCTTGATCTGGCTCATTTTGAAAGAGTCATTGTTGAAGGAAAGTGACTGATACACTGTGCAAGATTTTTAAGCTCGTTTACAATAGAGTTTTGAATTAAATAACTGAAGAAAACATAAGTATCAGAAAATTACTTAGCACTGGTAAACATAACTTTGCAACAGAGCTGCTGGACAGGTGTCATTTACTGATATTGTATTTATTTCAATTCCAGCTTTATAAATGAAGGGAATTATGAAGCTGGAAGTGGTATAAACATTGCCATTGTGAATTGTAAGTAAGAGAAAAAAACGTTAGACACATACTTTTGTACTGCAATAAATTACCAGTGTTCTTAGGGGGCTTGGATGTTTTGTTTTGTGGGGTTTTTTTGCCAGCTAGTATGGAAGGAAAAGGAAAATATTGCAAACTTGATTCACGTTAATGCAAGAAAAACAAATCTGTGTGATAAAAACAGTCTTCTGGGTAAACAAAAGAAACATGTTCGTAATCAATACAGGAAAATAGAATAGAAAATGTGCACATAGATGTGGTGTATTTTATTAGGCAAAAGACTTGTAGCACAGCAAGAATATCTGTGATCTCCAGCAGTAGGACTCAGCTTTCAGCTTCAGTCCTTGATAAAATATATCTGCTGCTCCACTGATAAGGGGGAGGCAGGAACTGAGAGTTGCAGTTCTGCCTCAAGGTGTAGCCATGGTACAAATTCCTTCTCCAGACTTGTCCAGGATACAGAAAGACAAATTCAAATTTTAATTAATATTAAACTGCCATTTGCTTATAGTAAAAGCCACTGGAAGCAGCAGGTGTGCTTTGTTGTAGGTGTGGAGGCACCTAAATCCTAAATTTTTATTTAGATGAATGGGAATGGTGATGAAGGGCAGTGTATCCAACAATGGGTCCAGGGAAAAATGAGTGCCTAAATCTTGTGGGGGAGGGGAGAAAAAGGGAGTTCACAGGCACAATCAAGCTGGCTTTGATCACAAAACTCTTATATTTAAAATTTTTTTGTTTCACTATTGCTAAGCAAGATCTTGACTTTGTCTAAACTTGTATGATTTGCTGAGGATTATAGAATCCTCATTCTCCACTGACAAGAATCTGTTCCAAATTTTTCCCCAGTTAACTGCTGCTTTTTTTTTTTTTTTCCAACAATCATAAAATCTTTACTGGGTATAAAATATAAAAATGAGTGTAAAATGAGAGTAAGAGGAGAAATATTCATCTTGAACGCACAAGCAAGATGGTGGCAAATAGGAGCAGGTAAATCTGTCCATTATCCTACACCAGTCTATAGCAAAACATATTTTTTTACATGTCCACTAATTAGATCAGGCAAGATAATGACTGTTCTCAATAAGTGTCTTATGGATGAAAGGCTGAACATCTCAAACACTGCACAGAATAGGATTAAGCTCATTCAAATAGTCTTAGGTTTAACCAATTTTCCCATCTCTAGCTGTGACCTAGCATAGTATATTTAGATATAAAAACATGGAAGCACACACCAAAAATGTATTTTTATTTAAAATAAGAAGTGATAAAAATTTTTAGTCCTATTTGATGATTCAGAGACTACATGAAACAAAATATTCTCCCCAAATCTTAAAGCTGTTATTTCATATTTCTTCCAATTTAAGAACTGAAACAAAAGAAGCCAAATAATATTCAAAATTAGAGATGCCTAGCTTTAGCTGAAAATTCTATGTTTGCCTATTGAATAAAATAATATTTGCTCATATTTTGATTTTTTTTTTTTTAATTACAGATGAAACAGGAAAACTCATGTCAATAAATTTTTTTGAAATGTGGAAAGAAGGTAAGGAAAAGAGTGCAATGGAGCTTTATTAGTGTTTCTGCATTAAGTAAAGACAGATTCATGTAATTATCCTCCTCTTTCCTGTTTGACTTTGTATTCTCAACAGGGATCAGCTAGAAACAAACAGCTGCTGTCTTCATAAAATATGTTCTGGCCAGATATGATGACAAATTTTGCCTGAAAACCTGAATTTCTCCCACTGGTTGAGACAGTTAATAATCTTTTTTGTTAAATTATCTTGTTAATTTCCCTTTTTTTTTGTTTTGTGTTTTTCTTTGGTCTCCATCATTTCAGTCTGGTAGGAATGGCACTTAACCAGATATGACATCCAGATACTTCACTCAGCAAAATTCCTTTTCCTGACACATCTTGTTCTATTTTAGATATAAAATCATCACAGGAAATTTGCTTATCTGTCTCTTAACATCCTTCCACATGGCTGGAAAGATTATCTACTTTAAGAACAGCTTTTAACACATTTTCTAAGTTTTGAATGGCGAGTTTCCTTACTTATTAGTGAGGAGAACCAGAATGCTCCGAGGCACTGGGAGGTGATTCCCTGACTCCTTAAAAATGCTCGTGACAGTGGGTGCATGAGCAGGAAGGTGATGTGTGTCCAGGAATAACCAGCTGTGTGATTGACTCCACAGACCACTCAGGGGAGATGATGGATTTCATCAGGAAAGCACCAGAAGGGACCCTCCTTCTGATGGCCACTCACGATGATGGCAGCACCAGGTAGGAGGTTATGGAGCCTGAGGGGCAGACAGGTGAAAAGCTGGAAAAGTACGGTTGGGAATTGGTGTAAAGGAATGGTTAATTCCACTCTACACTCAACTTTCTTGGCTAAAAGTTTGAATTCCATGTCTTTTCCATCACTGCACATATCTGTGTGTTGGTGCTCCCTAGCATGGGTAGATATTATATTGTTTAAAAGCACTCCAAAGGGCACTGCTGTTACATCTGGGTCACCTTCTTTACTCTGAAATGTTATTTATCCAGACCTCTAGTTATGTCTCTCGTTTGCATTCCTTCTACCATCATAATCTGATTTTTCAGGTGCTTTTGAATCTTTGGGGGTTTTTAGCTGAGTTCATGATATGGTAATTATCCAGGAAAAATATTTAATCCATGTTTGACACTCTTGTCCTTATTTAGGAAGGACTGGAGCACCAGACAGTATTTATTATACATTTTTCTTTCTGCTATGCTGTTACAAAAAGGTTGTGTTAACATCAGGAACTTACTGAGAAGGAAAAAAATTTATAAATTCAATTCTTTCTGTGAATTCAATGTCATGTTGCTGCCACAGCTCTCAGGACTATTTAAATCTTTGCTTCTGCAGGCTTAATGCTGAATGTAAAGCATGAATCAGCCATGATCTTTTTCATCATTTTTCACATCCTTAATTTTTAACACTCATTTTTTCACTACGTTTTCCCAGGTTGAAAGACAACGCCAAAAAATTAGTAGAAGAACTGGGAAGCAAAGAAATAAAGAATATTAAGTTCAGATCAAGTTGGGTTTTTATAGCTGCCAAAGGCTTCAAGCTGCCAGATAATATCCAAAAAGAAAAGGTCAGATTTGTTTCATTTTCACTTTATATTTGTCTGTATATCAAAACAAAAAACTTTGGGAATAACTTGCCCACAGGTTGCAGGAGGACTAAAGACAATGTTTTTCACAGAGATTTCTGTTTGCATCTGTGCCCTTGCTGTGTTGAGTTTGTGTAAGCCCAGTTGTGCTCCTCATGTGACTGGGGCTGATAGAAATAAGAAAACCCAAAACAGAGTTCAGGTCCCTTGATGATGCTGATTCCTTCCACAACTTCCACAGTGGGGCTCTTTTTCCCAGAATATCACTGGATCATAGGATGGGTCAGGCTGGAAGTCACAGAGGGTCACTGGTGCCACCTCCCAGCTCCAGCAGGGCCATCCCAGAGCACAGGTCTCTGGTCTCTGCTGGGCAGGGACAGCTCATTGTCCACCAGGACCCCCAGGTCCTTCTCCACAGAGCTTTTCCCCAGCAGGTCATCTCCAACTTGTGCTGGAGCAGAATATTTTTGCAATACTCTTCACATTTCAGAGCTTCTGCTGGACAAAGATAATCAGTTTAGTGTATATCATGATAGCCATCTGTGAAATAAATAAAGCACTCTGTGTAAGAGAGAAACTGGCAGAGTCTTCACCCATTATGTTAAGCAAGATGTGCAACATTCTCCTCAGCTTCCCACTCCTCCTTCATGACCCCCTCCTCTTGTATAAAGTTTGATAAACTGGTATATAAATAGAAAAAACTAAATACTGATTTTTTTTTAATTTATTTTATTGCTACAGATAAACCACTCTGACCAGACGAAGAACAGATACAAAGGCTGGCCAGCTGAAATCCAAATAGAGGGCTGTATCCCAAGAAACCTGATCTGAACAAATGCACACCTCATTAATAAAGACAATTCTATATTTTTATACCTATGACTCTAATTGCCTCCAGAACTCAATAAGCATATGAACACCAATTGTACAACAAGTCAAATGCACCGTTTTTAAACTATTGTTGTTCTCTGTGCTTTTATTCTAATCTGAAAACAAGCAGGTAGTTTGATAAAAAGTGAAAATAAAATAGTTTGGTTTGGAAATGCAATATTCAGGAGCTCAGTCATTAAATTGAAAGTGAGTATCGATTGTCATTAATACTTTTAGGAGTTTGGTTTTACTTGTTTCTTTTTAGTACGACTTTTCTTTTAGTTCCCTTTAAATTACTAGAACTTAGTCTAAATTGTAATATAAAATCATTTGCAATACATCAAATCACTTTGATGTCAGTTTATTAATAATATTTCTTCTGTTCAGAGAAAATATGGCAAGAGGGGGCATATTTGTTGAGCTGCTTTTAGTGATGTTGACAACACAGAATAGCAATGCTAACATGTAAAGATCCAGTTACTTTAATCATTTTGCCAACTTCAAGCTGCAAATCTACATAGTTTGATTTAATTATTTTTTCTTCCTTTAAGTTCAACTTACATAAAAAAATATAGGGACTTCATGCAAGGGTAAGTGTTGTTCATGTTAACTATAGAATCAAGCACATGATTGAAAGGAAGCTGTAGAAACATTTGTTCAATTTCCCTTTTTTTAAAGCACAGCATGTGTCAGGACTGGTCTTAAGTGGTGTTTGTCCCCCTGTGGTTCAGACATCTCCCATATGGCTGATTTCATAACTTAAGTTGCTTCCTGCAGCATTCCACTGTTCATCTAATTATTCCCCAACCATATGGAATTAACTCAAAAGGACCAAGCCAATTACATGGAGAATAACTCATCACTATTCTTTTTATTCCATGATGTGTCTGATGATTGCCCTCATCTACTCTCTCCTCCCTTGACTGAACCCACCTGTTTTACTCTTTCCTTACATTTTTTCCTCAAATTAAAACATTAGTTCTGTGGTTCCTGCTTGAAGCTCCCTTTGAAATTTCAAATGAAGCTTGAAAACTTCAAATCTCCAGCTGTGGCTGCCACTTGTAGTCACTGCTGTGCTCCCAGCAGCTTTCTGGTGCTGTGCCTCTCACCAGTCCCTAAAGTTTCCTGCTACTGGTTTGCAAACTGCTCCATAGCCCAGGGACACTGCCAAAAAAACATTTAAATTAGTCTGACTCAATTTGACTTTGGCGGACTCAGTGGTTGCTCCTTAGCACCTTGCTGCTGATGAGGTGGATACAAACTGAGTGCTTCAATAGCTGTTTCAATGTTTTTCCACATTAAGTAATTCTTAATAATAATAATAATAATAACAACAACAACTTTTTTGGGGTGTTTCTTGTGTTACTGGCAGGACATTTATTCCCTTGCATCGTAATCACCCTTTGCTACATGCCTGAATTATAAAAATAACATAATTACAGTGCTAATGGCTGGCAGTCCTCAAGAGTGCCAAGCTCTGACACAGCCTTCAAGCTCTGTGCAGTGTGACAGCCACTGCCTCCTGCTCCAGGCCACAATTAATCTCACATCAATTACAATTAAATTTTACTTTATTTTCTGTTCAGCAGTTACCATGAAGTACAACATTCTCATGCTTTACATTTGCTCTGTTCTTCACACTCTGTGCAAGTGTTCCACTCTTTGCAACAGTAAAAGCTGCACCTCTGTCATCTGAATCAAAGATCAAATCACACTGAGAACCTTTCACAGCACAAATTCCTGCAAAATGGTCTTTAACTCCATGGTGTTTCCACTTTTACAGAGATGATTGAGTCACCTGGACTAGACTGAAGTGTGTTGATAATCTGCAGTGCTCAATAGCCATCATCAGCTTTGTTTTCATTTGTTCATGACACAGTATTTAAATATGGCAAGAGGACTCTCAAGTACTTTGACAACGCTCTGATCTGAAGAAATCGTGGAAAAGTGATCACTTGCCACTTTTTCGATCACTATTCAGATTAGAAGCAATCTTGCAGAGTTGGTTTGGAATTGGGATTTTGACTTTGCACCCTTAATTGGAACACTTTTAAAGGAACTGCCTCCTAGGAAGAAGTGAAAAGCTTTTTCATGGTATCCTAAGTCTGAAAAATTAATCTGGGGGGAAAACAGCAGCTGTAGTGGTGGAAGTTGATGTTCTCCATGCCAGATGGTGTTGCCAACCACAAGGAGCAGGTAGGAAGTGCTTTCCTGCATTCTCCTGAGCTGAAATACCTCTGGGTGCTTATTACACACGTGGGGCCGCCACCATGCAGTAAGATAAAAGCCTGGACAGCAATCCATCTTTTTCTAACCCCAGTAGGCTGATCCCATGGGAAGCCATGAGCTCTAGGCTGTGACATTACTCAGGGTTTGTGGATTTAGAAAGTGGCATGGCACAGCAGGTGGTAGCAGTGGTTTTCCACATCCCCTGCATTTCTAGAAGTACCCAACCTTCCAGTGCTTACCTCTTCTGGGCAGACACTGGAAGCCACAGGCAAGGCTGGAGGTCACCTTGGGTGGACACCAGCAGCTTTGCCCCTGTCATGCCAGATCTTCCTTTCCTACATTTTGCCAGGGGCAGGCTCCCATTTCAAATATCCCCAGCAGAGCATTCCACACATAGAGGTCCCTTGTACCCCCATGCAGAAACACATTTTAGATGCTCCCATTTCTATCTCCTATATTAACATGACAACCAGTCCCATAAAAAATAAAGTACCTCAACAAAGTTCTTTTTTTACTTCTCCATTTAAGAGCATGAGAAGTATTTCAGGGTCCTGACATGTCTCTTAAAAATCCCTGGATCCCTGGCAGTCCAATTTGATGGCAGCCATTGAAAATATTGATCAAATAATAGGTAACATTTTCAGTTTCTCAGTGGCAACTGTTTCTTCATGTTCTGTGTTATCTAACTCAAAGTGGGAAGTTTCCACTATACTTAAAAGAAAAATAGAAGACAGGAAAAGAAAGAGAAAGATGCTCTTTTTGAGGCAGGCTGTGCTTGAAGGAAAATTCTGACCAAGAGCAATCCACCCAGACAAGCAAAGAGAAGCTGATGCTTTTACTTAAATATAATGCCTGGAGGGAAGTAATGTATGACTGTGATTTATGTGATCTCTTCTTAGCTGCAGTGAGATGCTGAACAATGACTAAAATTCGGAGGATTGAGATGGGTGGCTTAATACCATTTGAGTGACAGCAGTTCTTCATTTCTGGGGATTTGATTTCAGTTTTGATTTCAGTTCTCTGTTCTGGTTTTTTTCATGCTGTGTTTTCATTTTGGTTTGGGTTGAGGGGGATTGTTGTTGTTTTTTGGTTGGTTGGTTTGGTTTCGTGTTTTGTTTTTCTTTCCAGGAGAGGTGTTCAGCAGCACAGGAAATGTAGCTTCTCCTCCAAAACACAGACTTTACACTAGCAGCTTCTTCTTCCAAAGTCTATCCAAAGAACAGACCCTTTGGCCTGTCCCTGTCTCATTGCAGGTCTCATTAAAAATAAAAAATATTTTTTAATAGCTATGTTTTAGCCAAAAGCAATACACATTTCAACCTTGTACTTCTCAGCTAAATCCTATGTCGTTGTGCTTTTTATCTCCTAGGAATTCCTTTGCAGTGTTCTGTGGGAGGATGCTCTTGGCCACACAACCAGGATGATGACCCCAACAAATGATTCTTCAAGGAAGGGGATACCTCCAAATCAACCACCCTTGTCCCTGTGGGAGAATTCAGCTTGCCAGGTGTTCACTGGGAACACCATACAGTCCCTGTAGGGGAACTCAGCTAGCCAGGTGTTCACTGGGAACACCACACAGCTGGTCCAAACAGCCCCAGGAGATTCCCTAAACACCTGGATGACAACTTCTGGGTACAGGGACTCGGGGAGCCGGCTGGCAGAGGTGCCCTCTGGGATTTGGTGCTCGTTCCCAGAGGGGCTCTCGTGGCTGATGTGGGATTGTCTCGGCCACAGCGACCGCGCAGCCGCCGGGTTTCAGATCTCTGCTGCTTTGCCTGCGCCCGTCTGGCTCCCGAGATGGGCCAGGCACAGCTGAGCCTGCCTGGAAAAGCAGCATCTTTTATCAGTGTGGCCATGGCAAAGCTGCTGTCCCAAACGGATCCTTTCACCCCTGTGCAAGAAACCAATCCCCACCCAGAGTTCAGCTGTTTCCTTTATTTATACATTCCTTTAGTTCTGCACAGAAGGAGCTGCTGGGTGGCAAAGCCACAAAGGCAGCACAGCGACTATCAAAACTTTTCACTATTTATACATTCTAGTGAACAAAGGCATTCCTGTTCATTGGCTACCAGGCATATGATTCTCTTATTAATTTATTTTTAAATTATTTTTATACCTTATGGTATCATATTTAAATATTTAGATTAATATTATATGTCATCTACAATGTTCTATATAATATATTACATCATATATTATCCTTAAATAGTAAAAAATATATTTTTATTTCTAAATATTTATTATTTATGGACATTATAAAGATTAAATAATATACTATATTTATATTTTTGTTTTAAATAGTATTCTATTTTTCTATTTATTAAATATTGAGTTGTTTTCTCTTATTATTAACTAATATCGATTTGCAATAACTTACCAATACCTTAATATTAATGTATTCATATTTTTCTATTGGCTAGAAGATCGCCCCACTTCTTACGCTAACTAATCTTTCTCTATGCTCAGTCTGTCTCCTCTTTTTTCTCGCTGGGTTTCTGGGGTCACAGGGCTGGGAGTTGGTGCTCGCCGTCTCCCCATGCCAGAAGTACCTTTTCCCCAGCTGTGGCTGATTTCAGCACAGTTGCTGAGTTGGCTTTATGAGTTTCTTCCTCATCTGACGCGTCAGCCACACCTTTTGTGTCGCCAGCAAACTCGATGAAGTCATGCTCTGCCCCACCATCCTGAACGGGCAGACTGGGACGAGAAGAGTGCTGCCAAGGATGGGCAAAAAGGGGGACTAACCTTAGGGAGAGTGGGGCAGGGAAGGATTTTTGGGGTGACAGAGACACATTCAGGTGACAAGGTCCCAAAGCCACATGGGCTCCCAGAGCAGACAGCAAAGGCTTCTTTGCTGGACATTTTCAAGCACATTCCCAGCCCAAAGCAGAAGCAAGAGGGAAGCGAGGAGCTGACAGAATCCTGGAATGCTGGCAGCTGGAAGGACCCTGAGCAGGTGTTAGGAGCCCATGAGGGAGAGAGGCCTCTGCCCAAATGAAGGTGCAAAGGAGACCATGTGAGACATATGGACTTTATTTAACATGGATTTTATTTACCAAGAAAGGGGAGGTAGAGAGATAGAAATAAATAGGAAAGAGGTCTCAGAAACAGAGCATCAGTTGGAACTAGGTGATCTTTAAGGCCCTTCCACTAGCAACCATTAAATCCTGGTCTAGACACAGAAGGTCAAATACTCACTGTATCAACAGGACTGTTTATTCAGATGAGCTACAAAAATAAATCAGAACAGTAAATCAGTCCTCCCTCACTCTGCTGCAGGAGCTGATGTGTTAAAAGCAAAATCCCCTTTCACAGATGAATGAAAAAACAAATGCTCACCTCCCCTTCACAGGTCATTGCTGTGTGACTCATCACGAGTCTGCCTTTTATCTTCTTAAGACACACCCCATAATGGCTGCAGTTGTCCAATATTAAAGATCAGGGAATTTGACATTTATTGTGGTACTTGCTTTCTCCTGACATGGAGGATTTCCTGATCAAGCTTTTCATTTCCTTCACTTACAACTCATCGTATATGTGCATGTGCAAGTACGTTATAGTTAGACCTGCTTTAGGAACTGCTTGCTCAGTCTGACAGACAGGACTGGGTACACAGCTACAGCCCCTGCACAAATAAACAACTGGTGATTATTGGTGATAAGGAAAATGTCTGGAGCACAGGGTTTGCCAGAACTCCCTGCATCCCTGTTCACTTCGACTGCAGCACTGGCCTGAGTGAGAGCAGCCCTGCACATAACCAGAAACTGATTTAAAGCAATCTCTCCTTCTTTACTGAGTCCCACTTCTCACAGCTCATGTGGATGAACTGTGAGAGCTTTTTTTGTGTCATTTCAGGGAATGCGGGCCAGGATCACAGGAAGTTCATGGTTCCCTGTCACAAAACCCATGTCTATGTAGAGCTCCAGCTGATGGCAGCTGGGAGCCTCCTGCAGAGGGGGGGCTGAGGGATGGTCAGACTTCCATGCTTCAATAACCTTGTTCTGGGAGAGGACTTTGCTAAATACCATGGGGAACTTCAACAAAGTAAATTTCTCAGCTCTCCCCTTCTGGATTATGTAACATTCCCATCAGATAGGACCCCAGTCCAGGGATGTACTCCTCTGATCCCTTGCCTAACAATCCCACAGACAAAAAAAAAGGAGGTTTTATTTTGCTGTTGTTATCTTAAAACTTTCATAGCACGATCCTAAAACTGAGTTACCTAAGGTATAGTTTCCCACAGTTTTTATTGCAGGGCACCTCAGCAGGAATGCAACACATCCCTTATCTATCTGGGCTAGCTCTAAGTGCACTAGGAATGCAGTAAAACTAAGGAAAGGAAGACTTCCTCACTCTGCTCAGCCATCATAAATACTCCTTGTTTATGGATATATCACTACATGCATAATTTTCCAATGATGCTGATACTGATGTCTAATACCCCAGGAATTTCCCACAGAGAAATTTGCATTTGGAGTTTTACAAGGTTTGTTTCAAATAAATGCAATTTATCTAGAAAACATCAGTGAAACATACAGGTGATCAGTCAGGGATCACTGCTGTTCCTTGGAAAAAGACTGTTTCTGAAGTTCTTGAACATTTATAAGGCACAACTGGTGCAATTCAGATGTGGCCGTGCAAATTTCATGATGCTGTTATCCCATGTTTATTCCCAAGATGACATGGCTTGCTTGTGGACTTGGCAGCTCAACCCCAGGTTTCCCATAGCAGAGTCTCAGACATCTGGATCCTTAAAGCAGTTTATTTCCCTGGCTGGTGCCACAGGTCCCTGTGATTTTTGAGGGCAAAGGGTCAGTGCTGGGTCTTGCCTGGGGCTCCCACCCCCCAGAGCTCAACCTGCAGCTCCTGCAGCTGCACCCTGAGCCACCTGCACTGATTGTATTCCTCAGCTCTGTGCTGTGGGGAAAGAATTTTCCTTCTCTCACAGTCCACTGCTTGGTGTCTGCGCCTCTCTTCGTGTTTTGCTGCAGTGAAGTGAATGTGTCAGTGAGATCTGATGTAATTCATAGCAAAGAGCAAGCATTAATTAAGTCCATAGTCTATATTCTAGTATGGCATAGGAGGGATAATTCAAATTGTAAGTGCTTAGCAATGATAATTCCAGACCAAGGAATGCTCTGGCATGGAGAATATGAGGACAGGAAAGGGTTACCCTGGCTGGAGGTGGGGATGCCAGAGCAAGGCTGCTCCCTGTGAGGGAGTGAGGTTCCATGGCTGATGAGATAAGAAATGCTGCAGCCTGGGAGCACTCAGAGCCCACCTTTGGGCAGCAGAGTGTGTCGTTTGTCCCAGCTGGATGGTGACAGGGAGGGCAACAGATCCCTGCTTTGAGCCCCGCTGAATCCCAGCTACCAGTGATGGCACAGCACAAACAAAAGAGCAGCACCACGGGTCCTGGGGTAACTTTATTTGATGGTAAAACTTCCCCTCTTCAGCGTCCCAGGACCCCGAACTGAGGGCAAACAGTGACTTATATACAATTTGCCAGGTCTCAGGGGAGGATACAATCTTTAACAAATCAGGAGAATTGGGAGAAAAAAACAAGGTGGGGAATACAATGTATAAACCAATAAAGAATTTCAAGGGAGAACAGTTTCAGTGAACTAACAGATTTTGGAGAAATACAAAACTGACAGGGAAGTTTCTCGAGGGAAGGCAGGTTTGGGGAGAAACTGGCATTTAATGAAGGGAGGAGTAAGGAAAGTTCTGGGAAAAGGGCAGAAACAAAAAACAGCATAAGGAAATTACAAAATTACAAATCAAACAGTAAGCATACTAAAAAAATAACACACTACAACAGAGCTGGTGCTGGGGGCTGGACCATGGGGATGAGGTGCCCTATGCCAATGCTCACTGTGAAAAACGCCAATCACTTGTTTTTTAAATTTTAAAAGTTTAATAGTAGTAATATAATCAGACACAATGGATACCAGGGCAAATGTAAGAAACCAGCCCATGCCACATCTTCGCACTGTCCTTGTAAAACCATCTATGGCAGCAGGACTCTGCTCTGGATAGTGTTCATTAAATCTCTTTGCTTTTAAGCACAAACATGTGCTTAATTCACCTTGAGGGATACAAAAATCCCCCACCACTGTTCTGCCATATCCTTTGCTACCGTTTGATTTCATGTTGACAGTAGCAATTTACACGAATTGAGGAACTCATCTCTGTAATTTTTAACATAACAAGATTGAAAAGACAGACAGGAGGAAGCCAGTTGCACCTGAGCAGTTCAAACACCATCAAACACACTACATGCTGTGCTTTAGGTTTCAGACTCTCCCTGCCCCACCCATATTGAAATATTTTAATGCTAAACAGCTGTGAGGAAGTGCCTTTATTTGCCTTATCTGTGACAGATAACACTCTTCTATTTCATTATCAGGAACTAAGGAAGTAGAAAAATGGCTAGAGAAAAATATCACTGATTGTAAATGTCCAAATGGCAACAGTTTAAATACCATCATCAGAATGATCATTAACAGATTTCTGTACCCCTTCAACAAATAGGTTTAATATGCTAGATAACAAGGTTTTAATTCTTGTTATGAAGATTGAAGAAATGGTCCCTGTCTTTGAGGGGGATATTTTTCTTCTTTTTTTTTCCTCTTCTCTTTTTTGATGGCTTCTGCTCATTAGGGTTATTTAATTTTGGGAATCTTGTTGTCTGGAGTTTGCTTTGGAGAAGTGTCCAATCCGTTGCACAGGTAAAGCTCTTCTTTCTTTTTTGATACATCAGTTTTTGCTTCTGATCACCTTGAAATTTGGAGACAGAAAAATACTTCACCTTATCAGCTGTTGGTGGCTTAGGCTCTTTGTTGCTTCTCAGCAAATCTCCACTCCTTTATTCAATGAAGTTTGTACCGTCCCTCTACAATAGGAAGTTTCATCATTTTCTAAAGAGATAAAAAAAGGCAACATGTAATTGAAAACAAACTCAGGAGCACGGACAACAACAAAGAGGGAGTTCAGATGTCATTTCCTGGACTCACTTCAGACTGCCTTGCTTTAGACAGTCTTTTTAAGCTACTCCTGGGCCAGGAGTGGAGGTTTTCATTGTGTAAAAAAGAAAAACCCTAGGTCAAGATTCAGTGTCCAGACAGGCAAAATAGCTTTGGCAAACACACCAACAAAGACAATTTGTGAACAAAGCCAACAGTTACAGCATTTTCAGGTGAACATCACTGCTCTGGTTGATGAATCCAGCTCTGGCCAAAAGTAACCAGCCTAGGAATTCACATGAGGTTGGGACTAGCAACAGGACTCTCCATAAATATTTATGAGAAATAAGGAAATATTTTGTATAAAGCAGAAAGCAAACATAAATCTCTATGTTTAAAAGTTGAAGCCAAGTTTCTACCTCGTTGGATTTTTGTAAACCATAGTCTCTTCCATGCCTCTCAAGCAAAAAATCTGAATTTCACTTTGCTTTACCCACTACCACAATCACTTCTGATGACCACAAAATTTGCAGTAAAGGAGCCCAAGAAGATCCACGTGTTCCCCAAACTATCCTGTTCCTATGGATTAAACCACTGCTCAATACTCAAATGCAGGAAAGACTTCTGTCCACCAAGAGAAGCCACTGCAGTCCTCACACACCAGCCTGGGGGTGACAGCTGGGTCTGGTCCCTTTCCTTCCTGCAGATTCCCTCTGGTGTTCAGGGGTCAGGGTCTCCAGGATGATGAGCTCCATCTGCCTGGCTCCAGGGTGGGGTGGACACTTCCAAGTGAGGGGAACTGTGCAAGGATTACAGGGGGGAAGAAGGAAGGGGGGGCAGAAAGTAGGGCAGACAGATGGAAGGATCACCGCAGCAAGAACAGGAGAGATACTGTCACAGTCTGAACCACCCCCTCTGCCCAGAAAGCTTGAAGTGTAACAAATTACAGAATCACAGAATCAATTAGGCTGGAAAAGACCTCCAAGACCGAGTCCAGCCTTTGACCACACACCACAGCGTCAACTGAATCATGACACTGAGTGCCACATGAAGTTATTTCTTGAACACCACCATCACCTCCCTGGGCACCCCTTCCAATGCTTAACAACCCTTTCAGTGAAGAAATTCTTCGTGGTGTTCAACCTGAACCTCCCCTATCTGCCCTTTGAAGTCAGAACCTCTCTGCCCAGAAAGCTTGGTGCATAACAAATGTGCAGGAAAGCTGAAGAAGGGAAAGCCCCCAGGCAGTGAGCAGACAACAGGAACTGCAAGTCTCTGCACACAGCTGAAGAGGACACAACCCACTAGGCAAGGGTAGGAAGGACCTGAGGCTGCAGAAAACCCATTGAAAACCCATTATTTGGATAGTCCAATGCATGTGGGATTACTCTGGTATTAGTGATGTCAGCAGCTCCCATTGCTTCAAGTAATTTGGATCTCTCAAATTTCAGGTATTTTTGTACTGGAAAAAGATCCTCCCTAATAGAAATATCCAATATAAGGCAATCAGGCCTCACCAAACCACATGCAGACAAATTGCACTCTTGGCTCCCTCTCTGTGACTGACAGGAAGCCACACAGTGATGGTCACTCACACGAACAAGGACTGGTTTCATCCCGTTCTTCACGCTCTTCAGGATTGCCCCTCTCATTGTAAGGGTGAAACCTGCAAGTCAAACACCGTGACCCCAACTTCAGCCAAGTCAAACAGCAGACAAATACACCTGAGACATTTGCAGGAAGAGATGGAAGTGTTCATACACAGCAAATCACACAATTCCCTATAGCTAATCCCTTACTAGTGAAGAACAAGGCTCAGGAACTAAAGAGAATTACTCTGGTTTAAGTGTCTCTCTCTCTGCTCTAAACCATGGAGAGCATTCTACCCACTGATGTTGTATTTTTCAGACCCTTTTATGCACATACACACCTCCCCCAGTTATATTTTCTCTCTGTTATTCCTCTAGTTATTTTAAAGCCTTTCAAATCACCACCCACTCCTTCCCACCCCTCATGGGCTGCTTTTTGTCTCCACTAGCTTGTGCTGAAGCAGCTTTGCACTGGAACTGCAAAGCTCCTCCAGGCAGTAACTCACTCATCTATCACCCCCACAGTGGGATGGGGAGGAGAATCACAATTGAATAATTGGAACAAGTGAAATATTATCGTAATAATTACTAATTGAAATTTTTAAAAATAAAGCCCACGTGATGCACAGTACAGTTGCTCACCACCCGTTGATTGATGCCCAGCCTGTCCCTGGTCAGCAATAGGACCCCTCTGGCTAACTGTACCCATTTAAACCCCTGAGCATGGGATCTCGTGGTGTGGGATATCCCTTTGGCCATTCCAGCTCTGCTCTCTCCTGGATTTTTGTGCTTCTCCTCACTGGCAGAGCACGGGAAACTGAAATGGCCTTGACTGAGGGTAAACAGTAGTTAGCAACAACGAAACATCTGTGTAGTATCAACACTACAGTGTAAAACACAGTAAAACACAGCCCTGCACCAGCTACCAGGAAGAAAATCAACTCTGTCCCAGGCACAGCCAGGACACTGGGGAGGGGATGGGGCTGGAGCAGCCCCCCAGCACCTCTGCACTGGGCTCTGAGCAGAGATGCACAGTGGGGGAATGAGAGACATTGGGTAGGAACTGAAACGTGGAGGGTACATCCAGCCAGATATGAGGAAAGAAAAAAAAAAAAGTCATTAGTCAATCATTTGAATGATGGAGGGTACATCCAGCCAGATATGAAGAAAGAAAAAAAAAAGTCATTAGTCAATCATTTGAATGAATTTCATTCTGTGAAATTTCCATACCTGAGGGTTTTCAAGACTCACTGGGATAAAGCCCGAGGCAACACAGTCTGAATCACTTTGATTTATAAGGTTTGACTAGACAACATCCTGTATAATATCTGAATAATTTTATGATTAAGGATTTTCCCTAGTGGTTTATGTCACAGAATGATCCTGTCAACTATTGCATGTACACTATATTTAGATTTCTTTTTAAATTATGACGTGAAATGGCTTTGACAAATGCTTGGTCATTCATCTTTTGCATCATGCCTCTTTCTTCTGTTCATTAAAATTATTTCAAAATATACTCTATGATCTCAGATTTGAATTAAATTCTGCTTAGTCTATTTTAAATATCTCTATTGTGTTGTGTTAATTTGTAGAACTGTATGCCAGTTAAAGAAGCTATTATAAATTATTACATAAACATGAAAACTGTTTTCAATGCCTTACACTAAAAAAATTCCCACTAAGGGGGTCAAGTTTTTATTTTGCAGTATCAGGAGAACGTAGGAGAACCAAAATCTTGACACGTGGAGAAAGGAGAACCCTGATTTCACTGTTCACAGCAAGTGATGCTGCTCAGAGTCCTCCTTTTTTTGCTACATAGTCCTGTGATTAAACAAAACCAAACTGATCACGTAACAAAGGCACTGCTGAAAATTCATAAGCTAATCACTGGTATTGATGTATATCTCCCAAATAGGTCAGTTGTGGTTTAACATGTCTCAGTAATTGCAGCAGCTATAAAAAACAAAGAAAAAAAGACAGAAATTTAAGATAATACATCAACTGAAACCAGGCATTTCTAGTGGATACTGGAGCCGGACATTCAGTAATAACTCACTGCAAGGTCTGCTAAGTTACAATTCTTATTGTTGGGGTAATGGGAAAATGAGCTTCACAGCCATTCTTACAACCCACAGAATGCACAGCCGGAGACACCAAATTAACTCATGAGTTTCTGTATGCCAGGATGTCTTGGGCTGGAAAAGCAGGATGTGGCTGGGGGTGTGTGTTCTATCCCCATCTGTCAGAGCTGGGGCAGTTCTCTGCTGTTCTTTGGGCAGTTTTTTCTTTATCTCGTGTTTTCTATTACTGCTTTTTTTTCTTTTTTTTTTTTTTTTTCTTTCCTAGTAAAGAACTGTTATTCCTATTCCCATACTTTTGCCTGTCAGCCCCTTAATTTCAAAATCACAATAATTTGGAGGGAGGGGGTTTACATTTTCCATTTCAGGGGAGGCTGCTGCCTTCCTTAGCAGACACCTGTCTTCCCAAACCAAGACACAGGATGTGTACTCTGAAAGTTAAATGCTTAAAATCCTTTTTCAGAAACCTCTATGTCTCTCACAAGAAAAGGCATAGAAGGCTTGGATCTGTTTAATAATGAACCTGAGAATGACATCCTGAATGCTGCTTGGAGAGGGTCATTCTGAATCAGACACCAGCAAAGAAGCCTTGTTCTCAGCAGTATAGGCTGGTACAGGATTTAAGAGCAATAAAACAAATGATCATGGACAAATAATGATTTGACTGCTTTGGATTCAAAAGATGCTTTCTTTTGCATTCTGGGGGATAAGCAGAGCCAGACCATCTTAACATTCAGGTGGAGAAATCCAACAACAGGAAGAAAGGTGCTGCTATTCCTGTAGAACATTGATGGTGGGACACTCTTTTCAGGTCATCACAACAGCTCACAGGGATTTTCACTAAGTTACTTCACCCTTTTTTCTTTCTCTTAATGCTAACCCTATTATACTTTGTCTTAATTGCAGCACTGAATATTTTCATTTTAAAAATTGTGAAGCAATTGACTTGCCAGTCATCCCTGTGATTAATTTCGGGAAAATGTGTGATGTTCATAAAAAGTGAGGCTTTTGAGTGCTGTTGTGGCTTCATAGCCTCAGCTGGAGGAAATGATGAACAAGTCCCTAAAAGATAAATTATGTTTAATGCGTCTCAGTAATTGCAGGAACTGTAGAAAAAAAAAAGAATAGAAGAAACTTGAGATAATGTATCAACTGCAGGCAGGCATAAATTACTGCTGAACCAACAAACCAAGGACACTTGGTGAATAAACTAAGACAACACCAGATAGCAAGGAACAAAGAAAGGCCAGCTCATCAAATCAGGAATGGGTAATTTTGGCAAGGGGAGATCACAACCACTGACTCACTGCCCACCAACCCAAAAAACTCACTGACTCAAAAGAAGAGAAAGAAGAGAAAGACTAAGCATGAGGACTAATTAGCAAAAGAAGTGAGAGAATAATTTAATCAATAGAAGATAGAATACTAGTTAATAAGAGAACTCTGTGACTTGTAGCCAGTGAACATTAATGCCTTTGTTGGTGTATAAATAGTGACAAGTTATGATAATCACTGGGCTGGCTTTGTGGATTTGCCACCCAGCACCTCTCTCTGTGCACAACTCTAAATAAACCAAATACCTCAGCTCTGTGTGAGGATCAGCCTCTTTCACACAGGGTGAAAAAAGCCATTTTGGGACAAGAGTATGACTTAGAATCTCCTTCAGATTCATCTCCTGTATGGTTAAGTGCAAGGATGGGGATGGTGAAAGAGGCCAGGAGAGCTTAGAGCTGTAGCATCCTGTTGCAGCCTGTGCCCAGCATCCTGCCACACTCAGCCAGAGCTTGGGAGCAAATCCTCTGAGTCACTGCCAGGTGAGGAGTGAGGAGAAAGGGCTGGGTCCAGAGAAGTGTGAGTGCTGTGCAGTCAGACCCATGGACCTGAGTAAGGCACTTGGAAACCCACCAGAACAGCCAGGAATTGAGAACAGATGATCAGTTGAGGCAATGGGCAAAACCAGAGGGAGGGAGAAGCAAGGGGGGTTCCTGCATCCAGCCTGCAAAGCCCCTGATTGAACAAAGAATAGTGATGTTGCTTAACAGTTTACAGCCTATTAACAACAGAAAAAAAAAACCAAAACAAAACAAAAAAAAAAAAAAAAAAAACCCCCAAAAAAAACCCAAAAACAAAAAAAAAAAAAAAAAAAAACAAAAAAAAAAAACAACCAAAAACTCAACCAAAAACTTGTGATTATCTGTAGTCTTGGTTTTAAAGTGAAATTTTGCCCCAGGGAATTACTGAAAGCACACAGTTGGTCTGGAGATTAGGGTGAAAACCTAATGATTAGTTTCAAAACCAAGTTTTTCAAAAAACAAAACAAAAGAAAAAATAACCCACACAAAACAAACCTAAAACACAAAATAATGAAGGCAGGGGGCAAAGACAGCAGAAGAGGAAGCATCCTGACCTAATGATGTTGAGAAACCACAAGGTCATGAGAAACAACTTGGACTGTCCTGAAGCAGTGCATAACAGAGACAAATCACACTGTGTGTCACTTTGTTGTCTTGTCTCCCACATCCAACACCCTCAGCCTCTAGCAGCCAAGGCACAGCCCCAGGTGCGTGGTGGTGTGGTTTGCCACCCTGGTTAGGATAGGAAGTCTCACTGGGAGGTGGAAAAAAAGACTCTTTCTTCTGCGGAGGGAGCCCTCACCCACTTGCTTTTTGCTTTTTGAGGAGGAAGGAAAGGTCCCCTGGATGGCACAGGACCAGCATCCCCAGCAGGCAACATCTGTGGGAGTGGGGCACAGCAGCTTGAACCAGCAGCTTCTGCCCCAGGTGTGAGTGAACTGACTCACTGAGAGGCCTTTTTGTGGGGGAGGAAAGGCAAGTTGTTGCTCAAACATTCCCAAGTACCTCTGCCATTTGTCTGTGACATTGTATTAAACAGTACAGCCAAGGAAGGAGGAGCTCAGCTGTGTTGTGAGGAGTTTCGTTTCTGCTTTTCACTAAACATGCAGGGAAATGAAAGTTAAAAACCCAACACATCGCATTGTTATTTCCAGGGCTATCACAAAGCTGTCCCCTTAACAGTAGGGATTTCACATTTGCCTGACAGAGCCCCTCCAAGGCCTTTCATGGAGACAGTTTTGTCAAGTCAAGAATTGTATTTTGAGGTCACAGCTGTAACCGATTCAGAATTGCCTTTGATAAATGCATTTGCTGCGTTAGTGCTAAATATCCTAAGGCTACTCAGTGATTAATTAACAATTCACAATTCACTAAAAGTTCAGCAATAATTAAGCTTAGCTTCACCTGGATATCATCTGCTGAATGCTGAACTGCTGTACAGAGGTGTGGCTGATCTTCTGAGAGAAGAAGGCTGAGAGATTTTTACAAGGACAGGTAGCAACAGGAAAAGGAGGAATGGCTTTAAATTGAAAGAAAGTAGCTTTAGATTGGATATTAAGAAGAAATTGTTCCCTGTGAGGGTGGGCAGGCCCTGGCACAGGTTGCCCAAAGAAGCTGCCCCTGGATCCCTGGCAGTGCCCAAGCCAGGTTGGACATTGGGGCTTGGAGCAGCCTGGAACAGTGGAAGGTGTCCCTGCCCATGGCAGAGGGGTAGAACAAGATGATCTTTATGTTCTTCCAACCCAAACCATTCTAGGATTCTCCGGCTCTCTGAACTTCTGGCTGTGAGGTGCCCCCTTTTCTGTGGACACAACTCATGTGTTAGGATGTATTAGGATATCCATTTCCTTAACTGAGCCAGGTGCAAAGTAAGCAAGTGGTGCCCACTTGTGGCAACTCTGTCTTTTGAAACAGCCTGGTCATTTCCACAAAGGCCAAATGTTTCTCCTGTGAGAATTAGTTTCGTTTTCTCTCCTTCTTGTCATAATGGGAAGGTGGAGCCTGTAAAGAAAAAAGCATCTGAAGAAGTTTTAGGAAGTCACTGCTTCTCCTTTCTACAGGAAGCTTGCAAGGGTAAGTTTCTCCCTTCCTTCTTCTAAAAATAATAATGCAATTTTTTACTGCTATCTTCATTCCTTTTAATGTGACAAGGCTGCATAAAGCATCTAAAGTACGTGTGATTAAACAGGGTTGCCAGGAGCAGGATTTTTTCTTTCTGAGATGAAAAAAAAAAAATAAATTAATAAATAAAATTATTAGTATTATTTGATCTTTACAAGGAGACAACTGAGAGATGGCATTTAATTTTTTTTAAAGCCATTACTCAGCAAGATGATCTAGCCAGCATTTTGCATTGCTTTATTTTCTTTATGAGAAGACAGCTGGAGTTAATAACCATACAACATGGAAACTGTGAGGTTTACCCAAATATCCTGATGCATCAGCCAGAAATCCATGTGCTCCTCTGGCTGGACAGAGAGTGAGCAAACCCAGGAGCTGTGTGGGTTCAGCACGGCAGCTCTGCACCTTGGGTTTGAGAGGGGATTTTTAGAAGGGGCTTTTCATCTTCTACAATGCAAAGCCAAAGGGTTGTTACAGAAAAACAAAGGAACTTCTCTTCTGAACCATAGGGCAGATTTTGTGCAGATGTGGGTGTGCAGAGAGTGCTTTGTGTGTGCTGGGAGAGGTTTCCCTCACACAGGCAGGCAAATTCTAAAGGTAAAGCTCAAGGAAATCAGTATTGTCCCAACAAAGGAGGCAGGGGCAGCTCTGGGGAGAGGAAATTTTTGGCAGACTTTCAGTATCATGGCGTCATCCAGTGTCGTGTTTCACATGTGGCTTCTGGCCCATTCTGGAAGGGCTCTTTGCAGTCGCAGCTTTTTTTGTTTTCCTCTCCTCCTCTCTTCCATCCAATGTTGTCACAGCTCAGTACACAGAGAAATCGCCATGCCCGTGTGGCACAGGGAAAGGTTACAGAACCCACCCGTCCTTTCCTGGTCCAGGGGTGCTGGTAGCCTCAGAAATCCACATGAGTGTTTATTCTGGTATCTTTGTGCAGGGGTGTTGAGTGAGTGAGTGAGTGAGTGTGTGTGCACCCTGTGGTCTGCACCCCACCTCGATGTTTGTAAAGGTTAATTAAAGATGTTTGGGTCTCCCCATGCAGCCTCAGCCCTCCCCACATCCCTTTTGTGATGGCCATGGGGTTTGTCCCAGGTAAACTCACCAGGTGGGTATTGCAGGATATCTGGATGTTTGCATAATTATTCATTCCAGAGATCGGGAACTGAGATGTTGGCCCCGGGAGGCTGGGCCAACAGGGCAAACTGGTGTCACAAAGCTGCAGGAAGTTTTTGGGTTGATTTTCCCCCTCCTCATCCCCTTCTCTCGCCACTCCCACCAGGGATGCCCAAAAGGTACCTCCAGCCACCCTTCAACGCTTTTGGACAGGTGTTAAAATACCCAAGGTCCACCTAAATACAGACATAAAATCTGAAAGTAGCTCCAGAGGTGCTTTGTTGCTTTGCAGTGATGAATTCTGCAAGGCCAAGGACTGGAAATCTGTACATTTCCACCTGAAGCTGCTCATATTGTAACCCTTTAGACACGGACTGCTGACCAAATCTGGGACTAAAGTGGAGCAGGTTGCACCTAGACTGCTCTGAAAAGTTTTGGAAGCAAGGGGGTCTCACTTGTGACTCAGCAGCAGGGCCATTACCTGATTGTAATCCATTGTAATAGATGATAGAGTTATTATTTTGATATTGCACTGGCAATATTTATATACTGTACTAGCAATAAATCTAATTATAAATGCCCACACAGTCACTGTGTCCAGTTTCTCATGCCTGGCCCACAACCTTCTCTCAACTGCTCTGCTACAATGTGTGGGTTTTTTCTAAACTTGTTTTACACATTGAAAGTATAACCTACATTGTGTCTGATCATCCTATTTTGGCATCTGTTTAAATTAGAAAACCTGTAAACTTAATTCAACAACAACAACAAAAAAAATTAACAGAACAGGAAGTTATTTCAAGCAAAGATATGGTTCTCCTAATTTGTTTTCTGAAGTGTTTCAGTTAAACAGATCTTGGTTTGGCAGAGGGAAGCTAAAAAATCTAGGTTTGAAAAACAACTCTTGGGGTTTTTTTTTTTCCCTTAAGTCACTTTCTCTGGAAATTGCCTTCCCTGGATGTCATACCAAAAGCCACTAATTTCCTCAGTCACCCATAGAAAACAAAACTTTTCCATAAGGAAACGCTGAACAGGGAAATAAATTTTAAAAAGCCTCCTAGTCCTCCCTTCTCTAACATCATGTGAAGCAAAGTCTGCTTTTGGCAGAGGGTTTTAAGCTATAGAGGAGGGGACCAAGGTACAAAAACAGGTGTCAGACTTGCCCCTGACAAGTATTTCTTCCACAAAAGAAGTGAGATGGGCACTCCTGACCCCAGGAAGTTAGGGATTCACATTCCCTCCAATCCTGCCCTGATAATGACTGAGCTTAGCTTCTCCAAACACCTTTCAGCAAATTTTTTCATCAAGGAGAATTGGCTTTTTGCAAAAACTAGGGTAACTTTTTTTTTTCCAAAAAACCCAAATACTCTTTTTTCCCTTGGCATTTTTTTAAATTAAAAAAAACAAACAAAAAAAAAAAAAAAAAACATAAAAGAAATAGGAAGTTTTTCAAGTCTGTCACCTGGAGACCAATTTTAGTGATTTAAAAAGAGCTGTGGCGCTTGGTACCTACCAAGGGTTTGGATCAGGAAATAAAAGCGGTGTTTGATTTTGTCTGCTCTGATAATTGTTGCCAGGTGGAGTCACTCACTTCCCCATGTTTGGTTTCAGGAGCTGCACTGCTCAGAGTGGTTGGACCAGGCACTGATCAGTGTTTAGTGAAACACTTATGGACAACATACCTTCAAGACCAGTAAATCACCAGGCCATGGATAAAAAGAAAGCAGCATTCAAACAACCTTCTGAAAGAACCAAAAATTCCCCAAAGAAAGAGGTGCTTGCGTATCTTTTTGGAAAAGCACTTCCAGAAGCTGCTACAGTGCCTCTCCCACCAGAACCAGATGATGATCCTGAGCTGTCAGAGAAGCTGTCTGAGAGCGAACCTAACTACGACCAGGACTTGGAGAAAGAGTTTTTCAAAGAAGAGGACGAGGTAAGGCAAGGAGAGGGCACAGATCCTCCCCACTCTTACTCTGCTGTTTCGCTTTGTGCCCCAAAATTAATTCCTTTGTCTCTTTGGGCAAACTGCACTTGTTAGGTCTAAGGAGAACTTTTGGGATGAGGCCTAGCAATTATTCATGTAAGTGGCAAGAGAGGTGCCGCTTCTCTTTCCCCGGCTAGCTGATGTTGAGAGTGAGGGGCAGCAGTTTTCCCCCTGGAGCTCCTTGAATCCCAGTTGTCAGTTGTTTCGGCGCAGTATAAAACACAGGCAGCACACACGGGTCCCAGGGAAACTTTATTTGATGACAAATTTCCCCTTTCTCTTCCTGGACCCCGATTAAAGACTTATGTCTCAGGGGAAAGTCAGGGGCAGACCCAACTTCCAACAAATCAGGAGAGTTGGGAGTAAAAACCTAGGCGGGGAATAACAATAGTGAACCAATAAACTTCCAAGGAAAAAAAAACAGTTTTAGGAAATGGATAAAGTTTGGAGAAATAGAAACTGGAAACTAGCTGATGACATCTCTGGGAAAAGAGTGGAGACAAAAGAAAAAACAGCACCAAGGAAAACTACTAAATCACAAATCAAACCATAGACCTACTGATAAAACAAAAAGCACGATACAATAGAGAGGTACCTGCAATTAATCTGCAGACATTAATAATGCAGGTCTAAGAAAAGAGATGGCTGCAGCCTAGGAGCCAACTTAATGTGTGACATGTGTCTGTTTCAATCCTAGCAACAAATGTTGAACAGAAATCATAAAAGCTGAGGGTTTTTTTTTTCCTTGAGGCTCTTCAACCCTCAACAGAAATGCACAGAAAGGTTAATAATAACCTGCTTGGATATTTAACACTGAACACAGGTTGCTTTTAAGTCTATGACACAGTTACTGAAGTTTTTTGAGAATTTACTAGCTATTAAATATTGTAGTGAGGAGAGTGAGGAGGGGTTTCCAAAAAAAGCCAACTTAATGTGTCTGTTTCAATCCTAGCGACAAATGTTGAACAGAAATCATAAAAGCTGAGGGTTTTTTTTTTCCTTGAGGCTCTTCAACCCTCAACAGAAATGCACAGAAAGGTTAATAATAACCTGCTTGGATATTTAACACTGAACACAGGTTGCTTTTAAGTCTATGACACAGTTACTGAAGTTTTTTGAGAATTTACTAGCTATTAAATATTGTAGTGAGGAGAGTGAGGAGGGGTTTCCAAAAAGGGTTTTAAAAGCCTGCCTCCAGTAATGTGTGCTGCCTTCCTCATCTTGAACCTAAAAATCTGCTTTGTTTGAGTGCATCTCATCCATAGACATACTTCTGGACGTATTTTTCTTGGATAAAAGTGATGGAGAGAAACTTCAGTTTTTCCTTTTGAAAAACCAGGTTTGAATGTGCCTGGCCCAATATGTCTGAAACATATTGGTGTTCCCAAAATTGCATCTCTAACTGCAGCAGTCAGACTGGAACATGGAGAAAGGAACAGGGAGAAGGGACCAAGCTGATCTTTATATACTTTAGCTGAGCATATTTAACAACAGATGGACCGGTTTTGCCAAAGACTGGAAATTGTTTCTTTTGTTTTCACATAAATGAAGAGCCTGTGTTAATATCTGGACCTGTATCAAACCCAGAAAATGACAAAAATCAGTCATTTAAAACAACCCACTCATATTCATGCCTTATGTGAGCCTAAAATGAGGCAAAGAAGGAAGAGCCATGATAATCTAAAAGATTTCAGCCACCTGTTAAGAATGATACAGCATTCTTATGTTACAGAACTCTTTTGGTGCCTGTGCACAAACTAATCTTCAAACTCCAAAACACAGATCTAATAAGCTATTTTTTATGAAATTCAGTGATTTCTGGGATCAGTCCTCATTTGCATACACATGCTTCAGTACATCTGTGGATGAGTGAAAGAAAATGGCAGATATTAAAAAAACTGTTATTAAAAGAAATTAACAAAGCACACTTAGTAATGTGTTCTTTATCTTTTCAGGATGGCTTCCAAAATATGTTATTTTTACTATTTGTTATTTAAGGATGGTCTGTGAGCCACCCTCAACAGTTTATTTCATATTTACAGACACCCATTTATTACATGGAGATGCAAGGATGCACAGTGATATGAAGCAGAGCTTGATGCCAGCAAATAACTTTTACTAAAGAAGGATGAACATAAAATGTGTCTCTTATTTTTTTTTTTTTTAATTATGGAAAATTCATTGTAAGTTTAACTCTAACAGGCTACAGAACACACCTTGTACAACCAATATGAGGAGAAGATCCGACCCTGCATTGATCTTGTTGACAGCCTGAGAGCTCTTGGAATAGAAAAGGACCTGTCCTTGCCAGCAATTGCTGTGGTTGGAGACCAGAGCTCTGGGAAAAGTTCTGTCCTCGAGGCCCTCTCTGGTGTTGCTCTCCCCAGGGGCAATGGTAAGAATTCACATTTTCTCTTTGATGAGGTGGAAGGGATTTTTTTTTTTCTTTTTTTTCCTTTTTTTTTTTTTTTTTGGTCTAGAATTGGATAGCTCCATGACTGAGAAATGGAGGTGCAAGTGAGGCACCACAAGGTAAATCCAAGGCACATGTTCCAGGTGGTCAAGAGACCAGGAGTAAGAACTGTTGTGGTGAGTGTTCTATGTGTGGAGACACAAGGTTTGATTTCATTTTTCTCAGAAGGTTGATTTATTATGTTATATAATATATTAAAATATTATATTAAAATTATACTAAAAGAACAGAGTGAAAAGATAGATTAGAAGGTTATAAAGAACAGGAATAGAATAGAATGTATAAGAAAAATCTTGTGACTGCTCACAGCCTCGGCACAGGTGGCTGTGATTGGTCATGAATTGAAAACAATCTACATGGATCAATTGAAGATGCACCTGTTGCATCCCACAGCAGCAGATATTGTTTACATTTCTTTCCTGAGGTTCTTAGCCCCTCAGGAGGGGAAAAATCCTAAGAAAGGATTTTTAATAAAATATCATAGCTACAAGAAGTGTAGTGTGAATGCCCCAGCTGACTCTGTGCATTTCCCAGAAAGCAGCAGTGCAGCAGAGTATTAATTTCACATGGAAAACCAGGCTTTAAATTTGCTTTTGGGGTTGGTTTGGGTTTTTTGAACTACATTTTCTTACAGATAACTATTATTATTATTATTATTATGTGTAAAAAGTGTACAAAGATCTTTACTTAAAGATTATTATTATTATTATTATTATGTGTGAAAGTGTGCAAAGATCTTTACTTAAAGCATTGCTTAAGTCAAAGATTATGAAAGACTTTACAGCTGAAGAAGATCCACTTTCTAGCTCTGTGTGTGCATTTTTGCACACATAAATTTTGCAAGTTCCATGTGAGTTTACAGTATAATGTAGTCTTTCAGGCTGAAGTTGTGGAAAGGTTTTTCATAGAATTTAGTTGCAGCACTGAAACAGATCATCCAGAGAGGAGCAAAACTCCATCTGTGGAGGTTTGCAGGGCCAGGCATGTCTGGGAAGAGCCATGGTTGACCTCATGTCACTGGTGACAATCCTGCTCTGAGCAGGAAGCTGGACAAGTCCCCTCTGGCAGCGTCTGTTGGAGCATTTCCATGTTTTTGTGTGAAACATTTTTGTGTGAAACAAGCAACCCTGCGTACACCACACACCTCAAGGCCGTGTTTCACGCGCAACCTCTGCCTTTGGAACTGCTGTAGGTATTGTCACTCGGTGTCCCTTGGAGCTTAAACTGAAGAGGTTGCCTGAAGGGCAGGCATGGCAAGGGAAGATCTCCTACAGAAACGTGACCCTGGAGCTCCAGAACGCCTCTGAGGTGGACAGAGCAGTAAGGCAAGGTGAGTGGACTTGGCTGGCTCCATCTCCTCTGCATCCTCCTCTTAGACTGAGCAGCATCCACAGTGATTGTGGAGTTACACCAAGAGCTGGATTCAGAGCAGATGGAACTGGGTCAGCAAAACTCATTTCTCTCAAGGGAGCTCTACCAGTGCTTCAGTGGTGAAGATGATTTATGATGATGATGATCCCAGATTTAGGATGATGATCTCTGAATCTCTGGATTCAGAGCAGATGGAACTGGGTCAGCAAAACTCATTTCTCTCAAGGGAGCTCTACCAGTGCTTCAGTGGTGAAGATGATTTATGATGATGATGATCCCAGAATGGCCTGGATTAGAAGGGACCTTAAAGGTCTCCTAGTTCCAGCACCTCGGGCAGGGATGCCACCCATTAGATCCATGATCCTTTTATCCTGATCCATGATAAAGGCTCAGGCAGTGTCCTTTCCTGGGTGATGGCTTCCTGATTTCCTGGTTTGGGGAGGTTGTCTGTCAAATTGTAAACATGGAACCTAAATGGTTCCTACCATCAGTTCAAATGCCCAGAGAGTGCTTGAAGTGTCTCTGTCTGGAAATCTGTTTATTTTGGAGGAAATTGCAAGAAGGCAGAGTGGAGGACAGAGAGCTTCTGCCAGGTGCTGTGACCACAGGCTCGGTCACTGCCCTTCACATGTCTCAGCTCTACTGTTATGACATTTCATGCTGGGTAAGAAATCAGGTTCTTACCCAAAGGGCAATAAGCACTTGCCCTAAGTGTGAAAGTTGGATTGTCCTTACTTCCTTGACTAGCATGATTTCTAGAAAGGCTACCTGGAATCTGGAAAAAACCTGGAACAGAGGCTGGACAGAGTTAAAGAATAAAGTAGGGATTTATTAGAAGTCCTTCAAAGGATACACCTTGGGCAGTACAAGAGCCTGGTTGAGGCGACACCCAAGATGGTCACAAGTTTTCACACTTTTATAAGTTTTGGTCCATTCCATATTGGGGTTAATTGTCCAATTACAGCTTCAGGTTATGCAGCCCCATCCTCCCAGATTGCTCTCCTCAATTCCCTGTTGTTTGCACTTTTTGGGGCTGAAGCTGCAGCGGTGTCCTTGGTTCTGGGGCTGGAAAAGGATTGTTTTGTGTGACTGAGCTGTGAGGAGAACTTGCTAACACTTTATATGAAGTTCAAAGTCATACACTAAGGCAGTACAGAATCTAAAAAATATGAAAGCTAAAACTTAAGGCATCAAGCACAGCTCTGCAAATTGTTATTATTTCTATTTTTTAATCAGCTTTTCAGTACATTATTTCAATATTCTCAAAACTGGCCAGGCAATTGGTATGAATTAAGGTAATTAAAGAGCTGAAGATCTCTTATGAGAATGACTGGGACTTTCTTGCTTCTCTGTGCTCACAGTTCAAGCATTATTGCCTTGTAGTATCTGGAAAAATAACTCTCAATCTCCCTATCAAAATGTGAAGAATATAGAACACCTATATTCCTTTCACAGCATCCAAGGATTAATTAATGCTTACAAAGTCTCTTGTTGAGGAAGCATTTCTACAACTGACCAGTGTTTCACCTGATCCCTTTCGTTGTGGTTTATTTACACGTATTTTGTCTGCATACATAAGAGTCCATAGATATATGCTCTGTAAAATATTACAGCTCATATTCCAACAGGACTTCACATCAACTTGTTCTGCATGATAATTTCCTTAGGTTTTTGCATAAATATTCTTTCTATTTTTTTTTTTAATTAGCTTTTTAGTACACTATTTGGATATTCTCAAAACTGGCCAGGCAATTGGTATGAATTAAGGTAATTAAAGTGTGTGGCTGGATCTGAAAGAAAACGCCAAGCCTGAAAGAACCTTTGGTGGTAGTTGGTGCATTTCAAAGTCGTTGTGTTCAGCTTTGGTTCGATGAGTCATTTGAAGCTTGTATTCATTGCCTTGCTCTTTTCACAGCCCAGGATGTTGTGGCCGGTCCTAGAGGTGTCATCAGCGACCAGTTAATTTCCCTGGAAGTTCGGTCCCCTGATGTCCCCGATCTGACACTAATTGATCTGCCTGGAATTGCCAGGGTGGCCGTGGGGGACCAGCCAAAAGACATCGGGGAGCAGGTAAAACTCAGCCTCATGTGCCAGTCTGTGCCAGGGTCCCATCCCTTCGGGGCTCCCAGCAGACCTTTAGTGAAGTAAACAGAATAAGTGGAGGGGATCTCTGCTCTTCCTCTGGCTGCTTTTAGAAGAGATGCTGGGAAATGCAAATAAAACTCTGGTAGGATAAGGCCTGCTGGGAGGGTGATGTGCAGGAGCTGGGTTGCTTCTCCAAAAATACCTTTAAATGGGAACTTGCGATAAGAGGAGCCCAAACTAAACTAGATATACCAAATAGAAATGAGACAAGATTGGATTGTCTGGGCTTTACTTTCTGGGAGGAGAGTAATTTAATTCCACAGTTAGATAGCAATCTTTCTGTTGTGTTGAGAAGAAAGCAGAAGATGTGATAAAATCCAAACATTTCCCTTGTTCCCAGCTGTCTGCATGCTCCAGAGAGCTCTGTAGCATTGCAGAGTGTGTAGCATTTGCAGCCTGTCAGAAGCTGGGATGGGTGGGAAGCAGAAAAGAGAGGCATTTTTACCAAAATCCAGGAGAAAAAAATATTTGATTTACTGTGGAATAAGCACCATAGTGCTCTGTGAAGCTTCTACAGAACAACACAAATTATGAGGAACTCGTTTAGTTTGGCATTGAAACATAGAAAAATGCCAACTAGATGTCATGTGCATCTTCAGTCTTGATTTTTAAAATTTTCCTACAAATATTCCACTGAAGAATAAGCCACACACATTTGTGCTCCTTTCAGAGATACATATTTGAGATTTATCAGCACAATGGAGCTTGCTTTCTTTCCACAAGTGTATACCTACACATCAGAACCTGATTTCTTACATGTGTTAGATATCAAATACCTTTAATATTTCTATAATGAAAGATTGTGTATGCACAAGAAGTTAAACTCCACGTAGCTGTCAGGACAGGCTTAACAAAATTAGTCTGGTCTCATTCGTGCCAGATGTTTGGATTAATCCTAACATAAGGAAAGAGGCTGCATTCTTCTGCTGACCCCTTTCCATGCCATCCTCTAGCATGTAACACTATCTTCAGCATATGTGGCATTTAATGTCATCAGGCAGTGGCTCATATTGCTAGAAATTGTCACATCCTACAAGCAAGTGTCTGATTTCACTGAACCTCCTCACTGCTGTATTGAATTGCAGATCAAAAAGCTACTTAAAAGAATTATTGGCTGCAAAGAGACAGTCAATTTGGTAGTGGTGCCATGTAATGTGGATATTGCAACAACAGAAGCATTGAAAATGGCTCAAGAGGTGGACCCCACTGGAGAAAGGACAATAGGTGAGATCATTTTTTAAGCTATGAGCTGAAAAAGAGGCCAAATCTTTTTTTTCCTTCCCATGAAGTCTGATGTTCTGTGAAATTAGCTACTAGAAGAAGAGGAAAAAAAAAAAAAAAAACCCAACAAAACAGAAAACAGCCTAAAGCATATATTTGCACGTATTTCTTGTCACAATTCTTGAGTAGCTCCAAGAATCCCTTGGTTTGGTGTCATGCTGGCACTCCTGTTACGAATAACTGGAAGCTGAAAATCTCAGTCAATAGTAGTTGATCTGAAGTTAATGGTAAAAGAGCTTTGCTTTGAGAAAGAAACCTTTAAAGAAAGATTTGCAAAGCAAAAGGCATGGTGGGAGACCAACTGCAGAGTGAGTTTTACAGCCTGGGAGCTGAGAACTTTCTAGGAGAGAGAATACAAAAAAAAATTGCTTTATAAAACATGGTACAGAGTGTTCCTGCTTGGTGGTTAACTTTCTCTTTTAACTTCACAGGAATCCTCACAAAACCTGACCTGGTGGACAGGGGAACTGAAGAAGCTATCGTTAAAATCCTGCAAAACAGGGTAATCCCCCTCAAAAAGGGCTACATGATTGTCAAGTGCCGTGGGCAGCAGGACATCCACAACAAACTGACCCTGGCTGCTGCAATCCGGCAGGAGAGAAACTTCTTTGAGAATCACAAGCATTTCAGGTACTCCTCACAGAAAAATTCTCATCAAAAACATGTTAAAGTCACCTCAAAGCTCCCTGTTGATTTGCTGAGATTTAACTACTTAGAGGTTACAGACAGGTATTAGTTATACTCCATATTTCTCAGTGCCCATGTAGGGCTGTGTTTCAGCAACCCAGAAGATCTTTACATAATGAATAAACTTTTTAAAATGTTTTTTTGGGTTTTTTTTGGATGCAAAATACATGGGGGAAGTGCTGTGAACTCTTGCATTTGCAGGATTCCCAGACAAATAAAGGAATGATGAATCTGACTTCATGTTCTCAGAAGGCTAATTTATTATTTTATTATCTATATTATATTAAAGAATACTATACTAAAACTGTACTAAAGAATACTTACAGAAGGCTAAAAGATAATAATGAAAACTCATGACTCTCTCCAGAGTCCAACACAGCTTGGCACTGGTTGGCCAAAGAGTCAAAACAATTCACATGAAACCAATGAAACAATCTCCAAACACATTCCAAAGGAGCAAAACACAGGAGAAGCAAGTCAGATAATTATTGTTTTCCTTTTTCTCTGTGGCTTCTCAGCTTCCCAGGAGAGAAATCCTGGCAAAGGAATTTTTCCAGAAAATATGACGGTGGCAATGAACTTCAGAAGTTCCAAATAGTCCCAAAGAATTTGAGTTAAAGCATCTGAGCACTTCAATCAGGCACTGAAGTATTTCTGTTCACTGGAAAACATGGAGGAACAGCATGAGAAAGAAAGGTTGTGCTGAGGACACAGGCTGCCCAGATGACTCAGCAGTAAATAAATTGTAATACAGGGAAATAAATCATAATACAGAGAATGGCAGCTGACAAGGGTTGTGAACTTCACACATGAAGAAGTAATAGAACAGCACATTCATCTGCTGTTAGAATTTGCTTTTTTCAGATTTTTCTCTGTTTCCCTTTGCTGAGTCAGTAGCTGTCAAAAAACTTTTGAATAAACCCAGAGAGTCCTGGGCAGCTGCCACCTCTGCACCAGCATGGCCCAGAGACCCTTTCTTTACTCAAATTGTGTAATAGAATTAGTGGAAACAGAGCAGAGCATCAGTGCTGCCTCCTTGCCCTGCAGAGCCTGGCTAACCAAACCCACCTTTTCCTCTTTTTTTCACAGGGCTTTTATGGAAGAAGGAAAGGCTACTATCCCCCATCTGGCAGAGAAGCTCACAGATGAACTTGTGAAACACATTATTGTAAGTAACAGAAGTCCCACACTGAGCTGTTTGTATCAGTTACTACCTAAAAACCAGTTCAACCCTTCAGCCTTGGACTGCACTTGGATTTCATCTTTATGTCCTTAATTATCCTTCAGCTCAGTGATCAAAGAACAAACTGAACTGAGAGGCAGAGGTAAAAAACCCCATGGTCTATCCTCAGATTTGCCTTTTAACTACAGATCAACAATGAACAAATTAGGGTTCATCTATTTGTGACTCATAATCCCTGCCTTTTCTATGACAGACATGATATTTCTTTTTGTTGATGAGTGTTGATCACCTGGGTGACGAGTTACTGCTGTCAGCTTAGTGAAACAGTGATTTCTATTCCACTGAAAATGTCTTCAAAACATCAAGAAGTTCTATTATATTAATATACTAGTGTAAGGCTCTTGGAGGTTTTTATTTGGTATAAATATAGCTGCATGTAATATATCTGATTCCATTAAGAGAAGATTCTAAAATATAGGGAACATCTAAATTCAGTCTCAAAGGAGAAAAAATTATTTGTGTAAATTTACAGAAAACAAGCAACTAAACAGCCATGCTTCATCAGGTATTTCTCAGGAATTGAGCAGTCACCACTTTCCTGGCACAACCTGTGAGGACATTGTTTTTGGCTCACTGTGGGTGAAATTTTGCCCTAGACTGCAGCTGTTCTGCCCAGCTCTCAGTGAGGTCCAGCCTGATCCCTCAGGGAGATCCTGGCTCCCAAGTTCCCACAATAAAGGCCATATTTGCTTTTTTTGTGTTATCCCACTATCAAGCATGAGACACTGGCCTCAAGCTCTTGAATTTGTAAAAACAGCAAAGATCCCATGCAGCTGTAGATCACTCTTAGAGGGATTTTGTTTTCCTTCCAAAATCAGGCAAGTTCAGCCTATCTCAGTGTCCTTCTTCACTGTCTCCTCCCCAGAAAACTTTGCCAGCGCTGGAGAGCCAAATTCGTGACACCCTCCATAAAACATTGCAGGATCTGCAAAGGTACAATAGAGGCACACCCCAAACAGAGTCTGAGAAGCTGTTTTTCCTCACAGATGTAAGTATCAGTATTGGTCACAGAGAAGAGCAAGGAGGTAACTATGGGAGAAAAAGAAAGCACCTGAAATTATCAAAACATCAGCATGGACCACTGGGAAGTTTGTGGTATCCATCATTTCAGTGAGGGTAACACAGACAATCCACACCTGCAAAAACAATGGACCACAGGAGCTCATGGCCTCTTCTCAAAATTTTTTTCCTGTGATTATGGGACATGAAAACTAAACAACTTGGTTGATTGGGTCAAAATCATGCATCTCAGCAAGGGAAAACAAACTCCTACATGCTCAACACTTTGAAGGGTTCCCATTGTTTACACTCATAAGATCAAATGTATTCCTGATATCAAAATGTGGTTTGCAGGTCCATTCTAAGTGCCTCATCTCACAGATGAGTAAGCCTTCAGTAGGCTTTAGAGGTGTTTATGGAAGCTCGTCAGATTTCATACAAGTCTGGCCTATTAGAATTTAGTAAATGGCTCTAAAAGTCTACAGGGGTAAAAACAAAAGAATATAAAGTTTCTTCTCCTCTAGCTGTTACATTTTGGGGTGGAAAAAAATAACAAACCAAACAAACCCGGAGCTAAGAGCATAAAAGATGTAAGAAAGGGATGTTTTTTATGAACTGTGTCCCTGCTTTAACATCAAACAACTGCAGATTTACTTAACATCCACAAATTAGTCTGAAGAAAGAAAATTTCACTAAATTGCCTGCTTGTTGTTCAATTCACAGTTGATCAAACAGTTCAACCAAGACATCTCTCAGAGCACACGGGGAGAGGAGCAGCTGATTGGGGATGAGGTCAGACTGTTCACCAAGATCCGCAAGGAATTCCGCACGTGGGGCGTGATTCTCCTGGAGTGCTCTGAGAGGGGTAAGCACTGAACAGTCTCAAGCTGCACCAAGGGAAATACAGGTTGGATATTAGGAAAAAGCTTTTTACAGAAAGGGGGATGATAATAATGAAAACTTGTGACTCTCTCCAGAGTCCTGACACAGCTTTGCCCCAACTGGCCAAAGAGTGAAAACAACTCACAGCAGAATCCAATGAAACAATCTCCAAACACATTCCACATGGGCACAACACAGGAGAAGCAAATGAGATAAGAATTGTTTCTCTTTTCCCTGAGGCCTCTCTCGCTGCCTTTCAGCTTCCCAGGAGAAAAACCCTGGGCGAAGGAGTTCAGAGAATGTGAATTCCACAGGATGTGGCACTGGGGGCCAGGGTTTGGTTGAGCTGTTGGGGCTGGGTTGGACTTGATGATCTTGAAGTTCTCTTCCAACCCAGTGATCCTGTGAATTTTCTGAACCCATCCTGGCAGCTGACCTGAGAGCCCATCCCCTTGCTTTTAAACCCAGACACAGCATCTTCAGTAAATGTTTTCCAATAATATTAAGAGCAAGAAGCCAGGAGTATCCATCTGCTTTGGTGTCCTGGGGACACAGACAGTTTTTGTTAAATGCTGTCATTACAGAGAGGTCAGTGCTTGTCTCTCTTCTCCCAGCACAGCAATAAAATCAAGACACTGGCACAGAATTTGCTGGTGATATTCTGAACTGGTCTTCTAAGTAACAGCAACACCAATGAATAATATAAATAATAACAATCTAGATAATAATTTTTATTTTTGCTCTTAATGTTTTTATTTTATTATTGCTATTAATATTTTTAAATCTGGGTGGGTTTTTTTCCACTTTAGCTCTGGGCCAAGGTGATACCTCAAAAAAAAATAGCAAATTTGTGTAGTATCAACAAAGAAATACTGACTGTGATATCTTAAATAAAAATAACTAGTCAGCAGTAATTCCCCAGAAGAAGTCTTTAGTGAGCTTGGAGGTTTGTTTCATTCAGGGTTTTTTTTAAAACTTTGAAGTGACTGACAATGGCCAGCTACTTCTGTGGGGGTAAAAATACCAAAAAAACCCCAAATTTTTGTGGCACATCATAATTTCTGTCAGTCAGATGCTTGATGCAGTGTGTGAGATGGCTCATTCAGAGAGCAGCAACGTGTTAGCTCTGTTCTGTGGCAACAAAAAAATCATCTCAGTGCTTTTTCCTCTCAAGAACAACTCAAAGAGGAGAAATAGACTTCCTTCTTAAACCTGAAACGTATGCATTGAGTGATTTAGTCGCAAAGCAATGTCATTTTGCCATTACAGCTAAAAAAACCGTCCCTGGTAAAGTGTGGAAATACGAAGACCAGTACCGTGGGCGGGAGTTCCCAGGCTTCAGCAACTACAGGACTTTTGAGGACATTGTAAAAGAGCAGATCAGAGAACTGGAGGAGCCAGCAATTGAGATCCTGAACAACGTGATGAGTATGGCCCAGCCCATGGGAGGCTCACGTGTGGGGGACACTGCTGGGCCTGACAAGTTTATTTTCCAGGAGAAGCTGATGCTCTTCAGAGTGTGGAAATAAATCCGATTCAGCTTGTGGATTGCTCCTTCTCTAGAGCTTTCAATCTCTACACATGGTCTCCAGCACTTGTTAATACTTTTCCCAGTGGCTCTTGGAAGGGAATTAGAAAATAAGTATAATAAATAGAGCATAACTATAAAAAAATTAGAAAATAACTATAATAAATAACACAGCAAGGAAACAGTACAGTAGAAGTACCTAGTGTTAAGTGGTCACATTCTTGGACCTGGAAATCTAAATTTCTGCTTGTTTGTATGCGTCATAAAGGCAGGGTGCACCAGTACAGCAGCTCAGCTGTTTCTGAGTGAATTGAGAAAATGAGTAGTCTCCCAAGTCTCATATTAACAGTAGCTTAAAACCCTCACTTGCTTACCTGACTTTATTTTGTCTCTCTGTTCTTCCCTTAGGACTGGTTGAAGAGAAATTTATGGAACTTGCTAATAGGCATTTTGCTAATTTTCACAATCTAAGCAGAGTTGCCAAGGTGAGACGCTACTACAGCCTGAGATTCTCCAGAGGCAGAATGGCATTTGTAAATGCATCCATGCTTGTGGTACCTGTCTCACTGCATTACCCTTATGCAAGTGTGGAATTTATTGCAGGAAAATAAGAAAGAGCCTGAAAACGATAGCATGATTATAATGGCACTAATGAAAGTGCATTTTGCACAACTTTGACAAAATCTAATACATACATTCTTTATTCATTCTGCTCACATTCTTGACATTTGCAATACAGTGCAAAGAAAACCTGGTGTGGCTACCTTGAAGAGTTTATCATTAATTTCAGATTTAAGCCCTCAACTTATTTGAGAGCTGAACTGTGTTTCCCTCTCTGAAAGCAAGCCAGGGTTTGAGCCAGTGCAGGAATTTCAGTGCTGAAAGGGAGCAGGAGCAGACAAACCAAAAATCGCCCAGCTATTAAAAAATTAGAAGATGGCTGTTCACAGTTTGGGCATTAGCATGTTTTGGGGTGGAGTTCAGTGGTGGGGATGTCCTTGAAGGCCTTTCTCATTTTTTTGAGGAAAAGATGAGAAACATTGAGGAAAAGACCAGAAGCAATGCTGGCAGCCAGGAAACAGAGTCCACTCACAGGGTACTGCTGAAAAAGCAAACTCAGAGGCAAATGGGAGTGAAATAGGTGTTTTGCTATTTCACTTGCATGGTCAAACCTTACTGGGCTGCCAGGCCAAGCAGACAGTGAACAAAGAAATTATTTCATCCAAACACAGAGGTGTTCAGGCTGGTGTAACACAGTGAGAGGAATGAAGAGGGGAGAAATTCTGGCAAACACTGGACATGAGAAAAGAGATGGGCTGTTTTCTTAGGGATGCTAGGAAAGCATCTTAAGGGAATTTGAGCATGACTGAGGGAACTTTGCCACCCCCACAGACTTTTAGGTGGAAGTATCAAAAAGGCCAGAAAGAATCAGGTGGCTGCAATAAAAGCACCAGACAGAGAGGGGTTAGACAGGGTTGGTTTGCTGACTACAGGAATTTTCATTTGGGTTTCAAGCACCAGGTTTGGACTGATCCCAAGGATCAGTCCCCAAGGAGGGGACAAAACTGCCACATTTTCCTGCTCTTTCACAAGAGAGAGACAACAATCCAAAGCATTTCTCCATGTTCCCATGTTCTGGGCTTAGACAGTGCTGCACAAGGGCAGTTGAACACTGTGCCCACTTTGCCATCCCCTGGGGACACTGCTAAGCACTGGCACCTTCCCAAAGGAAGCAAATGTCTCAGAACTCCTTGTTCCTTTCTTTTCTAGGTGAAAATTGAAGACATTAGAGAGAAACAAGCAGCAGAGGCTGAAAGACATGTCCATGCACAGTTTAAAATGGAGAAAATCGTGTACTGCCAGGATGACCTTTACATTGATGATTTAAATACTGTTAAGGCAGAAAACGCCCTCAACGTGTCCTCAGGGAAAAACCTGCAGTTTCAGATTGCTCCAAAGGATCCCTCTGTTGTCGTGGAGATGGTTTCTCACACCAGTGCCTATTTCTCTGTGAGTTCACAGGCAGGTTTGCTGCCCCCTGAATGCCACAGCAGATCCCCCTCGGCCAGGTCTTGCTGGAGTCAATGCAGCCACCCTAGCACTGTGCAGGGAACAGCCAGGGGCTGTCTCAGTGCCTCATTCAGGGACATGCTCAGCTTCTCTGCAAACTCCTTGCAGCATCTGACCAGGGATGAGAGCGTCAGGGCAAAGCTGGGCTGTGTCAGCAGGATGCAGGATGTGGTGATTAGAAAAGCCTGAAGGTGCCAAAGTGACAGCTGGCTCCTAAAGCACTTGTCAGCTACCTGCCAGCCTGGCTCAGGTCAGCCTCAAGGCACTCTGCACATTCCTGCAGCCAGCAGAAAGTGGAGTCAGTGGCTTGCAGTCAGATCCTAAACTACTACAGCAGGAGGAGCAATAATAAAACATTACATTAAAATATATCAGGTGTCTGTAGAGATCAGAGTGCATCTGCTGTACTGCAGATAGCACCCTCTAAGTGAAGTGTCTGAAGACAAATGGGGTGTTTTAACAAAGGAGCACGTTAAAGAAAGAGGAGAGAACATGCAGGATCAAGATTGCTTTGTTGTAAAACTCCCTCAGAAAGCAACAAGTTCAATATCAATAATTCAGAAAGGTAGGTAGCAGCTCACTTTGAATTCCAAGAGCAGGCTTTGTGCAAATTCCTGCAATTAAATGGTCAGGCTGCTCAGGCTGATGAACACAAAACCCTTGGTTTTCATAGAACAAGGCCAGAAATGCATAAGCGCGTCCATCTCACCTTGCTACACACTCTACTATATGTTTTATCTGCAGTTAAATATTTTTATAAATGCCCTGAGAGCCATTTTCAACAATCCCCCAAATGCCAGGGCACCACAGCTCCTTGGGACTGACTTATGCAAGGCCAAGTAGAGTTTGAATGAGATGGAAGTTAAGTGCCCATGGCTGCCTACACCTTACAGGACCTACAAATGCCATTTTCCAAGTTGTGCTACAAAAAGAAAGACAGCACCTCTAATTGCAGCCAGGCACTTAGGTCTAAGTGCTCACCCAGCACCAGGAGGGCTGGAGGCAGAGCTGGGAGAGGCTTAGAACCTCGTGTTGTCCTAAATCACCAGGTGGGCCCCCAAACCCTGTGGCTGTCCATGGGGAGAGGGCTCCACAAGCTCTTCTTGTTCCAGTTTGCATCCATAAATGAACCAGGCAGCTGGTCAGGGCAGACAGGAGATTATCTCGTGGGATGTCAACAGATGTAACGTAGGCACAGTCTGCTCTCTCTGCTGCTGAGGACATTTCCCCTTAAGGCTAAAGCTTCCTCCAAAGCCCTCTTAAGCTTAAAAGGACAACAACATCAGAAATACCATCTAAATAATAGTCTAACAGAGGAATTTACCAGCTCTAGGAAAAATCACTCTGTGATTTCCTCCAGATTTCGGTGGAGACAGGTTGGACACCAGAAACTGGGCACAAGTTCTGTTTGCCAGGAATGTCCTCCTATAAATTGTCCCAGTGGCAGCTGACAGAGCTGAGCAGAGGACAGTCTGCCTTGGCTTTAGTTTGTTGAGGGAAGAAAAGCAACAGCTGACACCCCCATTACTCTTAATTTTTGGATTTCAGGCACAAAAGACACTGGTTGCAAACATTTTTCAGTTCATAGCAGCACTCCCTTCTTGAACAGTAACTTAGTCCAATATTTTAAGACCTTGGAACCACTTTTTTTTTTTTTTTTTTTTTTTTTGCCAGATTACCTGTAAACCCTTCATTTTTCAGTTCTTTTTGCCAATTTAGTATTTTGCCATTTTTTTTTTCCTCCATCTCACAGGAAGCAAGCAAACGCCTGGCTAATCAGATACCTCTGATCATCCTGTCTTCTGTCCTTCATGACTTTGGAGAAAACTTGCAGACCTCAATGCTGCAACTTTTACAAGATAAAGAGAAGTTAAACTTTCTCCTTGATGAGGACTCTGAAGCTGCTAAAATCAGGAATTACCTCAGCCAAAGAGTTGATCGTCTCACCAAAGCCTGCCAGTACCTGAGAGAATTCAGCTTGTTGTAATTTCTTTGTTTTTCATAAGGTTTTTTTTCTCCTCATCTTCTAGCATTACTGAAGAGATTTGTATAATCCCATAATAAAGTAGCATCAGCCCAGACCTTTAATACTAATTTCTAGTTTTCAGGTTTTCTTTATTTTCCATAATCACATGCAAACAGCTGCCTTTGCATAAAGAGCTCCGCTGGGGGAGTTGTGATTAAATAAACATTATCCCATTTTTAAACATTTTCTTTGTGAACTCTGTGCAACCACTGGGATAATCATTAAAAAGCTAACACTCTGAGGATTGCATGTTTTGTTGGGGGGTTTTTTCTCTTTTTAGTGATGGAAGCTGTATAATTCACAAACTGTAGAAACCAAATTATCTATCTTTCCTCCATGAAGCTTAGTGCATGACACTCCCACTTCCCTTCATGATTTTGGCTTGCTGGGGTTGTTCTCTTTCCTGCTAACACCTAAAACACACTTCTGCAAAGTGGCACCACTAAATCTCAGCCCAGGAGGGAGAGAGGAGCACACAGCAGGCATGAAACCCTTCCAGCCTAGAAGGAAAATAAAGTTTTTTTTTCCTTTGTGTGACTGGTGCCATTGGCTCTGTTCAGTCTCCTTTCCCAGCTCTCTGATTTGCAGAAGCCCAAGAGGTTCTTCCTCTCAGATGTCTGCAGCATCACCTGAAATTTTGGGATTGATGGGCAGGATTTGGATGTCCAAAAGGAAAGAAACCTCCCAGGATGTTAAACATTACAAGGGTGTCTCAGCATGTGTTTTGCTGCTTTTCTCCTTTCCCTCCCCAAGGCAAGGAGAACCTTTCCAAAAAGTTCATTTATTTCATGGAGGCCAATGCAAAACATATCACACACTGTGTTAATGACATTTTTTGGAAGATTTGGTTTGATAACTAAAAGTAATGTCTGCATACCGCTGGAAAAAAATGTGTTTATACCAGTGTGTGATGTAGTAATTTCCTAGTTTCTTACAAGAGAAGCCTTTTCCTCAGGCTAGGTATGGCAGAAAGGGTTTGTCCCTGTGGCATGGAACTGCCAGCCTAGAAGGAAATTGAAGTTTTTTTTTCTTTATGTGGCACGGAACTGCAGCTGGTGCCTGACTTTTGGTCAAAAAATGACCAAAAAGTAACTTTTGGTACAGCATTCAACCCAACATCCAGGAAACTGCAGCCAGTTCACCCTTTCTCCCAGTACATTATTTTGCTATTAGTGACCTGCAGTGCTGCAAGAAGCCACAGCAAAAGTGTCTCATACCTGTAACAACTTATTTTTTTTAATTTCTGTTTTGACAGTACTTTAAACTCGTTGGTTATTTCACGGTATCCCCCCATCCCCAGGGGTACACTTGGTGCACAAGGGCTATTGCAAACGCACATCTCACACCTGGAGAGGACTGGCAAGGACACATTGCTCCAGGCACCAGGAGGGGGAATGACAGAACAGGGTGTGACTCCCTCAAGCCACTGCCTGCAGGCTAAACTTTCTTATTTAATTCAATTAAGTCAGAGTGATTTCATCAGACCCAGCCACCAAAAACCCTCAGCATTCCTGGACATCCTGCTCTATTTCTCTGGGTTTGTTCAAGAACCTGAAATATTGGAATTAAAATAATCTCTTGGCTCACCCTTTTGAGTTGGTTTTTTTGGGGTTTTTTTTGTTGGTTTTTTTTTTGTTTGTTTGTTTGTTTTGTTGTTGGTTTTGGTTTTTTTTAATCAGACTCTCAAAGCATTTCATACACTGAATCCAGCAACTGCTTTCAAAAACAAAATCCAAGTAAACAGATATAAAGCACAACTAAGGAAAACTATTTGTAAAAAAAAAAAAAAAAAAAAAAAAAAAAAAAAAACCCCCCAAGCAGCTGGTGCCTGACTTTTGGTCAAAAAATGACCAAAAAGTAACTTTTGGTACAGCATTCAACCCAACATCCAGGAAACTGCAGCCAGTTCACCCTTTCTCCCAGTACATTATTTTGCTATTAGTGACCTGCAGTGCTGCAAGAAGCCACAGCAAAAGTGTCTCATACCTGTAACAACTTATTTTTTTTAATTTCTGTTTTGACAGTACTTTAAACTCGTTGGTTATTTCACGGTATCCCCCCATCCCCAGGGGTACACTTGGTGCACAAGGGCTATTGCAAACGCACATCTCACACCTGGAGAGGACTGGCAAGGACACATTGCTCCAGGCACCAGGAGGGGGAATGACAGAACAGGGTGTGACTCCCTCAAGCCACTGCCTGCAGGCTAAACTTTCTTATTTAATTCAATTAAGTCAGAGTGATTTCATCAGACCCAGCCACCAAAAACCCTCAGCATTCCTGGACATCCTGCTCTATTTCTCTGGGTTTGTTCAAGAACCTGAAATATTGGAATTAAAATAATCTCTTGGCTCACCCTTTTGAGTTGGTTTTTTTGGGGTTTTTTTTGTTGGTAAAAAAAAAAAAAGAAAAAAAACCCCCAATTTATTTGGTGCAGTATTTACATGTAAGATAATTGCATTTCAGTACCAAAAGAGAAAACAAGACTAGTAGAGTCATTTAATTCAATAAAGATTTATCCTTCTTAACAAAGTGACTTGTTATGGCTTTTTGATCCTCTACCACGATTATAAATTATTTTCAAAATCCTCAGTCGGGTGGCACTCGGATACAAATTACATTTTGCTGAAAACATACAGGTGGATACATAAAGGAGAGCTCTAAGGAATCAGAAGCCAAATTTAACAAATGAGGTAGTTCATCTCGTCCTGCAGAAAGGCAGCTTTGTGTTTCCTTGCACAAAACACCCAGTCCCTGTGTGTGTGTGTGTGTGTGTGCAGCTCGAGGGGCAGCACAGCCTGCCTGGGCACCTTTGCCCTTCCACAGCAGGGAGAGGTCCAGAATCACTTTTAATGTGCTCAGCCAGGGATCTCAGCACTGAGACTGCTCCTGCTGCAGCTCTGGGGCATCCCTGCCCTGGGCATCCCTGCCTGGAGCATCCCTGCCCAGGGCATCCCTGCCCGGGGCATCCCTCCCTGGAGCATCCCTGCCTGGAGCATCCCTGCCCGGGGCATCCCTGCCTAGAGCATCCCTGCCCGGAGCATCCCTGCCCAGGGCATCCCTCTCCAAATCCCACATCGTCTGTTTTGGGTTCAGAGCAGCTTAAGGCACATTTTGGTAAGGTCTGAGGCAGCCAGACTGCACCAGTCTGACTTTGACTGACGGCTGTGTTGAGATCCTGAGGATTTTTAACTACCTGAATAGACAGTGTGGTTTTTTTTTAATATATTTTCTGTGCCTGTACTGTAGTGCATGAAAAATTCCCTTCATATATATATATATATATATATATATATATATCCCTCACCCTCTATTCTCCTGAGGCCCCACCTGGAATACTGCATCCAGCTCTGGGATCCCCAGCATGGAGCTGCTGGAGCGAGTCCAGAGGAGGCTCTCTGAGGAGGAGGAACAAAGGTGTTCCAGGGGCTGGAGCACCTCTGCTGTGGAGACAGGCTGAGAGAGCTGGGGCTGTTCAGCCTCTAGAAGGCTCTGGGGGGACCTCACCACCTTTTCCAGACCCTAATGAGCCTACAAGAGAGCTGGAGAGGGACTTTGGACAAAGACATGGAGCGAGAACACAAGGGCTAATGACATCAGACTGAAAGAGGGCACACTTACATTAGATTTTAGGAATAAATTCTTCCCTGTGAGGGTGGTGAGGCACTGGAACAGGTTGCCTGGGGAAGCTGAGGATGGTCCAGCCCTGGAAGTGTTTAATGCCAGTTTGGAGGGGGCTCTGAGCAACCTGGGATAGTGGAAGGTGTCCCTGCCCTTGGCTCAGGGTTGGAAGTGCTCGATCCTTAAGGTCCCTTCCAACCCAAACCATTTTGTAATTCTATACTAAAAAAAAAAAACCAAAAATTTTTAATTTTTGGGGGATTTATTTGTAATAGAGAAATAGAAATATAGAAAGAAAGAAAGAAAGAAAGAAAAAAAACCTACTAGCACAGCCACAAAAATAATGAGATAATTTCATCTTTTATACAATTATTAGCTATTAATGAGGAATAATTACCTGACAGGAATCAATTCCCCCTGCTAGGTCTCCAGCACAGATCATTGTAGGCAGAATCATGCCATTGTAGATATAAACAGCATTACACCTCGAACGTTCTATTAGGGGCACCGCAACGTAATTCAAGTTATTTGATGTTTTACCTAGAATTGGGACGTGCACAAACATGCCAGGACAAAACCAGAATCAGCATCACATTACTTTGCTGTTACAAAAAAATCCCAACAGCTAAGATGAAATAAACTTCCTAGAAGCAGCAGGATGGAAATTTAAGATGTAAGAAGTCTACAAGAGGTCCTCCCCCAGCACCTTGCTTATACCAAAAAAACTCCTTCCCTTCCTTTCCTCTTTCCAGTCTTGCAAATTTACTTGGATCATTCTCTTTCAGCCTGAGGTGGTGGAAAGGATCAGCTCCTGCCCTTTCCCACATCCACAGGACACGCTTGGCACACAGCAACCCTTGCTGCAGGAGAGGTGGCCCTGCCAGCAGGGACACAGAATTGTCTCCTGGGTGGGCATTTCTGGCCCCCAGAACTGATTTGAGGGTCCCTTTGCAATGTGCTGAATGCCAAACCTCACACCTTGCTTTGAGACAGAATGCCCTGGGTAAATATTGGGGTAAAATGGGTGAAAAAATAGTGTATGAACAGATCTAATTCAAACTGCCTCATCAGCCCATGCAACAATATTCTTAGGATGAAGAAGACTAGTTTATGTGAAAAGTCCAAAATATTCCAGGAGCACTTTTTACCTCCTTGGTGCTCTGCTCCCCACCCTGATATCCAGCACTGCTGGTTAGGCTGGAACATCATTCCTGGATTGGGCAGACAAACCGGCCTCACAGATTCTGTAAAACACACAGAAAATAGATTTTCAGACAGAACTCAAAATAAATTTAAATGGCCACCACTTACACACCATGCATTCCCTCTGTACTTTACATTCCTTGCAGGCAGACAATGCAGGAAGCAGCAGAAAGTTTACCAGCTGCCCTTTCCCTGAGGGGTACCTGATCTTCACCTCAAATCTCCCTCATCTTCCCCTCAAAGTGAGGGACAAGCAGTTAATGGTTCTACCTTGATTCATCAGGTTAAATAGAACAATTAACACCAGCTCTTCTGAGCAGTAGAAGATAAAGAAAAAATCCTGAAAGCTACAGCTCTGCATTTTCTTTGCAAAAATCTGCTGAAAATAATCACAAGACAAGCAGGATTCAGTACTGATAGACACAAGAAGTGTGCAACACAAAAACCTGGAAAACAGACAATTTCCCTGCTCTCAGCAGCAGAAAATCCCTTTCAGATTATTCCTGGTAGCTTCAAAGTGATGCACTGAAACACAAAGGGCCTGTACACAAAAAGCACTCCAAGTTTAAATAATGGCTTGTCCTCTATTTTGTACTGGTTGTTTACAAACAACCTACATCTGCTTTTATGAAAGGAACTTCTTGTAATCTTGAGTTCTGAGGGGATTTTTGACCATCATTTGACCTGACTTGAGTTGGGATTTAATCAGCTGCTCCAGCACTGCACTTGTAGCTGTCTGCACATACAGCAGTGGTGTAATAATATATTTTTACCTCAGAATGCTCTGTGATGCTAAACTGAAGCATATCTATTACATATCCATGTAATAGATTTAAATAAATCCTGCTTAGGAAATCAGAGGCTGTGCCTTCTGCCTCTAGGGTCAGTTTGTGCTCTTCCAATAAGTGTCTACAAGGATTGCTTGATGAAATTCAGAAGTTTTAAAAGGTGTGCTCACTGCCACTGGATTTTTCCCTTAGGAGGAGCAGAACACCTACCAGTAAAACTCAGTGGTGTCTCCAGCTTCATAAGGGCAACATCATTGTCTTTAGAGTCCGTGTCATAATCTGGGTGGGAAATTATCAGCTGCACTTTGTGTCCACTCCTGAAGAGCATCTCATCCTGATTCAGAATCCCAGCATAAACCCTCCAGCTGTGTGGGTCAGACAGTCGCCTGCAGAACAAAGAAAAGGTCTGAAGGTTTTCTTCTGTGGTGACAAGACAGGGATTAGGACCTTCAAAAAACCGTCTTCAGGAGCTGTAGTCAAATGTTTGTGTGACCAAAAATGCACTCACATTTAACTACCACTTCTGAAGAATAAGACAAACAAATTGCCAGACATGCAACTTGAGAAAAGCTTGGCTCTAGTTTCAAAAATATATTAAAAGAAAATCTTTGCAGTAGGTTAAGTATCACTGTCCTTCCCCTTAATCACTCAGCACAAGAAATTAAGTCTGGGACTGCAACACTGAAGCCTTTTGATTTCCATGACTGAGGGATCAGGCAGGTATTTCTGAAGTCTCACATGTCAGTAGTATCAGCAGAAGCCAGAATTAGTAAAAACATGATCTAGTGAAAGAATTTCACTATCTTGAAAACACCAGGGTTTTTTTTTTAGGCTGGTTTTGGGTTTTGGTGGGGCTTTTTTAATGTTAAGCATGCTTACTAGATGTTATTTGAGCAGCCTCTTGTGCTCCAGCACAGTTTACAAAAGCTTAACAGAAAACTTGCCACAAGTGTTAAAACTCCCTCCATGAGAAGTGCCAAGGCAGTTGTGCCTGCAGGTCACCCCAGCTCCAAAAAAACCCAGATCAGGCAGAAAACCAGGTTTGTGCCAGCTGCAGCTTGGTCGCCATTCCCAAAGCTTTTTGCACACTACAGAGCTCAAATCCAGACAACAAAGGAGGGATAAGATCTGCAGGTAGAAATCAACACTTGCATTCTTTTCTCAAGGTTAAGGACAAATATTCTTCCTTGCCTCAGCCTCAAACTGTGATCCAGCCAACCAACCATTAAAAGTGTTTTTGCTCTGTGGGTTTTCCCTCCTACAGAAGCCTTTTAAACAAATTCTTGCCCCTTCTGAGGGTAACAGAACCCTCAACTCTCTTTTATAGGTTAAAAATGTACAAGCACCAGCTATTTTTCTTCTTGATGGCTACATAAAGTGCTCCTTGGATAGATATAAATCTGTATTTAATACTGACTTGGACTTTACTACCCTGTGGCAAAAAGATATGAAGAAATAAATGGCACAGGCATCTTTAAATTAATCATATCTACAGCAGTGTGATATTTGAGAATTTGGAGGGGGGGAGTTTCCTTTGGGTTTTCTCACAGTGTAATTCAACAGGTTCATGGAAACATTGTGCTGGCTGGCTTTAAATTTGGTGCCTTGAGTTTACATCTTAAATTGGTTGGGTATCTGTGCTCAACATCATCCATGTCATTTTGTAAATAAGACAAAATATAAAATAAGGCTTCCTGTAGAAAGCAGAGAGATGAACTGCAGCCAGCCTCCTCCAGAACCAATCTTCCCTTAATACTTCAAATTTACAATACAGACAAAACACTGCACCGAGCACCTGCATGCCAGGTGGGGAAGAAATTCAGTTTTAAGGGAGAAAGTGGGGAGAATTGAATAAATTCTTGCATTCCAGCTTGAAGGCAAACAGGATGAGGTTTAATAAATCCAAGTGCCGAGTCCTGCATTTTGGCCACAACAACCCCCTGCCGTGCTCTGGGCTGGGGACGCTGTGGCTGGAGAGAGCCCAGCAGAAAGGGACCTGGGGGTGCTGGACAGCTGAATGACCATGAGACAGCAGAGTGTCCTGGTGGCCAAGGAGGTCAATGGCTCCTGGCCTGGCTCAGGAATGGAGTGGCAGCAGGAGCAGGGAAGTCACTCTGCCCCTGCCCTGGCACTGCTGGGGTCACAGCTGGAGTGCTGTGCCCAGCGCTGTCCCCTCAGTCTGGGAAGGACCTTGGGACACTGAGCACATCCAGAGGGGACAGCCAGGCTGGAGAGGGGCTGGAACACAAACCCTGAGAGGAAGCCCTGAGGGAGCTGGGGGTGCTCCCCTGGAGCAGCCACGGAGAGAGGGACTCACCCTTCCACACAGTGTGCTGCTGTCACCAGCCAGTGCGGGGTGATGATGGAGCCCCCGCAGACGTGGGTGCCCTGCACGTGCAGGCTGACCTGCCACGGCCACTGCCCCAGCACGGCCCCGCTGCCCCCCACGATCCTGTTCATGATGCTCGCGCTCTTGCTGGACAGGCCACACGCTGAAAGGTCAGTCACACACAGAGGGTCATCAAAGAGTGAGCTGGGAGGTGGATTGATCCCCTGGCATGGGGTGCACACACCGTGTTGGGCACAGCTCACACCCCTGCCCTGACACCAAACCCCAAGTCTGCCATTGCCCAGACCCCATTAAATGGCAAACCCCACCTGGCAGCTGCTGCCCTTGGTTCACCATAAACTCTTGCTCTGTGCTGTGCAACAAAGCAGCCAACAGCCAGGAGACTCCCCGGGACAGGAATCACCACCAAGAAGGCACTGCCCACCCAATTGCTGAATCTTGGAGAGTAAATGTGCCAGAAACATCCCAACATAGCTGCTGGGGGACAGATATGGAGCTTCACCACAAGTCATTTAAAGGAACCAGTGGCAGCAAAGACAAAAGCAACTGGGAATCCACTGTGTACTTTATCTCCTCTCCCACCCTGCTCCTAAAACTGCATTATTTGGGAACCAGAGTTAAATCATTTGCCCACAAAAACAGCAATTAATGCATCAGGCAGTCAGAGCATTTCAAAGCATGAAGAAGCAGAAGTTTGCAAAAGCCAGTGAGTTACCTATGCAGCGCAGAGAAACCACATTTCCTGAGGCACAGGAACCACTGCAGGAGAAATAAAAACACCAAACAGGATCTTAGGCACTCAGTGAAGGAAATGGTGAGCAAAGTCCACCCTCCAGTTGCTTTCTACCCTTTCCCTGCATGCCCTGCCTCCAGCCTCATCTTCCTGCAGAGGGTTCCCTCCTTTCTTCACCATCTGCCTCCACCATGCCTTACATTCACCAAAACTGTCCTGTGGGAGACTGCAGGCATGAGCACAAAAGGTTTGAAAGCCTATTGAGAAGCAAGATGAAGAGAGAAAGCGGAGACGATTTAGGAAGTCATTGCAGAAGAACTGAACAAGGGAGCTGCAGGAAGTTTGCAGGCACAGCAGTCTACAGGTTTTGACACTGGACACTTTGGAGCTGTTTAATGATAATAAAAATGATGCATTCCACAGTGAAGACCCATTTTTTTGCATGCTGTGAGTTCATGTGACTGAAAAAAAGGCTGTGCCAGCTGCTGTGAATGTGTTGCAGCTTGTAGCTCTTGTGACCACACACAAACTCCTGCTGATGGTCAGAGAGCCTTAGGAAAACACCTTTGACAACCTTCTAGACAGCACAGAGGAGGGGATGTTTTTCCTTTTAGAAGAGGACAGGGAGGATGGAAAAATGACAGCTGTGCTTTTAAAAAGAGGGAAGAAGAGTTGCTGCAATCAGACTAAAAGCAAAGTCTCTTTCCCTCCAACAATCCCCACTGAAAGATGTGCTTGCACTGTGCTGCAGGCAGAAGCTGAACCTCTTCCAGCATCTGGAGAGAGCCTGGATGAAAGGAGAGAGGCTTTTATTAAACAAAGATACCTGCTGTACAGCTTTTTGTACAAGTCTATATTCCCAGCACTTGTGTTCAGCTTCATGTAGCTCTTAAAGCTGACTTCAGGTTCCACCCCACGACTGTAGAAATATGTATCCCTGCAAAACAGAAAGTCCACCATAAAACCATAAAACCCAACAGTGGTTTCAGTTTTCAAGCAAGTGATAACAATGTGCCAAGCCAGAGCTTCTGACATGACAGCACTAGAAGTCTTTATTTTTGTTTATTGTATTTATTTTTATTGTTGTGAACCTGGAACCCTGGTGGTGCAGCCCAGCCAGAGTCTGAGATTCTTCAAACATCTGTCAAGTTCCACTTCAGTCAGTGGGTCAAAATAATATTTTTATCTGATGTGCATGCCTCTCGTGTAACAGGGCAAAATGAAGAGATGCCTTTGCCAGTACATTTTCACAGCCAAGTCATTAAAAATGACACAATTAAATGACACATTAAAAACGGCAAGAGGGAAATTTCAACCTTTCTTTTTCTGAGCAGAGGCTGACAGAGGTTGCACTTACACACTGTAGCCCATGTCTTTGCATGCAATCTTCCCATAATCATCACTCCAGTCATCTTGGCAAACAGGATACCAGGATTTGCTGACAGGTGAGTAAACTTCCAGAATAAAATTTGGTCCAAAAAGTCTAACTGCCAGAAAAGGAAGAAAGGGAAAAAGGAAAAAAAAAGGAAACTAAGAACACCACATGCTATTATTACTGCTCTCTCTGCTTGGAAGTAGTTACAAATAATATCCATTTCATGTAGGAACTGATGTTAATTTAATGCTCCCTTCTCCAATTCTGAGTAAATAGCCAGTAGACAGAAATATGGCAATGACATAACTTCTTTACATGTAAGGCAATTTATAAGAACTACCAGTTTTAAAATGAAAATGCACAAGATAGGGTTCATCCTTTCATTTCAGCTTTTATGCTAAAATTTCTGTTATATTCTATCACTGAGAAAGATTGCAATAATGAAAATTTCCTGATCCTTTCTTTATGCAACCATATTTTTCTTAATATATTATATATTGTGTATAAATAAAATGATCTATTGAAAAAGAAATCATATTATCTTACTAATATCTCTTATTATTAAGAGATTATCTCTTAATATACCAAATTTCTTCAGAGAAGTGCTTTGCAAAGCAAGAATGTAACAAGGAGCAATTAGCTCTGAGATTCCACGTCCCATTATGTATTTGCTTGCACAAGAATTTAATAAAAAATAGTTCAAGCAAAAGAACAGATTGAAACAGGCTTCTCCAAGAAGCCATTATTCAACCAAATGGAGTGGAACAGCTGCCAGCAAATGCTAACCCTGCATGAGAATGTGCTGAATAAAAGTTTGTAGAGGGAATCTAAAGCACAGCTGGAGTTTCCAGTGTGGCCCTGGCACGACACAAGATGCCAAACCTCTGGAATGGACAAATCAGTGTTTTCACCTTCTACCTTCAGCTCTAAAGCTTCCCTTGGCATCTTTTCAGTTCAAAGCAATAATTAGGCCAGGCTTTCTTGCACAAATGAGTGATGGGGTAGTTGAAGAACTAAGGGGAGAACAAGGAATACAAAATACGTGGATAAACACAAGCCTGACTGAACGCCGCCAGGTTTGTTATCACCTGAAGCTTGCTGAGAAGTCACCACTGACTGTTCCATCCAGAGACAATTCTAGATCCAGTTCTGCACAAACACCACTCAAATTAAAAGGTGAGATTTAAAAAACCGACTCAAAGTCAAGGCAGCTCAACCCCCTGTGCATTTTATTTCAGCTTCTCAATCGGGCTGGAAACAAACCGAATATGTGTACATAACACACATCCTAAACCACTTTAAAGACAGACCACAGGCTAAAACAGCCTTGCTGCAGCTTAGGCAAGCTCTGTACAGGGCAGTCTGCTCCCAGGCTCCTGCAGTTGATGCAGTTTGCCCCCAGCCCTTGGCTGCTGTCACTCACCACAGCGGGTCTCGTCCTCCCCGTTGGGGCAGTCGCTCACTCCGTCACACCACTGCGAGGGGGACATGCACACCCCTGAGGATCCACACTCAATCAGGGAGCTGAGACAGTGATTCTCTACTGCAGGGAGACAGAAGCACAGCCACGAGGCTGCACATCAGCCCAGCTCTCAGAGAGTTTCCCACTTTGATGGAGCAAAACGCTGGAAGCGGCTCTTAATCCCGGAGGAGGGAGGGACCCAGCCTGCCACAGCAGAGATGGATTGCTCTGTCCTTTGCACAGATCAAGTCTCTGATGCTGCTGATTGGGTTTTGGCCACTGGCTTCCCCTGAATAATCAGGCACCATTAAGTTGCCAGAAAGGAGTCAGCTTTGCACTGGCAAAGCATTAGCACGTGGAAAAGGAGGAAAAGAGCGAGTGCCTCAGTTATGTACTTTTGCTCTCATTTAAATCAAGATTACACTCAACCTGCTGAAATCAAAATGAGTCAAAAAAAATGCCCCTAAGGACACAAAGTGCCATCCTAATAGTTCTAAATGAATGCCCTTAAAATGACAGAATAGTTTGGAAGGGGTCTTTCAACGTCATTTTAGTCCAACCCAATGCAATGAGCAGGGACACCTTCCACTAGCTCTCTCCTTGTCTTCTCCTGAGCAGAATGGAAAGGAGAGGCTCCTAAAACCACCAGATTTTTAGATTCCTGCTTTTTTAGCAAAGCAGCTTTCATTGAAAGGGAAAATAAGACTGCACAAGGCAAACTTCACTTGAGCTGAACAGAATTGGTCCAGCCCTGCTTCAGAGCTCAGTCACCCCAGCTGGGGATGATTTCTAAAGCAAACATCCATGGTACAACTTAGAGTGCTGAGACAGGCTGGGCTCAAGCAATGTTTATACAGAAGCCCCACAGAAACAAATAAATGGATGAAGATGACTTCTGCTCCAAGTGAGATCCCATTTTAGCAAAACAAAACACAACTTGACCATTTACACTCCTGCAGTTAAGGTTTGCACACTTAATGCAATCCCTTCCCTTCACCTGAAATTAAGTGAAGCTCAAATTTGGAAAGTAACAGCAGCATTAAAAAGAAAGAAGAAAAAAAAAAAGCTCAACCCACAAACAAAACTGAACCATTAAGAAGCAACATTAGTTCATCTCTTAGGAGAAAGGGAACAAAGACTTTTCTGTCCTTAATTCAGGATTATGTATAAATGAGAATGGATATATCTAACTTGAAAAGTTTAATACATCTTTTCTTAAAAAAAATAAAAAAGGAAAAGAAAAAAAAAAAACTTACCAAAATACCAGATGAAGAAAGCAGCAATTGCACAACAAATGACTATTAACATAGATAATATTATTATTATCGTTTTCCTTAGACCTGAAGTGAAAGCAAGGAGGAGAAGAGCAATTAGGTTCAGAAGTAAAGTTATTTCCACCCACCAGCACTATTTATTTGACACGAAAATCAGTCGTTTTTAGCCAGACTTTTCCCCATTCCACCACCCTTCCTCCCAAAGCCCCCATCTTCACCAGCACCCCAGCCAGCCGTCACTTCTTCATGACAGGAAGAAAGGCATGAAGGAAGTGGCTCCTTCAAGGCACAACTTGGAAGTGAAGGTCCCTTTCCTTCATCATCTCACTCTGACAGATCTCAGCTCCAAAACCAGGAGAAAACCCCCCCAAAACTTACTGGCTGCACAGGTTCTCCTGGGCGGGGGCGCTGCTGGCCTGGTGGACTGGTGGGTGGCAACCCTTGGGATGTAGCTTGGCACGGAGGGAGGGTTGGTGGAGAAGAGCTGGTGTGGGTAAGGGGGAGCACCTGCTGCCTGCCCGGCAGCGTAGGGGGGCTCCGGCTGGAAGCCCCGGTTCTCGTAGTACGGCGGCGGCGGACCCTGCGGCGCGGCGCGGCGAGGGAGGGGGACAGCAGAGAGTGAGAAACAAGGCTGGCAGCAGGACAAAATCTCACGGTCCTACTCCAAGATACGCCCCCCCCCGGCACGCAGAACACTTACTGGGGACTCCAGTGAACACAGAGAGAGAGGTTGACAGAACGTGCCCAAAACCTCACTGTTTTCATAATAGAAGTGACACAGAGTGAGGCTGGCAATCCTCTGACAAGATCAGCCTCCTGATCTTGCTTTCCATAGCAGCCCAGCCTAAGAGGATCCTTGAGCCCAGCCCTTCCAAGCTGTTTGCACAAATGCTTGCCCTGGGACGTCTGACAGGGTGGAAATAAACAGCAAGGACAGCACCAGTACAGAAAGAAATGCTGACAAGGAACAGCCTTTGTCCAGGCCCAGGATAAATGCTTACTGCCCCATTTCGTGCTGTGACAACACCAGGTACACCTAAGCTATTTCTGACACACACTGGCCTGCAACAGGAATATTTATCCTGGAAGAGCTTTAAGAACTAGTTAGAAGCCATCCTAACCTATCCCACCAAAACAAGCTTAAATAGATCAGAAGTATGTGCTCAAAAGCATAAATCTCCCCTAAAAGTATCTGAGCACTTGAAATGTTGGTTAATTCGAGGCTCTCACAGCTGCCTCACAGCACCTTTTCCCCTTTTTGCCAAAAAGGAAACACAACAAATAATCCATGTTTCAAAAGGCTTGTTAGTCAGGACATCACTCAATGGATTGTTACGTGTAAAGAAATAAAACCAAATTAAAAGAAAAAAATCAGAGAGGAATACTGTGAATATTTTGTTTACTTACTAGAGTAGAGGTCATTTTTCCTTTGTCAACAGTACAGAAACAATTCAAGTGTTGGGGAGTAAAGTGTGAACCTATACAAACAAACAAAAAAAGAAAACAATCACAAATGGAGGCTTTGTCCAGCTTTCTTGTCAGTTTTCCCTTTGGAAAAGGGCCAGATTTGCAGAGAGGGGGGAAATAAAACAAATTTAAAAAAAAAAAAAAAACACCAAAAAAAACAAAAATCAACCAACAACCAACAAGTGGAAGTATTTGAGGAGAGGGTACAAATTAAGGTGCAGCATGAAATCAGATCTCAGCAGCCTCTCAATCCAAGCCTGAGGATTATACAGTGGCAACTATTCATTAGCACGAGGGCAGCACAAACTGAGAAGGTCAAGTCAGTGCTCACTGTCGCTGGCAGGAGCAGAGTCAGAGAATATCCTGGCAGAGACCCACACGGTGTCAGTGCCATGCTCAGGCCCTCTCTCAACACTTACTCAAGTGTCTCTCTGAGGTTTATGACACAGAAACCAGCAAAGCATCAGGAAATACAAATTCAACCAATTCATGACACTTGCAGCCCCCACAGGCCACGTTTTTTTCGCTCTTACGTGTTCTAAAGAGTTGTTTTCTTGGCTGTGTGTGGTAGTCACTGAACCAAAACCAGGGAGAGAAGCACTGCAGGGGAACTGTGCCACAGCAATACTGAAAGTTTTGCAAACAGGGTAAAAGAGAGGTTCTGCACTGAATGTTTCCAGCATCCAGCAGTTTATTTAAAGTTAAACGTTAACGCTGAGCAAAACCACTGATTGCCACAGACACTAGAAATACAAAAATGTTTGCTGGTGCAGATCTGAAACAGGCAGGTCTACAGCTCCACAAGCAATCATTCCAATAAATGCTGCTGTCTACTGAGTCCTCTCATGTTGCTCTACAAGTAAAAAAAGCCTAGAAAGTGCCTCATTCCTGCCCTGAGAAATACCTTTCTCTACCTTGCAGAGCAAAACCCTGCACATTGCAGCTGTGTAAAGACACGACATAAATTCATCCCAAAGTAGTATGTTATTTTTTAGAACCTCTGTCAAGGCATCATCCCACCCAAAACTGAACTGCAGATGTCACTGAAGCAGATTTCAACAGCTGCTCAGCCCCTCAAGCGTGCCAATCCTTTGTGACACTTCAGGAAGGCTGATGCTGGTATTTGCTTATCAGTGCTAACATGTAAATAATGCACCACTGCACTTATTTGTGTGGCAGGCAGGTGAGAAATGAGCCTTACTCATACTTACAGAAAGTCCATCAGACTGGTGACTAAGGCTCCAGGACTTCTGCTTTGCTTTATGTCCCATCCATCCTTGCCCAGCTCTTCACAGCAGTGGGGAAGTGCAGCTCTGCCCAGACTTAGGGGCAAATAAATCACAGGAGGGTATTTCTGCTCCTTGTTCTCTGAAAAGGAGAAGGAAGAAAAAGGTTAGGGAGTTTAGTGATACCAGAGAGAAGTGGTGATTCTGAGGGAAGCCAACAGGTACTATGACCAAAAAAAACCCGCAAATTTTGTCATATTACCATCTGAAAGGCTTTGCAAATTAACAGAGAAGAGTGTTCTTCACTCTTTTTTGGGAGTTTCTGGGAGTGGTTTTGGGTTTGTGGTTTTTAGGTGTTTTTTTAATGAGCTGAGGAAAAAATATCTCTCGTGCTTAGCTGGTTTTCCACCATTACTCCCAATTTAGTGCTTGTTAATCTATTTCCTATCCAGATTCTGATTAATAACACTTTCCCTGTTATAAAATAGAGGAACTCAAACTCTGTAAATACAGACTTCCATGGTATTACATTACATTTGCCAGTGATTTAAAACTACAGGAAACCAAAATCACTGAACTCCTGCCACCTTTGCAAATGTTCCACGCAAAAATCAATCTGTAGCATCCAATAATGACATAATCTGGTTTTCCTAAGCTCACATCACTCCCACACTTCAAAACGTTTTACAAACACATCAAGGGGACTGTGACAACTTCTCAGATAAGGAAGCTGGGTCATGGAGAAGCAAAGTGACCAGTCAAACACTCCCCAACAACTAGAGAGCTAGAAGGGACTGGTCTGCCTTATCTCAGTCCAATTCTTTGGCCTCTAACTCACCTCACACATAAGACAAATTTAAAGAGAGCATTTTAAAGTGTCATAAACCCACTCTGATGGTGCAGATGAGCTCAGTGGGAATGTACAACTGTCCCTCCCTCTCACTGCCCTCATTCCTCCTGAGGTCTGCCGAGCTGTGGTAACACTTTACTGGGTGCAACTGGAAAAACAAACTTCAGGAGTCCTTTAAAGGGAGCTGGAGGTCCCAAGCAAGGGAACTGGGATGGAGTTCCCCACCAGAGCAGGCTTCAAGGGATCACAGGGTACACCAGAGGCTTGAGGGTTGGCTCCACACCTTCCAGCTCTGGAAAAAGTGCACCCAAATAACGAAAGGGACCCATCACTCCTGCCCCTAAATGTCAAAAACTCCATTATGAATGGAGCAGAACCAGCATTCAGACCTCCAGCAACACGGAAGGTCCAAAACTGAGTGTTTTTCTTTCATAACTCCAAGTACAAGAAAAAAACCACTGTTTCTAATGACTGAAGAGACAAAGAGTAAAAAGCCACCACTGACAACACAGTTCACTGATGAATAAAGCAAAATGTGCTGCCTCACAGCTGGCAGCTGCTATTTGAAGCATCCAAGTTTCTTACATATACCTTAGGAGTGTTAATGTTATGTTATCTTAATCATGGGTCATTAAGATTAAAGAAATGCTTCACTATTTCCAGTAAATTTGTCAAAAATGAAACCAAAAAAGGAACACAGCCAAACAACAATACAAAAAAATAAAAATATTAAGATAGATTGATTCAAAACAAATTCAATCCAATAGATTTTTGGATTTTTTTTTTATGTTTTTCTACAGATTTCTGCAAATCATGTCTTTAAGTAAAAGCTGAAGCACAGTTGGTCTGTATTTCATTTGAAACATCCTATTTAATCAAAAAATGGACTGTTCAGACTCTCAGCCCTCCAGAGGCTGGGCCTCCTCCCTACCACAGTGACAGTCCCTCTGTGCCCTGGAGAGTTGTGCTGCTCAGCTGCACATGGCCCTCACGTGCTCCTAAACCCCTCACTGAATTTTGGTGAATTTTGGGCAAAAATGAGACCCTGATTTTGCCTCATTACAGCAGCATTAGCTCACAGCCACCTCACACCTCCTGTGTCCTTTGCCCGCCAGGAGCCAACATCCCAAAAAGGCAACAGACAGAATGAAAGGCAAAGAAACCCTAAAGCTCTAAGCAGGATTTTGTAATGACACCAGACCTGCTGCCTTTTGCCTGGCCCTCCGAGCAAGAAATAACAGGACTTCCTCAGCCACACCAAGTCATGATTGTTTATTGGTTTCCAAAGCTTTTACACAGAGATCCCTATAGGCTGTTTCCATGCCCAAGTCAATAGGATGGAATAATTACCTCCAGATATCCTAATTCAACACTGTGAATTCAACTGGCCAAAGAAGGCAGAGTTACACTGGCAACAGCTTGCTTCCTGCATTTACATATTGCTCCAATAGGTGTTTCGTGCTATTTCCTGAAACAGAAACAACATCAGCTGTTTGCTGAGCCCTGTGATGGTTATCAACAATTGAAAAAGAAACCCCAGAACATTAAAAAAAAAACCAACAAACTAGTTCTTCACAGTCAGACCGGCATAAAAGCAAGCACATGTAAACAGAGACGTAAGAGGACAGAAGAGTCAAAACCCAAATGAACAAAGTCGAGTTCATCTTCTAAAAGGAGGAAGCATAAAAGCATCCAAACATTCTACAAGAACCTAACACACTGCAACCCATCCAAAAAATTCCCTGTACCAAGCAAACCAACAGAACTCATTGAGACAGCAAAGGAATAATTTCAGTGCAAAGCTCAACCTTAAAGAAGGGCAAGCCAACATATTATGGTGTTGATAACACTGGAAAGGAAATATTATTTCATTTTTTTTTTCATTTCTGGCTGTTTTATGACCACCTAAAAGTTTCAGCAACATAACAGTGAACACAATAACACCGCGATATGATGGTGTGGAGGAAAGGCTAGTGGGGAAATAAAATTTTTTAAAAAGAGGGAAAACAAGCAAAGAGGTGATTCCAGATTCATTTTCATGATCTCTTCACAGAGCAATTTCACAGGACAGTTCCTGCTTTGTCTCCTGGACAAGAGGAAAGAAACATGGTGAAGATTGCTATTTAAGAATCAGTACTAAAAATTATGATGACTTGGAAATTAAGTATAGAAAGGTTAAAAAAACATCCAGTTATGAATGAAGAAGATTTTTCATCCCATTTTATTAATAAGATTTCCTTGACACTTCTTCAGGAAGTGGCACTGAGTATTTTTATTGAGATTATTTTTAAAAAGTGATTTTAATTTACTCAATTTATCTTCTGGCAGGGATCAAAGATGAATTGACTGAATGTCTCGAAGTCATCAAAATCAGGGTTCTGGCCTTTCAACAAACCTTCTCAACAGAGGTGAGCTCTACTCAGCGTGCCTGTGCAGTAACATCACCAGTATTTCAGAGAACTCCATGAGACTATGCAAATATTTACCTGAAAGGCTGCCACAAATAAAACCTCGTCCTTCTCACAGCTCCTAAGAAATAGTTTCGAAGCTATTCTGGATTAGCTCCTAAAAAGCCATTATAATGTACAACTACTTATCAAGAGGTGTTAAAAAACAGTGCCTCCTGATAAGCACAATCAGCAGCGGCTCACTGAAGTCCACAGCAATATTCCCCAGGCCAGGAAACCAAGATTAACTCTACTTCCATGTGCAAAAAAAAAAAAAAAAAAGGAGGCATTGAAAATCTCTGAGCGTAGCAGTCATATTTTAAAAAGTTACAGGATGCCATACTCACACTACAAATAATTGTCTTACTATTATCATCTGTCTGAAAACAGATATTGACTTCAAACTCGGCCTTGGTCACAGGTACATCATGTGCTTTGTTAGGAACAGTGGGGCGAGGAAGGAGGCTGAAATGCTCTTTTCTTTTTTGTCATTTCACTGAGTGGGTGGTGAGTGGCACAAGACCCTGCGAAACCAGCCATTTCTGAATGAGAAAGGACCGAGAGCCCAGGAAAACCAGAGGCTCTGGATGGTAGGAGATGGACCCGCTGCAAACCACAGCACCCACAACCAGATCACAGGAGATGCTGCAGGATGCAGCAACAGCCAGCCTGGCCTTTGCATCCTTATTTCCCCTGCACTACATCCCAGGTTCTGCCCTTGCCCTTCTTCCAAGGTGTAAGTAAATAACTTTCCAGCAGAAGCATGTTTGCTAATCTTTTTCGTATTTGATTATTACCCTCTGGCTAAATTCAAGTGTCTGTCTACGTCACTGGAAGTCACTGGCAAGGAAATAAACCTCTCAGGCACGCTTGTTCACCATATTTGAGCTGCAAATAATGTGATGTGAATCAGGTAGCACTAGGTACCCACACTGCAGGAAAATAAAACCCAGCAATGTTAACAGACCAGATTTATTCAGATACCTGTCCAGGTCAGAGATTTTTAACCTGTGACCTACAGGTCCTGAGGAGCTGCAAACCACTTCCAAGAGGTCTGTGGCAGATAAGAGTGAAAAGCAAATCTTGCTGGCAGGAGGTTTGAATTCACTCCACGGGAGGCTCCTGGAGTTTCCAGAAATGGGTTTCAGGATGCACACATCAAAGTCTGGGGGAAGCACTGCTGCAGGGCACAGGCACCCCTGAGCCACTGGAGCTACTCAGTGTGGACCAGCCCTGGACTGGCACAGGAGGAAAAGCCCGTATCTTCAGGACTGGCAACTCCAAGACAAATATTTTGACCAGCATCCCACAATAATATGTTGCTCTGTTTTCCCATCAACATCCAGGAACGTAGTTCCAACTTATTTCCAAATTCAGGCTAGGCTACCGTGATAGATTTGCTCTAGGTTGACTGTCCTATGAGCCAGAATAAATTTTAACAGTTTAAGAATGAAAGGAAGAAAGACAAAAAGACACATGAAGTCCTACTTCGACATCAACATTTATCTTAGCCCACCTGTCTTTTGGCTTTACATTACACCTATAGGTAAAAGCCACAACTTGCCATTTTCCCAGGTCACTGATCTATGCCACACACAACATCCACCTCTTTCCCCACCTAATATTTACCTAGATGATGCAAATAATCCAAGCTGCTTCCTTGGGCTCTTTCAAAAGCACTGGAGACATTAGTGTCACTTAACTCAGGACAAACAGGGCCACTCAGGACAAAGGCTCAGCGTGACAATGCTCCCTTAAATTCACAGACACCCAGGAAGTTGAGGCTGAGTTTCGAGGTCCAGGTAAGCAATGAACACAAAGCCACCTGCAAGGAGGTGTGGACTGGATTCACCTCAGCGTGCAAAGCTTTGGCACAGAAGTTTCAACAGCACAGCTCTTCTAAAAGTTACTTTTCCAAAATCACTTGAGGAGCTGTGCCAGCTTTGACCCGAAATCAGCGCTTTTCCTAAAACCCAGAGCATCAACACGCACTGAAGAGGCCCCAGAGCTAAACATTGTTCTGCTTTACTCTCTCTGTGACCTTGAAGAAGTTGCCCAATCTTTTACCCTTCCTCACCAGGGCAAGAGATGGACAAGCTCCACCTGGAGCGGTGCGGGGTGGGCCGGCTCTGGCCGAACCTTCCCCGCTGCGCCTCCTCGGACCGAACCCACAGCGCCCATCCAGATTATCCCGGCTCTCCCGTCCACATCCTCCGTGTGCCTTTGGCTCCCGGTTATCCCCATCCACCTCCTCCCTCCTCCTCTGGCTCCCGGCTATCCCAGCTTCCCCATCCACCTCCTCTGGCTCCCGGTTATCCCAGCTCTCCCGTCCACCTCCTCCCTGCGCCTTTGGCTCCCGGTTATCCCGGCTATCCCCATCCACCTCCTCCCTGCGCCTTTGGCTCCCGGTTATCCCGGCTATCCCAGCTTCCCCATCCACCTCCTCCCTGCGCCTTTGGCTCCCGGCTCTCCCATCCACCTCCTCCGTGCACCTTTGCTCCCGGCTTCCCTTACACCCGGCCCGCGGGACAGAGCGACTCCATCGCTCTGCATCTCCCGCTGGAGAGCCCGGCCGCGGCCCGGGGACACCGGGGGAAGCAGGGGGGAGCGGGGAGAGCCGCCTCTCGCTTTTCCCTCATCCGGCGCCTCCTACCCCGCGGGACGGCAGTTCCCAGCCTCCGCCGCGGTCTCTCCTCATCCCCCCCAAGCGCACAGCCAAAGTTTCTTCGTTAAAACCCAAAAATCCAGCAAGGCGCGGCTCGCAACCACCGGGACGGCGATTCCCCGCCAGGCGCTTCCCGAGGCGAAGGAGCCGCGGGCGGAGCGGGGGGGAAGCAGCGCTTACCTGGGGCAGCGGGAGCGGCGGGGCTCGGGAGGGGATGGAAGGCGGCGGAGGGAGCCGGGAGCGGGCGGTGCGGCCGGGGAGGAGCCACGGTGCGGGGCAGGGGCAGGTGCCCGCAGGTGGATGCGCCGCCCGGGCCCTTCCTCCCGCGGCGGGCGGGACCCGGCGCTGCTCGGGCCACCGCAGCCCAGCGGGCCCGCAGGGACACGGGCTGCCCTTCCCTTCCCTTTTTCCTTTTCCCTTTTCCCTCTCCTGTCCCCATGCCCCAGCCCTCCTCATCCTCCTCCTCCTCCCGCGGGTGTTTGCGGAGCCGCACGGGAGCGAAGGGGAAGGGGAGGCGGAGGCTGCGCCCCCTCCCCCGTGTAAGACCCCCGGGTTTGACTCCAGCCCAACGTGCTGGGGCTGTGCCCCGTTTTTTGAACTCGCCCATGTGTCCCTGCTGGCCTCCGTTTCAGGGTGTTGCAGGCAAATAAGAGCTCGCACCACTTCCCTGAACAGGGCAGGTCAGAACCTGATAAAGGTTGCTCGTAAAACACCGACCGGGGCAAATGACTTCCGTTTTCTTTGGATTTTTTTAGGGTCATTTAATAACGGGGCGCTCCGGGAAATTACTGCCGTCTCAATGGTCGCGTTACTCACAACGCTCGGGTGACTTGTGGTGCCACCTGTAAGGCAGACCTGCAGCGAGGGAGGGTTTTTCTCTGCCAAAGCTGAGCTACACAGCAAAAAGAAAATGGGGAAAAAAAAAAAATTCCACTCACATCGCAAAACTTCAGAGTAGTACTGGAAAAGTAAGTTCTCAAAGTGAAGAAATTCCACTCGCTGTTAATAACAGCTCTGATTTAGCTGCAATATTGCTGCATGCTATGCTTAATATCTCTGTAAGGGGACTGCAGATAAGGCAAAGTACACAAGTTTGGCATGCAAGTGTCTGGGGATTGTTTATATTTCCAAATGCATATCAAGGAATTCTATCAAGCGCACCAAGATCGTACCTTCAGTATTTTTCCAGAGATAACTATGAATCTGCAGACCCTAGGTACAAAAACATGGGGAGTATTGTCTATAACATCTTTCAACTTTAGCTTTGGTTTTTGAGTTGCACCATTTTGGGGGCTAATTCTGCTCCTGAGCTCCCAAAAGGAATCAGTGAGATTCAGTCATTTTCCAGTATGGATTCAGTTGCAGCAATTTGATCTCAAATTTCACCTGAAGCAAAAGGTAAAATCATCCCAGACAAACCAAAACACTGCAGTGTCACCTTCTGTGGTTCTCTAACATTCCCACCTGTGTGGCATGTCCTTGTCTTTAATTTACAGCAAGGTCTTCAAACCTTAGAGATGTTTTAGGTTTGAAGCAGGGTGCCTGGTCATAAGATTTCCCTGTTAAGTTTCCTTACCAAAATGGAGGGAAATAGTCCCACAGATTGTTACTTGGCATCATGGGGGGGAAAAAAAATCCCTCAAGATTTGTTCAGTTCTACTAGAGAAGCTGCACGCTTATTTTCTTTGGAAATTCATGTATTTTTTTCTGTGTGAGTCGTTTGTACTGATGGTGTCTCGTTTCTCTCTCAAGACATCACGTAATAAGTTACAATTCAAAACTGTCTTTATTTTGAGTTTAGAATATCCTGGAGCTCGGTTTGGATTTGTCCAAATGTCTTGCACGATGGCTACGGATAAGGAGAGAGATTTGAAAAATATGCCCTGGTTCCTGTCCGCATGAAGCCACTTTGTAGGTATGACATCAATTCAGGCGTCACAAGAAGAACTGGGCAGAAGGACAGGGCAGGAGGTAAAAAATACTCTGCGCTGCTCTGCCAGGGGAGTTTAAACCCTTTAGGAGGCTAGGAAACAACAGCAGAGCAGCTCGGTTCGAATGAATGGAGCTCTGCCTAGTTACAGCCTTGAAGGTCTGGGCGCTCGCCAGCAGCTCGTTGATTATCCCTGTTAACACCTTTTCTTCTCGGAGAGAGCTGATCTGGTCAGCGCACAGGCATTCCCACCCTCTTTCCCCCAGTTATTCCCTCCCTCCTGGTTGGTAGCTGGCTCACTAAAGGGCTCTAGAGTAGTAAAAGCTTTTTTTTTTTTTTTTTTTTTTTTTTTTTTCCCAGCCTGGGTTAATATTCCCCGAGGTTAACTCAGCTCGCTGACAAAGGTCAGGGGAACAGGAGATCCTGGCAGCAATGGGGAGGGGGTCACAGCCTCCCCTTGGCACCAGAAGCTGCCTGCTCTGTCCTGCTTGTCCTCCCCGGTGGAGGGCTGAGCTCCTGTCCCTGTCACCTCAGCCGAAATTGCTCCCTGCTCGTGTAATTGTGTTTTAAACCGTGCGGAGCAGTCGTTTATTAATGGATTATAAACAAGCTCTAAAGGACAGAGCAGGGTTTGGTTTTTCCGAGTGGCTGCGTGGTTTGGGAGGAGCAGGCAGTGTCTGCTGGAGAGGGATGAGCTCTTGCTGGGCAGCCCAGAGGTTACTGCTGAGAATTCAGGGTGTGGAGACCTTCAGCATGACCCAGCAATTGCTCCAAACACCTTTATCGCACTTAAACATGAATAAATTCAATGGTATTGATCATAAAAGTTATTAATAAGTTAAATGTTTAGCAAACCACTTCCTCCTCTGTATTTCTGCAGCAGAACGACGTTTGGATGTGTTATTTTGGTTCTTCACAGGAATGCAAGCTAACCTTTCCACAGACTGGTGCTAAGCATCTGAATAAATAAATAAACTGATAAATAAACTGATGGATAAACTGCTCTTTTTGGTGTCTGGCATCACTTATATTGTACATCCCGGTTACTTTTGGCTTCCTATGGCACCTCCTCAAGGTTCCATAAGGTAGCTCTGCCCACCCATTTATAGAATCATGGAATATTCTGGGTCGGAAGAGACCCATCAGGATCACCCAGTCCAGCTCCTGTCCTTGACCAGACCCCCCAAAATCCCAGCCTGGGCATCCCTGGCAGCGCTGGCCAAAGGCTCCTGGAGCTCTGGCAGCCTCGGGGCCGTGCCCATTCCCTGGGCAGCCTGGGCAGTGCCAGCAGCCTCTGGGGAAGAGCCTTTCCCTAAAATCCACCCCAAAGCCCAGACTCAGCCCCATGATGTTTCACTGGTCACGAGAGTGGAGATTGGGTACCTGCCCCTGTGTTTGCCAAGACCACAATGAGGTAATTTGTCACAACTCCCTTTGTTTCTGCGGGCGCCTTGTCAAAGTTCATTTCCCACTCAGTTAATGCCCAACTTGCCAAATGCTCCCTTGTATTCTGATTTCTGCCTGTGTTTCAGGTGTCTAATCACAACCCCAGGGCAGTGGGAGATAAAGTCTCCCTAAATCCAAACATCCAGTACTTACTCCAAGCACTCAGGGTGAGCTTGCCCTTGACACTTTGGGATTACAGCACAAAACTTCCTTTTACCATTCCAATAGAACTACAATTAGAGCCATCTCCAGGGAAGTGCTAAAACCCACAACTGGGGAAAAAACCCCATCAATATTCAAATGGTGGTGTCCTCTCTGATTTTTTTTTTCTTCCCTTGGTACCATGAAAGATCTCTGTGGCTGACAGAAACTACAGGTACCCACTCACCCATAAAACTACACCAAACCTGGGAACATAATTAGTCATTTAATAACTAAGCTTAAACTGAATGTATATTGACTTTGGAAGTACATTTGCATCTGGCTGGTATTACCATGAATACACATAAATTTACCTGCTGCAGGTATCGTTGAAAATCAAGATAAATGGGCCAATATATTTTTAAAAAATTTTATTATTATTATTATTATTATTATTATTATTATTATTATTATTATTATTCCAGCTGCTGAATGAAGCAGAAGGTGGTCCTTTGTTAGGGTATTAACTAAACATGCTGATAAAACACAACTCCTTAAACCAATTTCCCTGTTATCTGGGAAGCAGGAGAGGGTCTCATGGACCTGCAGATTAGAAAGGTGTGTTCTCACTTCTAATTCTCACTCCTCGCCCTGCCTTTCAGAAAATGTTGTAAGACTTTTAAGCCCCACACAGATGGAGACCCATAAAATTGCTCAGAATTTTTTTAGTCCTCAATTTTTTTTTTTTCTTTTCTTTTTCCTCCCAATTCCGTTTTCTGGTATAGAGGCAAAGTTTTGGAGTTACAAAATGAAATTCTTTGCTGTCTCTCAGAGGGAAGGCAGGAGTAATAAGTGACCTTCGCTTTAGTTCAGGTGCATGTCGTTTCAATGGGTTTCTCCTCTGTTACTGTATAACAAGAGAGAATGAAAATTCAAATCCTTGCTCTTTGTTGGATTTTTCTGGGTGTATCATGTAAATACAGCTGCATTTTCCCATATCAGAAGAGAATCTGACCTACAAATTTGACCTCCTATCCACATTAAAATAATCCTACTCTCGTGGCACAGAAATTGAATGCCAATTTTCATTTATTGTGTGATTTTTTTTCCTGAAACTTTTTTTTTTTTTTTCCCCCACTGATCTGGTAGTTTAGTTTTGTCTTGCACTTGTAGCACAAAGCAGCAATAAATCCAAACTGCTCGGCCAATTAAGCCAGGTTTTAGTTACTCATATGCCAGCCTGGTCTGAAGCAGCTACAATGCATCAGTAAATTTGAGTTTCGATGCAGAATGATCTCACTGTTCTCATAAAAATAAATGTCAAAAGTGCACTTTAACTTAACATTTTAATTTTTTTTTAATTTGCAAAATAAAACCTACTCAGTTCTTATGTGACTGGCTTCAGAAAACTAGAGAAAGAACTGGTTTTCAGTACAAATTAGAATCAGATACATTTAGTCTTCCTGATGCATACAGGAAAAATACAAATTAGTAAAATAAAAATAAACAAAGCACAATAAATCTTAAATTAAGATTTTTTTTCTTAATTATCAACTAAAAATTATATTTTGGATGTAATCTTGGACAAAATTAACATTGATTTAATGAAGCCAGATTTTCTCAATTGATCATTTAATCATAAGAAGTTTTTAAAATGTTGACTGTTAACCATGCCATCTCATAATAAAAATAACCCCTTATTTTCTATAGCTCCCAAAAGATCAGTGGTTTTTCATTTATTTGGTAATAATTCTATGCTAGATAGATTTTTAAAAAATGAACAAGATCTTTTGAACAGCTGAATTTTCTGAATACCTGCAGGAGATAACCAGAGATAAATCTCATCTGAAAAGAACTGCCTTTTGTTTCTCTGAATAAAGACAGGGGATTTTTTTTTCTACTTTCCATACTAGTTCAGCTCTAGATTTGCTGGATAACCAGTGAATTTTTTTCTGTCTGTTCTGCCTGCCTGCATTTCCTGCTCTGCAAAAGGGAATTAATGGTATTCAATGTCAGGAGGAGAGCAGCTATATTCACATTTAACCAAATATTTGTAAAATGCTTGGAGACTTGTTGATTGACCTGTTATAAAAGGGTAACAATAAAGTGTCCTCTTTATATTTACCTGCAGCTAGACAAAGTTTTATGGCCTGTTCCTGCATCAGGTATAAAAGTACTTGATTATTATCAACAATTGGACATTGTTTTAATTCTGTGATAAATGGAGCAGATGAAGTCAGAAAACTGTAAATTACTGATTGGTCACCAGCAAAGCACTGATCCACTTCATTGGATCAGGCAGGTTACAAAGGAGGAAAAAAGCAGCTCAGTTTTACCTGTTTATATTCTTCAGCAAGCCAGTAATTCACTTAGGGCCAAATATATTAAATTGTGATTATGAGAAAGTGCTGTTTGCTCATGCAGTTTTCAGGGAGCTGTGCTTTCCATGGAAGCAGCCAAATGTGTTGTCCATAACTTTTGACAAGACAGCTTCGTTTGTGACTAAGGCAGGATTTTTCACCTTGATTCCAATATTTTCAATTATTTTACTTTACCTTTCTTTTTCATTTCAACTGAAGTGGCTTAATGAAACACTATTTGCATTATGAATATAATTTCAAGTGGAGGAAAAATGATGATTTCAGGAATTATTCCTGAATCACAGCTGTCACTCTTCCATGTCTTGGTATAAAAATGATTAACTTGCAGTAGGATGTCACACACTTGTCACTCTTGCTGCATTTTCCTCGTTAATTACTAAAATACGTCTTACTTCATCAGTCTTAATTTAGGTCTGACTCTCTCTTTATTCTGCTTCAGTGGCTCCTTGAATTGCTTCGAAAGAATTTGTTTGCTTGCCTGCTGCCTGTGGAAAGAAGCCTTGTATTTGAAGGCACAAATAAAGCCAAAATACTTCTTATCTTTAGAGCAGGTGACACAAGGGAAGAGATCCTTTCTGGTCAACAACAAGAGCTGTGGCATTAGAGTTTTCCTCTAAGAGGTGAAAGACTGATGCTTTAGTTCAACCTTTACCTCATTTCCAATACTTTGTCACTAAGCAAGTAAATTTTCCAAGAGGAAATTCCCATGCTAGGTTAACCAAATTGATTTCTAGATTTTTAGTTCATACATCTCTTTTGTTATCAAAACTCAACCACACTGAAAAATATCAAAGCTCTGTGTGAAGCTAGAAGCAGTTAGCTGGAAGTGTTTGTTTTCTCTGGGGTTGGTTGGACATTGGTCATCAGACTCCTGTACAAGCAGCAGGTGAGTAATTTTCAGAAGGTAATTTGAACCCATCCTGGGAAAGAAGCTGTCTGAGACGAGTTTTTGCTGGTGATGGACCTGTCTTCTTAAATATTGCTCTGTGCACAACAGCAACAGTCTCATAAATACCAGGCAGGGCTGGCATCTGCACTGCTGCTGCGCATGAAACTGCCCAAAATGCAGGTGCAATAAAAACCACTCGACAACGTTGCATGGGCACTGGGGAAAACGGCCCTAAGGAATGAGTATTTTCACAAATACCCAAAGCTGACAAAGCCTCTGCTTTAGATCTTAGCATTTTACCCCTATCACTAATTGGTCAGGTCAGTCATTGCAAAATACTGATTATCTTGCTGTCTGTGTGGGCAGGTTTTGAAGGAAAAAATAAAGAATGGATGGCATAAATGGAAGTCAGGTAAGTGAAGCTGACCAACTGATAGTTCATTTTATGAACATATGTTAATAGTCAGGGATTTTATTTTATTTTGCCACTTTATTTTGCTGTTACGTGCTGCCTAATACACAACGAGCTGTGTTTGTTGTGGGGCAGTTGTATTTCCATTCCCTGCATTACTTTTTAAAGTCTACTTCAAGATCATCCTCCCCTATCTGATTTTGAGGAAGGCACATTACGATTTGTTTTCAAAATTTTCCTTTCTTTTGTCCCTTTATTTATGGCTCTGGTTTTGTAATTTCTGCTCATGCCTATGTACATGTGACAGCTGTTAATATTAACTACACAGTAATGAAATCTTTACCGTGTTTTATCTTTCTCTGCCCTTCTTGTATCTTCAAAACAAAACAATCCTCTGCCCCTGCTCCCTGTGAATTTAGTTCTACCGAACTACTCCAGCCGGATAAAGAGGATTTCCACACCTTTGAGCACAGCTGCAAGGTGCCTGTGGTACAAAAACAAGGAGTTCACCTCTTCTGGAACCGGCTGAAGTGGCAGAGAGAGTTTGTAACTCCAGATTCCTGCCCAGGAGTGATGCAAGAGCTCGGTGCTTGTGTCCCCTGCCCCTTCCCCGGGGAGCCTGGCTTATCAGGAGTGCCAGTGGCAAAACTGGGACGGTCAGCTGGTAAACACAAGAAGTGTAATTAATAATTCCCAAGATGTGGGCTGGATAATTCCTCAAAGAGCAGCAGGACAGCCAAGGTGGACACCTCTGCATGTCGTAGATGTTGGCAGCATTTGGGTGGGTTTTAATGTATTTTTTCCTACAGCATTTTAAACACAAAATAACCTTCTTATTTAAAGTTATCCTATAAGTGTTATCCTATAAGTTAAGTTATCCTAAATTCGTGTATCTTGATACCAGTCCGGTTTGTTGGAAAAGCCTAGTCCATACACAGTCTTAACAGCGGACTACACTTTAAATAAGAACTGTGGGATTCCACAAGAAAAATACAATTTTCAGGGTACCCTTGAAGAGATCAGAGCTGCGACTCAGAGAGGAAGTTACCCTTTAAGTGCTGGGAACTGTCAAAAGACCTTAAGGCAAAGAATTCACAAAACAGCCAGATTTTAGCATCTCATTACACGCCCCAGCAAGGCAGACTCAGAGCTAACAATTCAGGAGTGTGTCTGTACTTCAGCACTTGTTTGATCCCTGTCCGAGAAGACTTGGAATTTCTTAGATATGCTAAAGATGACAAATCAGCCCAGATGCCCACGAGTCATTTCATCAGCACAAAGCGCTTGACCTTCAGGCACTCAGAGTTAGTCACTTATGAAAGGATTTAAAGGAGGCCACTGGGTCTCCTGCATCCTGTGCACCCGGAGAAGGTAAATTTTATATAATCTGAAATTGTAGCACGTGTGGTGGGGCTGCAAAAGCTGCAGCCTTGACTCTTACCTAGCTGGGAGGTTCAGGCTGTTTGTCAGGCTCGGCATGGGGCCAGAACAGCAGGTTTTGACTGTGGTGGGATTTCACCTATTTGCATGTGTACAGGGAATCCTAATGCCGGTGTTCCTGCATGGATTCATCCTCAAAGGGCTCCCGGGAGCAGCAGCAATAATCCCTTAACAGCTGCTTCAGGTGCTCCCTTCTGCAGGAGGAAAGCAGGCGAGCAGAAATTATTTCAGCTGAGCTTAGCCAGCTTGTCCTGTGAGAGAGGGACAATCCTCTTGCCCTGGGGACATCCCGTGGCCCAGGGCAGAAGGTGAGCAGTCCTGTGAGGCACCCCTGAAGTTGTGTGTCCGTTCTTGTGGATGCTGCTGCGCACAAAATGCACCCAAAGCTAAAACTGAAAAGGGAAAGCAGTGGGGTTACACCCACAACACTGCTGTCTTGCTCAGAGAGATGTCCCAATTGCTCTCCCATCGCCTGAGCAAAAGGAAAGTGAACATAATAAAAGGCTAAAAAGGAAACCTGCATCCCTCTCAGAGCTGCCTAAAAGATTGAGTCTTCCTTAACAGCAGGAGCTTGGACACTTACCTGGGCACAGATTGGTTTAAAAGCTGCAAGAAGGCAATTTTTTTGGTGTGGCTTTCAGAAAAAGGGTTGCTGTGATACATAAAGAAGGGGCTGGCTGGGCTTCAGAGAAAAGTGGTTACAGAGCATGAAATCGCAGAGCAGAGGAGCAGCTTGGGTCTTTAGGGACAAAAAAAAAAAAAAAAAAAATACACGTTTCACTCTGATGCTTTTAAGGTTCTCTCTGTTTTTCTCTCTGGTCAAGTGCCCACAAGAACATTGATGCTTTTTTTAGGCTGTCTGGAGCTACCTCCTAGACGTGGGCATCCCTTGAAGTCCCTGGAAGGAACAATATTCCAGCCAGGGTGGGAAATGCACTTTTTATGCATAACACTCCAGTCCTCACAGCACATACTGTTCCCAGGCCACTATTTCTGTCCCCTGGGAGTTGCAAATCACCTTCCATTGAGACTATTGTCTAGTGGGGTTATGGATCAGAAGCTTGATTTTCCCTCCTGGGCTCTGCTTGGAACACACAAAAGCCTCCTGGCTGAGCCACCCGGGGTGATTGGCTGCTACCCACAAGTTCTGGGTCAGCAGGGTGTTTTGATTGAACCATAAAATATATGCTGAGAGGAGTTTGAGGGGCACAGTGCACAGCTGTGGCATTACTGCTGCAAATGATGCTAGGAAATGGCACAGGCTTCCATGGGATTCCACCCCAGGAGGGTTTGTCATTTACAAAAACAGACCTGTGGTAGAAGTTTGCACCAAAGGGGAGTCAGGGATGCTCAGAAGCTGGTGGGAGGCCTGGTAGATCTGCAAAATCCTGGTTTAGTCAGTGGAAGTGCTATGGAAGAGCTCAGAGTCAGGTGGATGTTAAACCTGAAATCCAAAGCTGTCCCCTAGCCTGGCAGGGTGCAGGCTTCTGTCAGCTCAGGGGGGTGTGAGTGTGTCAGCACAGGCAGGCAGCCAGGACAACCACAAACAGCCACGAATTTATGACTAAAACACAAATAATAAACTGGTCTCCATTGCCTCTGTCACCAGGGGATCCCCAAAGGGGCGGCACACAAGAGGAGACACTGACATTGTTTAACTCATGCCCATGCCAGGGGATCTCTGGCCCTGCTCTTTGCACAGGCTTATCAAGGGTTATTCCAGCTGCAAGGTCACCTGGGCTGATTTACAACCCTCCTCCAGTCTTCTGCTTTTTAACCCATTCCTCCCAAGACTGAGCATGAAAGAACTCCGCCAAATATCTGATGTGTCCTATTGAAACCTTGCCTGGAAAAAGAAAACAGACGAGCTATTCAGGAGTAAAAATCCACGGCAAATCAAGAAGGAGCTGGTTCTCCTTCCTGGTGCACACAGAGCACTCTCTGTGCTCGTGTGAAACCTTTGCCAATGCTTTTATGGCTGCAGCCAGGAAAGCACAGAGTGTAAAGCCCCTGGAGCTTTTTAAGAAGTTTGTCCAGAAATTAAGAGCTGTGTTCAGTCTGAGAACAATTGTGGAGCTGGCATGCTCCTCCATCCTTGGCCTTGCTTTTCCATGCTCTTCAGGAATGTCAGTACCTCGTGCCAGCCTGACATTTACTCAGGCCTGACTTCAGAAGTTACTGAAATGCCTGGGAAAGCTCAGGTACATCATGATCCTTGTTTTAATTAAGAGATTGTCTGATCTTCTTCTCTTCACAGCTGCTGTTCAGTGTGTAGAGACCCACAGCTGAATCTGAGATCTCCTGAAGGGAACACTCAAGCACAGCCTGTGTTTTTTCAAGGACTTGTCTGGTTTAAAGCCCAGTTCCCCAGGATAAAGAGGAGCTAAATTCCTCTTTTTCCCCATGGACATTCATGGATGGTCCATCTCATGTCGTGCTGCCTTTCACAGCTGCAGTGACAGGCTCCATGGAGGGTACCACTGCAAAAAAAAAACCACAGCTTTCAGGATCTTGGAAGGAAAAATTAATTTATTTTTTTTTTCAGGAAGGAGCCCTGCTGACTGACACTTCCTGCACCAAATGTGCTCTCTGTTTAGTTTTGTCCCAGAGCATCTGACCTCAAAGCAACATACAAGAGTGAAATTAGGACCTCAAAGCAATACACAAGGGTGAAATTAGGGAATGGGCTCCTGCAGGATGGTTTGAGACATGGAAGACATAAAGAGTTGACTACAAAAAATCTTCCACATTTTCCAGAGACTGACTGATGGACAGATACACTCCTGGGGAGGCAGCCTGGCTCTATCAGCATCAAAGGGGCAGGCAGTTGCAACAGGTTTTTCATACTGGCAGTGCAGCAACTAAGGAAAAAACAAGATGAAAAACATTTAATGGGGTATTGCATAAAACAGGCTGCCTCAAGACGACTTGAAAAACTTGTTTCAGTAAAGCTACGTGAGAAACTAAGAGAAAAGCAGTTATTTTGTGTCCTGGGATAGATTTTTTTTCTTGGTTTTGGCTGGGGCTTTTTGTTTGGTTTTTGTTTTTTGGGTTTTTTATCTGGGTTAGTGAGGCTAAAGCTAGTGTGAGATTTTTGTGCATTTCTTGCCTATTCTGCTAAACATAAGGTTGCAGGACACCCTCTTGCATAGGTTTTCCTCAGACAGTTTTGTCCAGGGTGTGAGATACCAGGACAGCATGGTACCACTGCCTGCATCACTTTGGTTCTTTGGGGTTTTTAGTGTCATTCATCCCTTAGAAAGGAGGTTTTTTGGTCATGCTAACAGAGGTTGAGAGGTGCTGGCAGGATGTGGACATGAGCTGCTTGCTGACCTGAACACCTCCCTCATGTCTGTGTGACCCACATCCACCTTTTGCTTTTCCAACAAAACCAGCACAGAACTGTCCAGTTTCCTCCTCTTTTGACCCACCTCTTTCTCTTCCTGACATGTTTTCCTGATCTTAAATTTATGAGACCATTGCTCCATTCTGGCCCCCCTAAAAATGTAATTCCATTAAAAAAAAAAAAAACAAAAAAACCAAAAATAACAACAAACACCTATCAACACAAGAGAAAGGGGAAACCTTCTCTCTGAGTGCGATGTCCATAGGAGAGGGGGTTTCAGAACCCTCTTCACTTGCAATTTGTTGTGAACTTCTGCCAAGTCCATTTTGCTTATTACATAACAACATTTTAATATTAAATCTTAGAGATTATTCATATGATCAGCTGTATAACTGCAGTGGGCACTCAGCTCCTCACAGACTGTGCTGAAATGGCAGCAATAAATGCTCTGAAAAATAAATGGCAGCAGCCAGTTCCTTCGAAATCCAGTTTATTTCTTCATAAGGCACCCCATTTTTAAAGGAATACAGTGTATCTTCATCCTTATCAGCAAAGGCTGACCTTACATAGCTCAGTGAGGACAAGCATGCATAGTTTATACCTGACCCTTTCCTCCTGCAGTTAATCTGGTGGAACATCTTGCCTAAAAGCACAAGTTTAGGATTGCAAAGGCGCATTTTTGCCCTTGATTGCAACACAGGTGAGGTACAGTTAATACCTGCAGTGTTGGCTCTGAGAACTGAAATTCTCAGGGCAAACCCTGGCCCCTGGCTGGGGCTCCACTGGGAATGGTGAGGAATGCAGGGGGCAGACAAGTGAGCCTGCAGAGACCTCTGCTTTCCAGCCTGGGGAATTTTTTCATGGCACAGATAAGGAGCCAGACATTCCTCTGACGGGAACTGGGAGGTGGGATCTTGCTGGCACAGCTCGTGTGGAGCTTGGGATGAGGGCTGTGCTGGGGCATTGCCTTTCAGATGTGGAAAATACCCAAAAACTCCAAGGTGCTCCAAGCAAAATCCCTGTGAAGGACACAGTGAATCACTGCTGGAATGTTCAGGGGGATGTGGCACGCTGGGACATGTTTTGGCTGTGATTATGGGGTTGATGGTGGGACTGGGTGGTCTTGGAAAGTGCCTTCCAACCTCGAGGATCCTGAGATTCCATGATTCCCAAGTGCCCAGGCCAGGTGCAGCATTGGCCTTGTTGAACCCCATGAGGTTCTTGTGGTCCCTCTTCCTTCCCAAACTTATCCAGACCTCCCTGGGCTGGCAGTGGGACTGGAAAATCTCACTGCTGTCTCCCAGCCTTGATGATTCTGAGACTCTGTGACTAATGAGCTGGGGCAGACACAGGTTAATTAAAGCCATAATAAAAAAAAAAAAATTAAAAAAAAAAAAAATCAGGCTACTTGTGAGACTTAAGTACTCTCAGAAAAGTGCCTTAAGTGTTAGAAGGTAGAACATAATTTACAAAGTTAAGAACTTCAGTTTCAGGTATCTTTTCCCTTCTCCCTTTCATTTTCTGGTCAAAATCCTTGAGATTGATTCAGCTCTCAGAAAAGGGACTTCAGAAAGTCAAATTTAATTCAAAACCCAATTAAGATAATTGGAAAATGTAATTTTTTAATACCATTCAGTTAATTCCTAAATATTGAAATAAACTCTGTGGGATTTTCTCCATTTTTTCTCACTAAAATTTATTTCTTGTTTGTTTGACTTACCAGTACTAAGATTTACTTAAGGTACAAAAGGTTTTAAAAACTGAATCTGGAAAGCTATTTAGAAAAAAGTTAAGTCAGTTGTTTTACTGAATATGAAGAAGGGCTGTAGAGAGGACAAAATACTTGCATGTCTGAATTCTAGATAGATACTGCAGTAGACACATAGATCCAGATTTCTGAAGGGAAAACAAAGTGTGTGGGTTCAGTGTAAAAGTTTTTGCTATTCTAATTGCTCAGTACTATTTAGTGAAAGAGCTTTTCTGCATAAATATACATGAATATATTTAACACCAGAAAGAAAATTGAAAGGATGAAAGTATGTGGGTTTGCCTCCACCTAACTCCTGATAGCAAATAAAAATTAATTATCAAAATGACAGCAAGAGGTGTGAACTTTCTCATTCATCATTCAGTTTTTCTTTTGTTGCTACATACACTATTTATGGTTCTTTGAAAATGAACCTGTGTGCACAAAGTACGGTGCCTATTACCACTCCTATTATTGTAGGTCCTTTCTTTGACCATAAGTCCTTAAATTATCAAGCAATAGTTTTTATAAGATTAATACATTTCCATCTCAAATGCTTGTGCATGCTGTTGCATGAGTAAACTGAATGAATCACAGGCGTCAGAATAATAACTGCAGGCCATAGTGGAAGGAGAGACTTTGATTTATTTTATGGGTGTGTGTGAGAGAACAGTGAAGTGAGATTTTGGGAAGAGGAGGTTGGACTTTATTTTCCTGCCGCCTCCAAAACCTGCATCCAGCAGCACATTCAGAAACTCTAAAATTATAAGGCCAAAATGCAAAGATTACACAAGTAACTACGCTGAAGAATAATAATTATATAGTAAGAAAACAGCTGGTAGAGACTTATCAGACTGGATAGCACCACAAGCTTTTAAAAAATTATGTTTATTAATAAAAAATTGTGTTTATTAATATTAATTATGTATGCAGTTAAACGTAGTAAATTCATATTGTTGAAAACCAGAAGAAACGAACCCCAGGGGTAGCCAATTAAAGGCAATGCAATTATACAAGGATTTATTTGCAGCAAAACATTGGGGGGAAAGGTGATATTAGCAGGCTTAGAGAAAATGAAGACCTGAACTAAAAATAATAGAATTAAATTAAGATGGGAGGTAATCAGAAACGGAATGGGGAAAAAAATCAGGAAATTTTATTTCTGCTGGAAACCTGGGATGAAAAGGTTCTATCGACGGTGTGATTTTGCAGTGGGGTGCTGGTGTAAAATATTTTAAAGTTCGAATTTTTAGTATGGTGATCTTAATTCAAAGAGATGCCAAAAAAAAAGGGAGTACATAGAAAGAGAAAGGGACAGGCCACCTGGTTGGTGCGGCAAGGCATTGCAGAGCATGCAGGGATATGTTTGGGAAAACCAAAGCTCAGCTGGAGTTGGATCTAGCAAGGGATGAGAGGGACAAGAGCTCTTCCTTTAAGTAGATTTTGCAGTGAAATGAAGGCTAGGGAAGATGTTGGCCTGGGGCCCCGTGAGGGCTGAGGTGCTCAGTGCCATTTTTTGCCTGGTTCATCACTGCTCAGGTTGGTTCTCTGGCCCTTCAGGAGTCTGAGCCTCTTATCAGAGCCTGTAGGAGCAAAACCACAGGCAAGGAACACAGAATTAGTCAGGGCTTGGGCTAATCAGCCCAAGACAAGTCCATGGGAGGCATCTGTGGAGCTGGGGAAGTGGCCTCTGTCACTGCAAGGCCACTCTGTCACTCACAGTGAGGCTCCTGATGACTGGAAAAAGCCAAATAAAACACCCAGCCTGAGGAAGGACAAGGAGCAGCTGGGGGGTTAGAGGATGGTCAGCCCCAGAGCAGTCCCTGGGGATGTCACACAACAAATCCTCTTAAGAAACCACTTCCAGACACAGGAAGGACAAGAAGTTGATGGATGTACCCAGGGGTGACTGTGCCCTTCCAGCCCAAACACTTTCAGAGATGGCATGACAAGCTCTGTGTATGAAAGGAGAGAACCGGACACCATATCCTAAACTCCAGCAAGGCCTTTCACAGTGTTTCCTTCCATATCTTTATTGCCAAACTAGTGAGATGTGGACTGGATAAATGGATGATAAGGTGGGTGGGAAGCCGGCCAGGCTGCTGGGCTCAGAGCATTGTTTGTAATCCGTCAGCGATCCAAAGTTCAACGGTGACCAGTTACCAGCAACGTGCCTGAGGGATCAACACTCAGACCAGGAATGGTTTAAGCTTTATTAATGACCAGGACAGCAGGACAGGGAGCAATAAAAGTTCCCACTGTGGAAGCAGTCGATGCCCTGGCCTGCACTGGGCCCATGCCAAATGGCTCAGCACTAGTGAGGCCATGGGTCCAGTCTGGGGCTCCCAGGTCAAGATATGGATTTTTAGGAGAAAGTCCAACACAGGGCCACCAAAACAGGATGTACAAGAAGAGTCGGGGTGAGCTGTGACTGCTCAAACTGCAGAAGAGAATTTAAATTCTCAGCACAAGGGGATTTTTCACTGCCTCGGCCTAGCCCACAGGGGGTTGCAGAGGATGGAGCCAGGCTCTCCTCAGAAGGGCAGGGTGACAGGACAAGAGGCAATGGGCACAGGTTGAAACATTGGAATCTCTGAGTAGGTACCAGAAAAAGGAAATACCAGCATGAGTCTGGTCAGATTGGGACCCAGAGAGGTTGTGGGGTGGAGATTCTGAAAACTCAGTTGCACAAGCCCTGAGCAGCCAGGGCTGCCTGACCCTCCCATGAGCCATGGGCAATACTCAGTGACCTGCCTTTCACAGAATCACAGAATATTCTGAGCTGGAAGGGACCCACAAGGTTCATCGAGTCCAACTCCTGGCCCTGCACAGAACAATCCAAGAATTAATGGATTCAAGTGAGCATAAATTTGAAGACAAGAGAGTACCAAAGGCACGGACAGGAGCTCCTTGCAGAGCTTGGTGCAAGGGCATGTCTGTGGAATATAATAGGAGGAAAACCTAATCTGAGTTTCAGGGAAAATAGCAAATCCCTTTCTCCATGTTTCCTTTATCTATTATATTTTTATGACCTAAGCAGATCTTTCTTGTTTTAGCCTACAATCTCTCCAGAGCTTTTCTTTGTGATCAGTTTTCTCTCTGAATTCATTTGATTAAGAAGGCAAAGCACCTAACAGCCCAGTTTAGGCACAAAGTTAAGCAAAAACCTCATTATAATAAAATAATTTTGAATATTATCTTACACATTCAATACAGTAATTTTGTTTGTGGGCTGCTGTTAGAGAACAAAAATTCACCATCAGCCATAAGGAAGGCAACATGTTTTTCATATCTGTCTGGTTGCCTAAGGAATTACCATTACATGATAAAGGACGTTAACAGTTAAACATAAAACTGAGTTGAAGGTGCCCTTTCATGCCTCGTTATATGAATAAATCAAAAGTTTGAACAGTGACATTTCCGTTGGGCTGTTGTGCTACGGAAGGGCTTTTATTTTATAATCTTATAATTAGTACTTGCACAACAACTGTGTTCCTCTCAGGCATGTTGCCAGCCAACTGTGCCCATCACGTGCTGGGTTTTGGAGCTGTTCAAGTTACAGGGAACAAATTTAATGCACATTTCAAACAAAGTGAAGTCCTTACTAGGATATGTCCTAAATATGTCCAGCCTATGACCTCATGTGTGCAAGTGGGCTGTACAAATTTCAGTGGAAAACATGGGATTGTGTGTTTGGAGACATCTCTAGGAGTGGGTGTGAGTGCCAAGGTGCTCCCATGCAGGGGGGTAAGGTATGGCCCTAAGCTTCCTCTTCTCCTCTCTGCTTGTCTTTATTTTCCCAGGAAAGCAGGATGGAAGGGGGCTGGAATCTTCTATATTTTGCAAGAATCTAAAGGAAAGAAACATGGCACATGAGGATAAAGATGTCCCAGGGAAGGTCACTGATAAGAGAATGTGCAACTCTTTATACCTGTGGAGTAACCACAGGGAAAATCCACACTCAAGGCCACAAATCACACAGCAGATGGGCTGAAGTCTTTGCCCCTGTCCACGTCCCAGCCAGCATTTCCCACCTCACTGATGTTATATTTGCCCAGTTATCCCATCATAAAAGAAAACCTAACGAAATTAAATGCAGCAGCAATTTTAATTAAGTAGCTTAAAATATATAAAATTGAATACACTCAAAATATTGACAATATAATTTGGTAGGGATAATTTTGGTTCTGATAACAGCACATAAGCAAAAATAACCACAGGGCAGGGCTTGACCCCCGTCCCCTCACGTGCAAGCTTACCAAGCCAAAATTCCCTCTTTTATACAGTACATCATCACCATCTCCTCCCATTTTTGATTCGTCACTCTTGTATCTCCACCCTCATCATCACCTTCATCATGCGTGCTCCACCATTTTTAGGTGGTCGCACCACTCTTTGGGGGTCGTCCCTGATGAAGGCCTCTCCCCTTCCTCGGTCCTTTGATTCACCTTTTGGATTACACATGTGCACCAAGCTGGTATAATGTAAGCCAAAGCTAATATCATACAAGCCAATATTATGTTCTAGCATCAAAGCAATAAATCTCATATAATTAGCATTTTCCTGGATGTCCAAGCAAATTTTCCTCTCTTCCAACTAAATTTAGTAATAGTTATCTCTTGCTTCTTCCTGTTCTGAACATCTGCAGGAGAAGGGCGGAGGGAGCCGCACTTCTCCCTTTCTTTCTTGGCATTACAGTTTTAACTGTTTTATTATTTCCAAATATTAATTACTGTATCGATATTGATTACTGTTTCAATTTTATCAGCAGGAATCACACCTATTTATTACACTGACCTTCTGGATCAGATGATCTGCAAAAACTCAGTCTGGCCCAGGAAGAAGGTTCTGGGATGCATGGAACTGGCAGGGGACCTCTGCCCTTCTTCATGACCAAAGGCTCCAGGTGACACAGCAAAGAGCTACACAGGCAGGGATGGCAGCTGATGGGGGCTTGGTGGGGGGCTTCAGTGGTGCTAAAAATTTGGATTTGGGTTTGGTTCCACAAGGCTTGACCTCATTCTTATTTGGTTTCCTCCTCTCAGCTATTAAATGGGGAGCAGACAGTAGTTACCCGCCTGGCTGTGTGAGGATAAGCACAATAAACAGGATCCAGACACAAAGGTGTGAAAGGTAGATTATCTTTTATACAAATAAGGAACTGCTAGGCCTTCTAATAAAAAAAAAAAAAAGGGGGAAAGATAAGGACTGAAGAAACCTGGCCACACTTGGCCTGAAACATGTGTTATACACAGCAGTTCTGTGGTTTTTCATCTCTCCAATGTGCACCAAGGAGCAGTTATTGATCAGCAGGAGTTATATCAGCACCTCCCATCCAGAAATGCTGCACAGGCAGTGCTCTCTCTCCAGAAGCTGGGAAATCCATCAAGTGTTGCTTGCTTTCCCTTGTATTTTAATCTAAATTGATGCGTGGGAGAATGGGTAAGAAAAAAGCTTGGAGATATCTTGCTGTGTTTTATCACATGCATTTGGACTGTTGGCACTGGGGTTTTGGAGCTGCTCCATTTTTCTTCCTCTCCTTCAGTGTTGCTCAACGTTCTGGTCACAACTGGGAGAACAAATAGCATAGTTTATAATCTCTGAAGCATGAGTAAAACATGTTATCTTAAACTGCAGGCTAGCTATAAAAATAGCTGCAAATATTAACTGTAAATATAGAATAACATAGAAATATTAGGGGAAGAAAAAAGCTACAAAATTTTCAAAATGCCATTCATTTCCTCAGCTCTGCCCAGCCCTGTGTGGAGCCATATCTATGCCCTTTGGAGGATAACTGTGTTGTGGCCTATGTTTTCTCTCTTTTTGTGACTCTGGAGAGCCCCATAGCCTGGATTCTCCCCTGAGTTAATGGTTAATGGAATTTTAGCTGAGGTGATAAATCCTGCTTCCTGCTTCAACCTACACAGACCCTTCCCTCCCCCTCCCAAAAGAGGGTTAAGGGGGGATTTACATTTCTCCACCTCCTCCCCTGCCTCCACACTGGTGCCCTTTGCATCTCCATTGGGGATTGCTCCAGATGTGAACAAAGGCAAGGGTCTCCAGCCAGAAGAATGGGGGTGCTGTGTGTCTAAATAAAAACATATCAGCTCCTGGTGTTTCTGTTGCTGGTTTTGTGATTTCCTTCTGGCTCAGTACTGGTTTAGTTTGTCTGGCATTTTTAGGGAATGGGATTGGGTTTTAGGAAAGAGAATTCCACCTGTCAACCCAGCAATTGTGAGATCTGCATGGCGACTCTCATGACAGGCTTTTTTGGAGAGGACATTGACAGACAGACAGAATGGCAGGGCTTGGACATGGTTCCAGACACAGATGCCTAAATTTAGTTTCCTGAAATGTAGGTGACTTCATGTGAGCTAAGCTGAATTGCCCTCCCAATACTGCACATTGTACAGTGGAGTCTTAGCCAATAAAAATAAAAATTATTTTCCAATTAGGAAAATAATTCCCCTTTTTAGTATTCTATCCTAACCTGAGTCAGGCTTTTGAAACATTTTTTGGATGCTACACTTTTCATATTTTCTTCTTTTAAGATTAATATCCTGCTTTAGGGCACAGGCAGAGAAACAACACTGCTTTATCGTGGCAATTCCATATTTGCATTATTGTTAACCATTTATTTGATTACATTTCCAAAGGGAATCCATTCAAATATTTTAATCTTGCTAAATTACTGCTGCTGAGTGGAAGTAAAAACTTGCTTGGACAGCCATGCCATGAGCAGTTTGCAGTGGTTCACTGTCAAAACAGTGGCAAATTGGGTAGAAAAGACTTCTAGGTCTACAGGAGGTCAAAAGTGGAGCATCAGTCAGCAATGCCGTGGTTTTACGAAAATAAAATAAACATAAAATAAGTAAGTCTGGGAGTATAAACGAGAGCAGTGCCTGCAAATGGGGGAAGGAATCTTTCCTCCCTGCTCCATCACTGGAGTTTTGTATTCAGGAACTGACTGAGTGCAATTCAAGAAAGCCCCAAGGAGAGTGGTGGGAAAGATCAGGAGCAAAACCTCCCTCCCAGGACTTCCTGGGAAATACTGTAGCCTTGTTTAGCTTAAAGCTGTGGAAGCCAAAGAGGAGTGTAAACTGTGGTAATTCTTCTCCTGCATGGAAGCTGGAAGGTGTAATCATTTCTGCATCACTTCAGGATTTAGCATCCAAACCATGTTCATTTTTACTCCTTTGATGTACCTACCCTGGACACAATCTGCAGACCAAACAGAATTCAATCAATAATTCTGCTTTTGAAAGCACATCAACTGCATAAATGTTTATAAACCCCAAATCATGTCACTGTGCACACAAGCAGTGGGCTCAGGGCTGCCCTCCCTGAGCTATGGAGTTGTTCCTTAGCAACTGCCAAGGTGGCCTTTGGGGATCACCTGGCAAATGATGGAGAAATAACCTCAAATCAATATTTCATGGAGGAGATACTGTTAATAGATTGCCTCTGCGTAATTTACAGATACAACTTTCTGCCTGTGAGTAAACTGTTAGGTAAAAATTCCCCTGACTAACAGCCACATTGTTATTTCATTTCTTATTTGTGTTAGTATTAATCCTGTCCATTTTATATGTTGAGTATTTGAATTCCAGCATTTGATAGCTGCTTTCGTGGAAGAAAAATCATGCTGAGATGAAGTTTGACATTAAAATGACGTGATCAAGCAACTGCCAAAAACTCAAGCACTGTTTCCTTCCCTGGCTTGGAACTGAATTTGGAAGCATGCCTCTGGGTGTAGAGGAAAGAGGGAGAAAGAGGAAGAAAGTGATTTTGCTCAATTACTGAATTAAATTCATGTCTGTGGAAACTGTGATCAGGGGTTTCTGGTAAAGTCCAGCCTATAACCTCAGCCTAAACACCAGATCATCCGTGTCATCCTCATGGATGGACCCTGCTAATCCAATTTGTAGTCCATTGCAGGAGTGCTAGATGAGTTTTACCTTTCTCCTTAGTTTGTGTTCCAGTTACCCACTGCTTCTGAGGCCACTTCTTAGTATTTTTCCATTCCTTCTCTGTAGAATAAGCCACTTGAGGACTAGACTGGCAGAATTAAATATCCTCAGCCTGAATTAACCTGGGAAATAAGAATGTTCCCTGTGAAATTAGCTGCAGTTTTTATATTACCACCAATGGCAATTCTCAGAGTACTGCACTGAAAATGAACTATTAGTCATAAATGAGCTTTCCCAAAAGTTAAATATCCTGAATATGCACAACTTCCCTTCTATGTTGGCAAAGATTGCTCTGTTAGATTTGACCAAATCCCTCTCTTCTCCAAGGAAGTTCACCAAATATGTTACATTTATCATGTGCTAGAGATTGGCTTCCACCACAACATTGAGGCAGGAATTGTCATCTTTGTCACTTGCATATTCAAAGAAAGAAATTACTGCTCCAAGGACTTGTGGTAACCACTTTTGAAGGACTTAGAGGAAGGGGGTAGAGATTTAAATGAAAGAGTGATGTACACACAAAGAAATTCTAATTTGCAGTAGGTGCCAGATCAATCCAATTTCAAATTTCAGGCCTAAAAGCAAAAACACAAATTTTGGGCTGCAGGAGCATGTTGGATGTGGCAGAGAAGTTCTGCCTCAGAAATTCTCCTCGTCCTTGGCTGGTCTCTCCCTGGCCACAGCATCCCTGCAGATGTGCCAGTGTGGCCTTGATGTAAACTCTGCTATGTGTTGGCATAGATCGCCTCCTCCTTCCCCTTTCCCTTTTTATTTTTTAGCTTATTTACTTCCAGCCCAGGTAATTTCAGACCCAACAGCTGCACAGGGAGGAGGAGCAGGGAAGGGAACCGACCTGTTTTGTAACACTGCCCTCGTCTGACTGAAGACGCCTTGAGCTGTGGAGTGCCCTTCGTATCGCAATTATATCAATGAAATATCAAATATTTCAGCTCCACGGGCACTGCAGAGTGACTGGGGGAGGATGAGAGCTGGATGCTGAGGGGGTTGAAGCAGCAGAGGTGATAGAGGCAAACGGAGGAGCAAGTAACAAAATTTTGCCTTGAAAGACGTGAGAGTTTCCAGGGGAGCAAGGTTGTGTGGAAGGTGGCTGTGTGGAGGAGCAGCAGGGGAGTAGAAAGGAAGATGCTCTAAAGGAGACAGAATTTGGGAAAGGATGTGGAAGCATAAAGGGTGGCTGTGAAGCAAAGCAGAGAAGGAAGAATAGAAAAAGAGAGTGAAACAGCTCCCTCTGGAGCAGACCTGGAACAGAGAATTTAAACCACTGCTGGAGCCACAGCAGGGCTTTAACTTCTCACACAAGGGAGTGATTTCCCCTGCCAGTACTGAAAAGTTACAGAACCAAATACTTCATCAAGCACAACCAACTCTGCTCTTCAGCAGGGCAAAATACCCCAAACTTCTGTAAGTGACGTTGGATGGACCATTATGATAGAAACAAGGACACATGGGATGGTTTGGGTTGGGAGGGACCTTAAAGATCATCCAGCTGCAGTTCCAGCCCCTGCCTGCCATGGGCAGGGACACCTTCCACTATCCCAGGCTGCTCAGAGCTCCATCCAACCTGGCCTTGGACACTTCCAGGGATGGGGCATCCCCTTCTCAATTTGCCTGGAAGCAGGAGGGAGGCTGCAGTGCCACCTCAAATCAGTCACTTGCCACAGAAAATTCCCAGCTGCTCCTTTGTCTTTATTAATTGTAATCTAATTAATTGTCTCATTAATTGTATCAAGAGAGATAGATCACTGGAGCAGTGGGTGTGGAGAGGACACACGCTGTATTGCCACGTGCTAATTTGGACAAATCCTGAAAGATGTTTGAACTTGTTCCTCTACTGCAAAAAGCCCATCCTGTTCACCACAGAAAAAATAAAATTGCCATGCAGCAACAACCCCTGTTCAAGTTTGTGACTTGCCTTAAAGCACAGCTGAAACTTTTGTTTTTCTGCAGAGTCAGACCTTTATAGATCAATCATGCGAGGAGGTTTCCTGTAGCTGTGATTTTTAAAAACTTGCCAGGTGCTTTTTGTTTCCCTTTCAGTGCTCTCAGAATCTATATAAACTGGGGAGGTAATAGGAAGCTTCTCTTTTGCTGTTTTTGATTGTGTGTGTTGCTGTTTTCTTAAGAGGCAATGTACATTTTGGGCTAAGAGATGCAATTATTGTAACTTCCCTGTGCCAGGAGAGGCCTCACCTGGGAAGATTATTCCATGAGACAGCAGGTGAGAATGAAAGCAGCTCAGTGTTATTCTCCTTTTTATTTGCTTGGTTTTGCTTTCTGTCTTTTCTCTGTGAACCTGCCTGTGGGCACCTTTCAAAACAAGGTAGGGGATGAAAAGGTTGACTTTTGCTTTAGCAAAAGGAAATTGTTGGATTTTGGAGGGATCAAAGTGTGGCTGGTGATTTTGCCTGGCTGTTGGGAGCTGCAGGAAGGGGGGATGCAGCCAGGGGAAGGCAGGTGGGTATGGGACACTCTGACATTGGTTAACAGGATTTGAGAGCCACAGGTGCCCTCAGCTCACCCCAGTGGGGTCCAGACTCATCAACTCAAGCTTTTGCCTTTCACTTTTTCACTCTACACAGATTGGAAGAGATTAAAGACAAAATTGCAACAGATATCTTGGGAATGGTGGATTTCACATGCTTCCAGTGTTCCTTTGTCATTAAAAGTCTGTCATTCACACATTAGTGCATAACTGCTTAACAGGCAAATGGAATATTGTAAACACTTCGTCCTCAGTAAATACCACACTGAGGCTGTAATTGTGCCTCATTCAGGCATCTCCTGGATGAGAATTCCTTTGACTTGAGTCTCACTTTGAGAGCCTGATTCTGTGCCCTGAGCAGTTTTGTGTGCTCTCCTCTGGATGTTGTGCACTGAAATAGTGAATGGCAGAGCTGAAGGGGTTCAGGACTTGTGGTGGTTTGTAAATGCACCTCTTCAGTGGACCTCAGTAGTTAAATACATTAATAAATGAAATTTCAAACTCCTTAGTGGCTGCTGTGTGTGAACTTGCTCTCTCCACCTAGTCCTGTTTGTCATTCCTCACTTTGGGCTATCACTGCCTGAATTTGAGGCTGTGAGCGTTGTGTCCTCTCTGCAAGGTCCTGTCTTTGTGCTGCTGCTTTAGGTGGTAAAAGGTACAATGGTGTGCCCTCACCTGAAGGTTCACGGTGCCTTTGTGGGGCTGCAGTGAATCAACTCTTTGAAGGAGTCCCTGGGGCGAGGTGATGTGAGTGATGTGTTTGTGTGAGACACACACGCGAGGAACTGATGGCATTTGAGCATTTTGCTGGTGAAGACACCAGCTGTCCTGGAGGAACAGGAAAGCTATTGTGGGCCTGGACCTGCCTGCCTTCCTCTGGTGCCAGTGCTGCACAAAGCAACTTTTTGTACTTCTAATGCTATTCAGCTTAGCAAAAGGTGCAGCCTGGGACCAGTCAGAGACCATAACTAAAGAATTCTTGGCTTCCACCCCTCATATAAAGGTCATGTGTTCGTATTTCAGTTGTTTAAGTCAGCCTCCAGCATTTGTCAAGTGTCTGGTGCTCTCCTGGTGCTGTGCAAACAATAGCAAAAACAAGGCAGAATTAATGTTCAGTTAAACTGTGGCCTTTGTAACAGGGATTAGAGCAATAAACAAGTTTTAGAACCATCCCTTCTCCTTATATGAGAGGATTTGACTTTGTTAGACTGATCATATTTTATTTGTAAAATTAACTGTAAAATTCAGTATTAGTAATCCCAGACAGTCAACACTGACTCAAGCTTCATCCTCTTTTATTCCCTCTGGGTGGGGGAAAACAATTTTGTTTGGGAAACAAAAAAAAAGTTTGGGATATGAACAATCTCATTCTCTTTTTAAAATGTTTGGTTTTCTGTGTCTTATGTTACACTGTTAATCCTCAGAATATTTTTTAGTATTTCTGACATCTGGAAATATTTACATATTATTGTTGCTGTTAAATGAAACCTGAGATTCCTGCATAACAGCTTGCCTTTGGGAGTTTATATTTGAGTTTAAAAAAAAAACCAAGATGGGACTACTGTGATAAAAGCAAAAGAACTGGCACATCTTTTAAGTTTTGAAGCCAGGTAGGGAAGCATTGTAAAAGAGAAGAAAACAGCCTGGCAGGAGACATTTTCCTGATGACAAAACCCCATGGAATAATGAGTGGCCAGAGGATGCAGAGGGGAGATTCTAGGGTTACTCTACCCACTGCAAGCACAGGAAAGAATCTTCAACCATTGAGTCTGCCTTGTGTTCATGGCCTTTGCAGGCTAATCCTCCTGTGGAAGCCCAGGGCACTGGGAATATTTCTGTCTGCTCTGGGGTGCCCTGACCCCCAGGGGAGCTCTGACTTTGCCCCTCATTCATGGAGAAAGTTTCCTAGACTTCAAGACAGACTGGAATCCACAGAAGTGTGAAAGAGATTATGGAGTAAGAGTAGTGCAGGTGTACCACTCAGTGAGAAATTCAGGTTTTGGGATTTTTTGGGATTTTTAGTGTGTTGTGGATGGAAGCACAGGGTGTTGTCCTGGATTTCTTCTGCATTCTTCTTCTTCCTCTTTCTTCCTGGGTTTGGGTGGAATTTTGTAATTGGGCAGAACAGTCTGCATTGCAGCTCTGTGGGATCAGTTATTGGGTTAAAAGGGAAAATAATCCAGGTGTCAGTTCTTAACTGGACAGTTTAGTCTTAAAAGACCTTGTACCAAGAGGTTGTTGGCCATTGTGTGCCTTCTAATGAAAAGCTGCCAAACTCATGGTAGTGAGGCTGTTTTACTGATAAGAAATAATAAACACCTGAGCCCCGACATGAACCTCGAGTGCCTTCAGTCCCGACCCAGAGAAACTGACAACTGAAACCCCCACATGCTCCCCTCCCCATCTTATCTGTTGATAATCTTTCTTTCTCCTGGTAAATGTTTGAAATGCAGGAACTTTTTGGCACAGTCTCTGCCCTGTGCCAGGGGGGTGTTTGGGGAGGATCCCCAAGGTTCAGGGCAGAAGCAGAGGCTGTGACTGTTTATCTGTCAGTAGGGTTTCAATGATGGTTCATGACTTGCTCGAAACGAGGAACTGAGCAAAGCTTGCTCACTTTCCCTGAAGAACCCTTATCCCCAACACCAAGAGTCTGGAAAAGTCCTGGCCTTCAAAGAGGAAGATGGAACACGTGGGTCAGTGGTGTTTTAGCACTGAACAAAGGCTTAGAGAGCACTGAGAAGGAGCTGACCCAGCAGATCTCTGGTTTTTCATTGGGATGTAATTACAGGGGAGCTTTCCTGTCACACAGCTGAGGGTGTCCCTGGCTAAAGGGAAAATCCTGGTGATGCCACCTGTAGTGGTTTTGGTTCACCAATTTGAGATTTCCCAGCCAACACGCCAGTTGGTGTGGTGGGCTCAGTGCTGCCCAATCACCAGTGCACTCACTAAAATATATTTACTCACTTCTTGCTGTGAGATAGGATTAGGAGAAAGGCAAAGCAGGCTCAGAACTTTAAATGGGTATAAAGAAAAATTTTTTAATAGTAACTAAAAGAAAAGGTAATAAGAATCAGTACAAAACCTTCAGGACACTTCTCCCCTTATAACCTTTCCTTTCCCACTGACAATGTAAAGAAACAAAACCTAAAATTTCAGTCAGTTTACCACCTCTAAAATAGTCTTTCTTCAGCTCACTGAGGGAGAGGAGTCCCTCTTGTTAATGTTATGAAGACTTCTCCACAAAAAACCAGTTCTTTGGTGGCTCTGCTGTGACTCCTCTTTCGGCACAGAGCACGTCAAATCTGCTCAGAGGAACAGCACCAGGGCTCAGCAGTGTATTAGCAGAGGTATTAATTCATGCTCTGACAGCTCACCCTACCTCTGCTTTCCTCTCAAAGCTCTGAATTTCATAGCCTGTCATCCTGGAGGGATGGCCAGAGAGTGTCCTAGCATGAACTGCACACTGGGTGTAACACAAACCCCTCGATAAGAACCGGGGAACAAAGGAGCCTCTGTGCAGCTTTTATCTGACAATGGGAGCTCAGTCAGCAAGAGCACTGAGCAGTGTGGGCAGGAGGGAAATCTTCAGCAAGGCTGACCTGGCACCCAGGTGATGGGAAGTGTGTCATCCCGAACTCCCCGAAGGAGCAGCATGCTTATCTCCAGCTTGCCTGGCAGTCAGGGACAGGACTGGGCTGGGTGGTGGCTCTGTCACCTTGGTCTGCCCCTTGTCCTGCTGTGCTCTGTGTGCTCCTGTACCCTCTCTTCACTCAGGGATTAAACTTAAAATGGAGGCAGTTTGATTTCACACAATTAAAAAAAAAAAAATTATCAGTACTGTTGTACCAGGGAATTGTCCTGCCCATTTTGGTGAATCCACCCAGACAGAGACTAAGCAGTGGTTCAGTTATCAGTTTCACAGTGGTATCTTCCTAGTATGAAAACCTGAAATTCTCTTGGAGTTTAGACTATGTTGGTGCTGCTTCTCCATTCATCTTCCCCTCCCCACATTCTCTGACCTGCTTCAGGCTTGTGCTGCTTTTTTGGGAAGTTTTTGGCTTTGTGTTACGATCAGAGAGAGCAGGAGAAATGGCCCTCCCCAGTCAATCCCCTCTTAAATTATGTTTAGCTTTGATTGGGAGGGGTGGGAAGAGCTGCTCCTGTCTCTGTTTGACTCTGTTTTACTTTGAAGCCATCAAACATCATTCGCCTGGCTTTGTCTGCCTCTCAAATTTGGGAGCCAGCAGAGGGAATATGATGAAACAGGTATTTAAGGCAATTAAGGAGCAGGCTGGAGCAGAGGCTGAGTTATCAATCACAGCAAGATCTACCTGGAGACATGAAAGAGCTGTGCAGGTACTCAGCACATTCAGTACTGCAGGTGCAGAAGAGGGGCTGTCTGGGCATTTCTCTGAGTTTCTCTTTTAGCTCCATCTGCAATGAAATGGATAAAATTGTTACTTTACTTGCTCAATGTCTTATGGTTTCAGGTAGTGCTCCAAATCAATGCTCTGGAAGAGATAAAAATAGGAAATAACTTTTCCAGAGGTCTGGTCTAATAAAAGTTTTGGACTAAGGCAGAAGATGGACTGAGAATCCCAAAGTGACATAAAGCACTTAACTATGGCTCTTTTTTAAAAAAACCTTCTCATGCAGCTGCAGAAACCCAAAACATCATTGCTCAGCTTAGAGAAATCCAGAGGATAAAAGTGTTTTAGCCCACCAAAAAAATAAAAAAAAAGTCAAGGATCAGGCTACATCCTACAGTGTCTTCATGTTGTTACTCCTCTTTATTAAAATAGAAATTGTGTGCTGATATTTACAGTGCCCACTGTAAAAACCCTGCCAACAGCACCAATAATGTAGTAGTGACTCAACAACAAGATTTTAGGCAAGTATTTGTTTTTCTGTTAACAGGATAATATTCTAGCCATTACAAGTGGAAAAAAATGAAAAGTTGTGCCTGTCTGCAGTTTAAATTATTGGTTGCAGTCCTGGAGTTTGGAGCTGTGCTGGCCACTGAGCCGTTCTAGCCAGTAATGCTGATGAGCTTGTTAATGCCAATGGATTCTGGCTTTAGGGCACGAAACACTTTCAAAATGTGGCACAGGTCTCTTGACTCCAAACCCTGAGAAAGACCAGGCAAAGAAGGTGGAAAGGGAAAGAAACTGAAGCAGTGGGTGGGTGCTGTGATCAAGCTTAGAAAACTTTTGGGGAAATATACTGGGGTTTTTTTTCTTTTTTTTTTTTTTTTTTCCTGTAGCATTTGCAACTGAATTTAAAAAAAAAAAATCAGTGTGATAATATTTTTTTAACTGCGAAAAACAAGGTTTATTTTTTTGGCAAAATTTAAAAAGTTTAATAAAAGGACAGTAGGAGACAGAAATAAAGGGTTAAAAACAGATGGGTATTTGGTATTAAGAGCACACTGTTATTTTCAGAAATACTCTTTAAATATTTTTTTATTACATCAGTTTTTGTATATTTATAGACTTTGATGCATATTAATATTTTTTATAAATTATTGTATATATTTTAGGAACTACTTTGTTTTGTTCTTTTTGGGGTGTGCTTTTTTAGAGTATGTGTGGTTTTTGGCTGTGGTTTTGGTCTGTTTTCTTTATTACTTTTAGTTTTGGGCTTTGGTCTATATTGTCTTCAGATGGTAGATGCTAACAGCTGGCATATCAATAGCAGTGTCTTTATTACATGTTTACTGGATGTTATCCTGACAAAACAGGATAAATAATAAAAAATAAATATAATAATAAAATAATAAATAAACCCGAAGTTATTTTAACATTATACATGTAGTATTCACCTTAATATTTGCGAAAAGCCAACAATATAACATATATTTATAACATAAAGAATCGTTTTCTGCTGGAAGAGGTTTTGCGGTGTTGGCACTCGAGCAAAACCCCACTAGGTGTCCCTCGTCTGTCAGAGTTCCTCTGAGGAGAGCTGGAGCCCGAGGTGTGGGAAGGAACCAGATTTTTAAATGAGTGTTCCTCTGAAGTGTTCCTTTTTCTGTAGCATCAGCAACTGTATTAAAAAAATCCAAACAAAACAGTGTGATAATATTTGACACATGACTTGACACATGCACTGTTGATTTGCTGTGTGCTCAGAAGAGGACCAGACATCAAATTGGAACAATTTAGAATCAATAATGGATTTATTTAGAATATTTAGACTCAAAATGGAATCAATATTTATCAGCATCAGTGTGGAAACACCCAAGTGTGAGTGCAGGCAACCAGATTTCACCTGAGCTTGCCACTCTCCAATCACTGAAGGTCACCTGGCAAGCAGAAAACTTTTTTCTGAGTTTTTTGGTGCTTTTTTTTTGCTGTGGGGTTAGGAATATTCCAAGCACTGCTGTGCTACTACTGCCTCAGATCTCTCCTTTGGCTTTGCTGGAGGTGGTGGGAAGGGTGAGGAAGGCTCCAAGGGCATCTCTGCTTCACTTCAGTGAGCCCCATTTAATCTCATTCATTGCCTTTTTGGGATGTAGCTGTACTAAATTAAAAAACTAAAAAAAACCCAACCAAAAAAAAAACAAAAAAAACCAAACCACCAAAAAAAACCACTTTTTTGGTTTTTTTTGTTTTTTTTTTTTTTTTTTTTTTTCCCTGTGTAGTTCTGGAATTTTTGTGTTAGTATTCCTAATGAGCTTTGTAAATAATCTTTAAAAGTAATCAAAATCCGGACTGAAGCTCTGTGAGGGGCACAGTGACCTCATGGTAAACTTGTATTTACAAATCTGTGCTCGGTGTTGTTTATGGTCTACTACACATCACTGCCAAAGGTGGCTGGATTTTAGATTTTAAAGGGGATGAGAGGGAAGGCAAAACCATCAGAAGGCACAAACCCTTAGGTATCTATCCCAGTGCTATATTTGTTTTTAATATTGAATTCTGCTTCTGAAACGTAATAGAAAACAATCTTTTTAATTTGAATGTTTCAGTAATCTTTTTAATTTGAATGTTTCAGTAATCTTTTTAATATGCCTGAACACTAGCTCTCCGTGGGACCTCACATGTTGCTGTTTCAAAATATTGGAACTATCCTATATTTCTACAAGAAAATTGTTTTTAATGAACAGAGACTGCAAGCTCAAAATACACATTAGCAAAAACCAGACTATTAAGCGAGCTGAGCGCTCATGAGACTTGCAAATTGATAACTGGAGAGAAGAAAGTTCCCCAAATAGCCGCGGGGCAAATAAAGCGAGGGCAGAACAAACACGGGCCCTGTGCTGCAACATTGGCCCCAGGTCACCCCATTTCCAGCCTGGATGAAGCTCAGCCTCTCTTCCCGAGGGCTGCTGCTCTTTCTCCTTGTTTTGAGTCCTTCAGGGCACATCTGTGGCTCTGTAGCTCCTCTGGGTAATTTTTTCCCCCCTGTCCTGGTGCTGGTGTTCCTCACAGAACTCTGGAACAGCCAGCGGGCGGCTCTGGCGCCTTCCAGCTTATCTTGCTCTGAGATGGGAGGTTCACAGAATTCCCAGAATTCCCAGAATCCCTGGGTTGGGAGAGACCTTCAAGCCCATGGAGCCCAACCCAGCCCCAAGAGCTCAACCAAAGCCTGGCCCCCAGTGCCACATCCAGGCTGTGTTAAACACCCCCAGGGATGGTGACTGCAGCACCTCCCCGGGCAGCCATTCCAGAACTTTATCACCTTGCTGGAAAAACTCTTTCCTGCTCTCCAGCCTGCATTCCCTCGGTGCAGCTGCAGGCTGTGTGCTCTGGCTGTGTCAGTGCTGCTGCAGACAGAGCCCAGCCCAGCTGAGCACAGGCACCTTTCAGGAGCTGTGCACAGTGAGGAGGGCAGCCCTGAGTCTCCTTTTCTCCAGGGGAGCACCCCCAGCTCCCTCAGGGGTTCCTCACAGGGTTTGTGTTCCCAGCCCCTCTCCAGCTTGGCTGTCCCCTCTGGATGTGCTCAGTGTCCCAAGGTCCTTCCCAAACTGAGGGGACAGAGCTGGGCACAGCACTCCAGCTGTGACCCCAGCAGTGCCCAGTGCAGGGACAGTGACCTCCCTGCTCCTGCTGGCCACAGGAGCTCCTGTGCACCTCCTTTCCTCCGTTGTTGGACCTCCCTTGAGCAGTCCCAAGAATTCCCTGAAGGAAACCAGCCCCTCCATGGGGACATCCAAGAGGGGAACTTGACCTTCTCAGCAAGGCAGACCTCGTGTCCTAAAAGGCAGCAGTCAGGGCAGGAGCTGCTGTGACTCACCCTAGGTTTGAGTGACATGTTTCCTGATCCAACACTTCTCCCAGAGCATTTCTCATCTCATTCTGATCTTAGTCATAAAGTTTTATGGGTGCTTTTCTTCCTGGCCTTTTTACCCTAGCTCAACGCTGCTAAGCAGCCCTTTGTTCCTTTTAGTCATCCACCCACAGCTTTCCCAGTTTTATTACTGCCAAGATGAATGCTCCTATTTCTCTAGGCCATTCAGCACATATTGATTCACCCAACTTCTAATCAGCTTTTTCTTATTCTCCGGTGTGGCACTGGGAATCACCTGAAATTTAAATAGAATCCTGCAGATTAGGATGTCTGCAGAAGCAGATCCTCTTTTGTATGGGGCAGAAGATAAGCTTTAGGTTTCTAAATGCTCCAGCAATCTCTTTGACATGATTAGCACTCCAGGGAGTGCTCCTGTTATCCAGAAGGGCTTTAATTGTACCCTTGGGGTATTGTGAGGTGGGAGGGGAGCCGACCTGTGCTGGGATAAAGATAAATCATTTATCACATATCTGGGTGTTTTGAAAGCCCCAGCAAGCATCAGGTTGGAGCAGGAAGTTCAGCCACCATTCCTGCTGGGGGGAATTAGCTCAGGGATAATTCCCCTGGCAGGGGAGGTTGGCACATCCCCTGTCTCCAGGAGATCTGCTGTGTCCAAGGCACTCTTTGGGAAGACATGGCAGCTTTTAGGGCAGACCAGGTGTGCTGTGGCTGCTCCCCATCACTTACAGTGCTGGCAGTTCAGGGTGATCTCAGCCCAAGGACTCCTCTCTGGCCTCATGGGCAGCAGATTTTGTTATTTTTTAGTTTTCATTTGTAGCTCCTTTATAGGAATAGCTATCTCTAAGGTCAGGGCTTCATCTGGTAGAAGAAACCTTGTTATCAAGAGGCACAGAGGGAGCAAGGATATAATTTTTCTCTGGTCTTTAATTAGTGGGATTTTTGAATGGTTCCTTCACAGGCTAGCCCTTGAGGTTGCTGCTGTTTCTGACTTGTCTGACTCTGCTGCCTCCTCTCTCTCCCTCCATGTTCCAACCCTCTCAGTCCAACTTTTGGGTCTTTCCTTCCCCTTTTGTTGCCTTTTCCTTCCTGCAGAGTTTATGATCCTCACACCTACTGCTCAACCTGCAGCAAAGACCAAGAGTGGGGAGCCCGTGCTGACACTGTCCCGTCACTGCTGCTGCTCAGTGCCAGGTGCCCAAGAGAGCTCGGGCTGCCGAGTCATTGTTTGGAGACCTCTGCAAGCTCGGGCCTGTGGGACTGTCTCTGCTTGGTTCTTTTTGTTTTGGCAGGGCTCCCCTGTGACAAACAAGACTTGTCCACTAAAAACCATGAAAAGGAAAAACAACCCTCAACTCACACTTGGTGTCTGGGTTTCTACCAGGCTTACAAACCACGTGCTCTGCTATCTTGCTGCACAGACATGTCCTGATCTTTGTGGAGCTTAGCTTTTGCTGTAGGAGTAGCACTGAGACTGATATTTAGTTTCCCCCTTAAGCCTTAATATCCATGGAAATAGATATAGAAAAATATCTATGTTTTCATAAAGTTTGGGATTGCTTGCATGCCAGGTGGATTCCAGAAAAAAAACCAAAAAACCACAAGTCCAGTTACAGGTGTAGTTATAGCAAGTGGGCAGCATGAACAAGAAGCTGAAGAACATTTGGTTTGAGGATATTTTAATATAGAATTAAACTTACTTATTTAAGTGAATGGCACATTTGAGTCGACTCCCACCTGAGCCAGCAGCAAGATCAGGTCCACAAAAATGAAAATTATGTTTAAATAGGAGAAGCTAGATGTGATCATCAGGCTTCTCATGCAAAAAAAAAAAAAAAAAAAAAAAAAAAGTTATTGCTAATAGACCAGGTGTGCATTAAGCAGAGAAGAGGGGTGACTGCTCAGAGGCCAAAGCCTGGTTGCCCTCTCCCTGCACACCCCAATGTCCTCACCTGGCTCCCTGCCGTGGTGTGGGTGGAGGGAGGAGGAGGAAGGAAGGAAGGAGAGCAGGAGCTTCCACCTGTGGAGCTGAGCCTTGCCTTGAACTCCTGCCTGGGAGCACGAGGGGCAGAGCAGGGGCAGCAGCCACCCTGCCAGGGCTGGTGAGGATGGAGCCTGACCTGAGCTGCACAGCAAGGGCTGGGAGGAGATGCCAGCCTGTGCCCAGAAAAAGGATCTGTTTCCTTCCTGTGGCTGTCTTCCTTTGTTTTCTTGGTATTATCGGAAATGCCTTCACTCAAAGAAATAATTTTCCCAACACCAGGTTTCTTGGGAGGACAGGACAGTTATTTCAGAAAGGTTTTTTTGGGAGGGAAGTGCACACACACAAAGTCTGTCAGGGACAGCCTTTCATGAAATATGATGCTAAAATCTGTGCATCTTTCAACACAGGAATCTAATTAAAACACTCAGATTTTTCTTCACAAGTGAAGCAATGCTCTCTAAGGCTGTTGTGCCAGCTGTGTGCTGGGGCTGAGAATTCAGGTGTTTGCAGACAGGTCACTCGTGGGATGCTGAAAGAAATGATCTGTTATTTCTTGTAACCAGGGGTGACTTGGTAATGAGTGTCTGTCCCTTATGCCACGAGGCAGAGCCTGGCACGGACAGATTTGCCTTGTAATGATGATACATTATTGAGACAAGAATATTTCACCCAGTTACCCTGCAGACCTCTCCCACAATATCATCTTGTGCAAGTGCACTGAAATCTCTGTTGACATTGAGTGTGCCCGGCTGTGTCATTATGTTTCCAAACAAGCCACTCCTCCTCCCCTTTGTTTCCTAAACCTCTCACTGAAAAAATTATTTACTTCAGTGCTGAGCCACAATGAGGAAAAAAAAAATAGATATTTACAAAGCAAGCCCAAAAAAATCAGTAGGAGGGCACTTTTCAACTAGTAAAGGAAGGAAATGCTTTTTGGGGGAGTTGTTTTAGGGGTGATTCTTTCATTACATTCTTTTTTTCTTCTTCATGCTGAAATTTTTTGGGGAGAGAGAGATGACTTGGACTAAGCAGATTCATTGACTGACAAGTGTCTCATCTGAATTTCAAGAATTAATTGCCCTCAAAAGAGCTATTATTGCCTCATCTGTTTTTCTGTGCTAAACATGAATGCTTTAGGATGGGAACTTGCCTGTTGACACCTTGTTTTCCTGCTTCCCCAAGCACTCATCCACACTTAAAATACTTGGGATTTTTTGAGGGGAGGAGAGACTCTTGGGGCTTTTTTTGTATTTTGTTCTTTTTTCGTTGTAGGTTTTTGGGGTTTTTTTTCTTTTTTTTTTTTTTTTTTTTCTTTTTTTATCATAGTGTTATTTTATCAGCAGTACTGGGTTGTATAAAGGTGTGGAACAAAGGGACCCTTTCATATAAGCACAAGTTTATTGACAGCACAGGAATATCTTGAAAAATGTACGGAGGTCAGAGCTTAGGACAGGTGATATTCTGTATCTCTACAGATAGGAGTAGATAAGGAGATATTTACAGGCAAATGAAACCTGGAATTCCTGTCAGTTGAAAAGTTTATATGTTTTTATGCCAACTATAAAACTGTCTTTAAAAAAAAAGGTCCATAAAGTATTCAGATTAGAACCTGTCAGTTGCTGCCACTGGATTTTCAGGTGTCCAGTTAGAGCTGGAATTAGGGCTTGTCATGTCCTCTCTTCTTTTAGGATCAAGCTTATATTTTGAAAATCATCCCCACTGAGGAAATATTATATGGCTTGGATGAGTAGAAAATATACCATAAAAGCTAAGAAATTCAGCTCATTAGGAAGCAATAAGGATGTTTCTGTCCTGCCTGAGTGATTTTAGAAAGGTGGTGTGAAGCTGCCCAGATAAACCTGAAACTGCACCAAAAAAAAAAAATTAAATTCTGAGGTCAGAGTAATTTTTCATTCAAAAATATTTTTGTCAGGAAACTCAAGTTTGTGTATGAAAATGTATGAAAATGGCAGAGGTTATTTTTGTGTAACTCTGCACGTACACTTGTTGCCTCTTGTATGCAGTCTGCAAAGCAGTCACACAATGACAAAGTTCAAGTGAGTAATGGGGTTTTTTCTTAAGGGTTTATGTGTGCAGGGATTTATAGATCCTGTTGCAATGAGTTATCCTGTGTGGTAACTTCAGAAATAGAATCAGTGTGCACTTCCTTGACAGTTAAGGAAAGTTATATATGTCAACATACTTATTCAGTAAAATGCCAGATTACAGAGCAAGCTTTGTATGACAAATGGTAGTGGGAAAAAAAAAAAAATTAAAATCTGGTGATTCTGTAGTCATCCTGCACTCGAGATGGATACCAAATGTGGCCACTGCTCAAAACGAGCAGGAGCCTTATGTCAACTCATGTGGTCAGTTTTGAAATCTGAATTTCTTCATGTTTTGGAAAGGAACCCGTCAGGTGCTGTACGCCAGTCTGCTTTTGGGTTCTTACCCAATTTCCTTATTTGAGCACACTTCTAATTGTGCCACTTAAACGAGGTTAAAAAACTCACTTGGACCAGAAATACCCACGGTGGTTTAAGGTCAGTGTGACTTTTGGCAGCAGCAGCGGCGTCCCTTCAGTGGCAGAGGTTGTGCACCTGTGCTTTGGCTGTTTTGGTGCCGAGGGATTGCCAACAAAAGGGTCTGAGCCAGCCTGAGCTCAGCCCTGATCTGTTTTACAGCCTTGCTGGTGGCTGGCCCTGCAGTGCAATGGCCTGGGTTGCAAACACCTCAGCAGGCAGCAGCATCCTAAATTGCAGCTATTAAACTTGGCACTGCCTGCCTGACCCATGCCCTGCAAAGCTTTGCTGGAACTGTTCTGCTTTAAGATGGTAACCAGACCTTTGCAATCTCTGTGCTTGTTTTAGTAAACTGATCTTATCTGCAGATCAAAATAGATTTTTAAAGGTGCTAAATGCTGGCAGTATATCTCCTATAGCAACACATTTGTTGCAACAGGTGAAGGTTTAAGACTGAACAGAATGTTGGGCTTGGCTGCTCTTTGCACTCCCTCCAGCTTCAGGGAGGCTGTGGGAGGGATGTGAACCCCTCCACTGTACAGAAATGTGACTTTTGGGGCTCTTTGCAGTGTGCATTGCACTCTGGGCTCTGATTTGGGCTGTTACCACTACGTTTCACAAGGACAATATTTACTTTGACACACGTGGTGTTTTTCTTTCCCGTGCCTTACTATTAAATCCACAGCTAAAAGCACGTTGCTGTGTAATTACACACACATGTCTTGCTTTGGGTTTAGAAATAAAATTGCAGGTGTTTGCAAGGGTCAACACTATCAATTCAAACAAATCAGAGCCCTCATGTTGAACTTGCCTCGTTTCTCCTTTCAGCCTCAGCTGGAATGAATTCTGCAATTACCTTGGGTGGCAGAGGTCTGTGAAGGTGCCGGGGTTTTCTTTCTCATCTTCAGAAATGATGTTGTGATGATGCTGAAACACATTACAGCACTTAGAGGGTGTTATATAACAAGTTAAGTGTGTGCTCGGAGGAGCTGGAGCACTTTGGCCAGGAAATTGGGCTGGGGAGAAGAGTCATCATGGGTCAGGGTGTGCAGTGGGCAGGAGGTCAGGCAGCCTGGGGATTTTGGAACAGAGCCGTGTTGGAGGCGCTGCTGCTTTGGGATTTCTTCCTAAACACTCTGATTGTGGAGAAGCATTAACCACAAATGGGATGAGGCATCTGTCAATCCATGGGCAGTGCTGGACAGAGAGGTGCTTCATGAGCTGTGCCCTAGGTGGTGAATGTCTGCTTGTGGGCAGAGCTGAAATCAGGAGGGCAGAGGGTGTTCAAGGGCTTTCCTTGCCCCGTGAACCCCAGCTGCCCCACAGCCTTCAGCAAAGACAGCACAAGGACACATCTTTGCAGTCACAGCAACTTATGGGACAGGAGATGGTGGATGAAACCCAGCCACGAACAACACTGCCTGTGCCTGGTGGAAGTCCCTGTCCATCCTGTAGCCCAGCAGCAGAGCTGGATTTCCCTGCCACCATCCCTGGAGCACGCCCAAAGCCTGCAGTGAGTTTGCACTTGTGCCACCTCCCAGCTGTGCTCTGGCTGCAGCAGGGAGCTGGACCCCCCAGATGCTTCCCAGGTGCATCACAGGTGCTATTAAACACAGGAGGGGGAAGAAGAAAATAGACTTGTCTAGTGCTGTTTTGTCAAAATACAACCAGGACAAGCACAAACTAATTAGAAATCGAGACAACTCCCATATAAAACGCAATGGTGTGTCATGTGTGTGCCAACAGGCAAAGTGATTACTCAGTTGTTGTTCAGGCAAAAATTCCCACTGAGTAAGGTCAGAGTAATCAGCTCAGGATCTGTCCCTGCTGTGCTTGCCCCCAGTTGCCACCGTGCTCTCCATGTGAGGAGCTCCAGGCATTCTCTGCTCCCGACTGGATCAGGGCTTTGCTGACTCAAGGCAAGGCTTGGCACAACACCTGGACATCACCCCATCCCCTGCGAGAGGAAACACAACCTCGTGGGCTCCTGCCAGCCCCTCCATCCCTGTGCCTACCAAAATTGCCACGGGGATTAGGCAATGCTGCCTGTGGGAGTGATCACAGCCAGCTGATCGCCCTTCCCTGCCTTTCCATACCATGCCCTTCATCCACTCTTCCCCAAAAGCTGTGCTGGTCTCTTCCCCACTGCAGGGTGTTGAGGGGGGATTGCTGGTGCCTGGGCTCCTGCTGTATCCCCTGAGCCTCCCAGTGTCCTGAGACAGGTGTATGTTTTGCTCCATTTGTACATTTTTTGGGGTCTGTATGCACTGGGGGTTCCTCCTGTATTCTCCTGAGATCTGTAATGGTAGAGCTGTGGTATTTTTGGGCAAAATCCTGGCTGTGTCAAACCCTTCACACTTCTCCCTGAATTGGTGTTACTCCTCAAAGCCCATCTTCAGGGCCTGTCTTTACCCTGGAGGTCCATGGCTTGGTCAGCTTTCAGGATCTGGACCAAAGTTTTTCATCTCCACAGGGCAGGAGAGGGTGGCTGTGCTTTTTTTGAGGGGTAGGTCTCTGGTGGCTGCAGTTTTAGTGCCTTGGGTAGTGTAACAAGCACTGCTAGACATTAAACTGTGTCCCTATCCTTCTATTTCAGGGATTTTTCAGCTCCTTTTCCTCCTCCCCTGCCATCTCCCTGCAGGAATTGCATTCCTCACTTAAAAACCAGGGGCTCTCATCACCTCCCACTGCTCCCCATTCACTGTCCTGGGCAAGGAGCTGCACCTGCCCCTCTCCTGAGCTGTGGATTCCCCTCCTGGGTCCATCCCACCTGCCCCAGACCAGCTCCCCTCTGCTCTCCTTTCCTGCCTGGGCCCCACCCAGCTTTATCTCAGAGACACACAGAGATATGACACATAGCTGTGCTCACCTGCCTGCTGATCTGTCCCCAATTAGCCCAAATGCAAGCTAGCACAGCAAGGAGGGGAGGAAGTGATAGGGAGGGCTTGAGAGAAAATGTCCTGCTCTATGGCAACAGCAAGGGAAAAAGAAGAAGGGTTGGATTTACAGAAAAAAGGAGGCTGCAAGGTGGACTTCTGGGCCAGCTGGCAGGACTCATCCACAGACAGGACAGTTCCCACTTTGACTTCATTTTTTTGTGCTCAGTAGTGGTTTTGTCTTTATATTTCACTTTATATGCCCCTGGCTTGATGGACCATAAAATGGGGTAGGTTTGAACCAGCACAGCCTAGAATTTTCGAGAAGAAATGTCCTTTTTTTTCCCAAAGCTGTTACCCAGCAATCAACTCACAGTCAGTTTTCTTTCTCAGGAGTCAACAGTTCAAATTCAGGATTTCTACTCAAGAACATATTCTGACATGTACCTAAGGAAGACTTTTAAGTGTTTTACCAGAACAATGGGTACCTAAAAATCACAGAATGGTTTGTCTTGGAGGGGATAAAGATCAACTCCTTCCAGCCCCTTGTCATGGGCAGGGAATCTTCCACTGGAAAAGACGGAGATGTAGCTTTTGACATTGTGCAACAGCAATGCTCTGGGAGGAAATGTCTCCCTTTCTGCTGCTGTGGGTATTAAAGTGTGGCTGCTGGGAAGGAAAAGGCCTGTCCTTTGGGAGAGTCTTATTAAGGGAAACCAGCTATTAACAGGTATATATGGAAAGGGTGGGGTTCCTTATTACTGCACTCATTTCAGCATCTGCTATCTGCCTCAGGAGTGCATCACGGTGATATCAGCCTTTATTAATATAAAACTCAGCATTACACATCCCTGATTACACCACAGGTGTAATTCAGGGGCTCTCTGACACTGCAGCCTATCTGATTGAAGTGGCAGTGGAGTGATCAGCGACACCAAATTAAGCTGTCAGTGTCAAGGATCTTTTTGGTGTAAAGTTAAATTATATGCAAGGATTAAAACCTGGGAGACTGTGATCTAATTAGCTGAAGTTTATCCTGTGAGTGGTTGGGGTGTAATAACTTGGTGATGCAGAAATGAAAATGCCCAATGGCCAATTTTCTCTGTGGGAAAGTGAGAAGTCACTTGGGTTTGGTATGTGCTGCATGACTCTTCTGTGTGGTTTTTTGACTTTTTTTTTTTTTTTCCAGTCTACCATTGTGGAAAGATGTAGTCATTTAATTCTTTTCCAAGCACGTATGGATTACAGAATTTTCCCTCTCTCTTTGAGGAAAAGTATCTTTATCTCGTTCCTGTCTTTATTACAGAGTTACCACAAAACTCTAATTAGGGGAAGCATGTTTTTAGTGGTGAGGCTGCTAAGAAATTAGTGCTTCTGTTCTGAAGTTCAGTGTTGACACTTAAATGCTGTGTGGGAATAAAAAAGCCTGCTTTTCTTGCAAAACAGAACTCAATTACTCCTAATGAAAATTTCCCAGAAAACTTTCATTTTTATTGTACAAGTGTCTTATACTCTACTTTCATAGAGATTTTAATAGTGAGATCATAGTTTAAAAAAAAATCACCCTATCAAAACAATTTTCTCATTAATTTTTTTAATATAAAAAATTGTTTGGTTTCTTGCCTTCTGGTTAACACTTAAACCAATTCTAAAATACATTTAATTCTGTTTAAAATTCCTTTTTTTTGTTGTTGTTGTTTTAGTAGAAAACTCTTCCCCAGATGTTGTGATCACCTTTGTGCAGGACTCGAGTTCCCGATGTTCCACCTGGGAGCTGCAGGGTGGCTTCAGATGGGTTTTATGGGACTCAGCACAGCTGAGCATGAGTCCCACAATATTTACCCAGCCATGAGACAAGCAGGTGTAATTATATTGGCCTTTATCATTTTCCCATGGCCGATAAGCTGCCCTTGGTGAGGAGCCTGCGTGCTCCTGTGGCTGGGAGTGCACTCAGAGACACCAGGGCTCCCCGTGGACCATGCCAGCCCCAAAGGGAGGGGAAACTCGGCTCTCTTTGTTAGAATTGAAGCTTTTCTTGTCCTGCTGTTGGTAGTGGGGACTCTGATGTGCTTCAGTCCTGTCTCAGTATGCCCCTTCCCCTTTTACCCTTCTCACTCCTCCATGCTTTGCTCTGTGAAATCAGGTCCCTCACACTGACCCTTCTTCAGAGAGCTTGCTGCCCAAACTGGCCTCCTTCTGCACAACCTGGAAATAAAGAACCTTCTCCAAGTGCCATTATGCCGTGTTCTTGTAATAGCTCTTGCTTTCTTTTCTTTTTCCTCCTCTAAACTCAGGCTGTCGATGTGCAGAGGAGCCTGGTTGTCCTGTCCCGTCAGTAAGCAGAGGTGGAAAAAAGGTTTTTATCATCTGCCAGTCAGTGGATGCATGTGAACAGGCAGGAGAAGTCAAGCTGGCCTTTGAGGTAAAAGATGAGCTGAAAAAAAAAAGTATATTTCAATGACAGTGAGAAAGTGGTATAAGGGATGAAAAGAACTGTGTGCGACTTAAGGAATGAAAAATGTCCCAGATTCAGCTTCTTTTTCTAGATGTCAATATTTAACTGCACAGTTTTAGGGAGGGGAGAGCTGGGGATCAATACTTGTGTTTCCAGTAGTGCCTTTGACCCACGCACATGACAAGCTTGTTACTCGGTGTCTAAATAAAAGCTCTGGTGATAAATAAGCAGTGCTGCTCCCCAGTGAACTGTACAGGAAATGTGCTGGATTTTTACTCACTCAGTTTCCAGCTGGGGAGACAGACACTGGAGTGAAAGCTGAGCCTGAACTCGTGACTGGGAATGTCAGACACTGGAAATGGTCATCATTGCTCACAGCTTAAGTCAGCTTCCCATTCCCCAGCTCCTTTTTGTTGTTACTTGGTCAGGTTTCTCTCTTGAAGGATGAATTTTCCAGTCTTCTCACCTCTCTCATTTCTCTTTCCCTCAGTATTGCAATTCCTGTGGAGCCTCTTCATACCTTTAAAGCACTTCCCACACCTCTTGTGGCCAGAAAATTCCCCATTCACCTCCAAATAATCTCTGGGGAGAAAGAGCAGAGGATGGTGTGAGGAGCTGGGGTTACATTTCTACAGTGGGTTTAGGATGGTTATTCTGCAATTTTCTCAGAATTTATATTCATTTCATGAAGACAAAGTTCTTCTTCCTGTTCCACTTTTAATTGGCACTTTTAATGTATCCTACTGTGTGCTAGCAAAAAGAAACATGTTCTCTTTATGCTTCCTCCCACTTTTTCATTCTTTTCCATTCACTCTGTTCACTTGAACATCTGATCAGCCAATTTGTCTACCTAAGCTTTCTCAAGATAAATATATGATTTGCCATGTGCACCAAAACATGATAAATGGATAAAAATAAGGAATGTTAAGGTTCTTTAAGTCCTCAAATCTATATATATTACATTAACTTTCACAATAAAAATTTCATGAATTATTTTGGAGATGTTTCACATGGTGAGGACTCTTTCAGTCTTCCTCTCTTGATGCCTTTTTTTTCCCTTAACCAGAAATACATGTTCTTTTGCCTGATGCCATTTTTATACTGCTACCATCATCTCCCATGCACACCTTTTCCTTTAAGTATTTAATTGATGCTGGAGACTGTGCCCTGTTCAAAAACAATTACATTAATTCCTGTATTTTTCACGTAATGTGCTGTGTGTCTGCTGCAGCCTCCAAAGGCTTAATAACAAGGCTAAATGCTCTCTGTGGGTGCAGCGAAGATTAGGCTGGTCTGAGTACGGAAAGTGCAGAAAGAAAAGTGGAAGGGAAAGGCTTTTGTTCAGCTGAAGTGGGGTGAGAAAGCTTTTCCTCACCTGGGGCCACACAGGGTTCCCAGCACCGGTGTCTCTGCCTGTGGCACGCACCAGTCTGTGTTTCCTTATCCCCAGATTTGGGATGAGGACAAGGCTGCAGCCAGTGGGATCTGTGCCCCTTCCTGCCCCACAGCACCAGGACCCCTCAGCCTGCAGAGCCTGAAGCCCCCAGGGGTGACACAGCCCCAGGTGGCACCTGTGTGGATGGAGTGACCCAGCTCTGGAGCCCCAGCATGAGAGGAGCTCTGGGAACGAGCCCAGAGGAGGCAGGAGGTGATCACAGGGCTGGGGAACCTTTCCTCTGCAGCCAGGCTGGGGGAGCTGGGGCTGTTCAGGTTGGGAGAAGGCTCCAGAGAGACCCTGGAGCACGTCCCAGTGCCTAAAGGGGTTATGAGAGAGCTGGAGGAGGACTTTTCACAAGGGCATGTAGTGATGGCACAAAGGGGACTGGCCTTAAGCTGAAGGAAGGCAGATTTAGGTTTGATATTAGGCAGAAATTCTTCCCTGTGAGGATGGTGAGGCCCTGGAATAGGTTGCCCATAGAGGTTGTGGACTCCTCATCCATGGAAGTGCCCAAGGCCAGGTTGGATGGGCTTGGAGCAACCTGGGACAGTGAGAGGTGTCCCTGCCCAGGCAGGGGGTTGGAACAAAATTATATTTTAGGTCCTTTCCAACCCAAATCATTCTATGATTCTATGAGTGGGGAAATGGGAGTCTAGAAGCATCCTTTGGGGCCAAAGAGTGGAAATAGAGACTGGACAAAGACCAGCAGAGAGGATGAGGAACAGGGGTGGGACTTTGCAGGGCACCACGCTGGGGAATCTGCCATCAGGGTGGAGGTTTCACTGCTCTGTGCTCAAGAGTCAGCTTTCAAGTTCAACCAAGCAGGGAAACAGCTCAGCCCTAGCCCTGTGCAATGAGAGCTGTGTGTGCACAGGGATATTCCCTGGTGGAAAGCAGCACTTGTGGTTGCAGTAGAGGGAGAAGCTCCAGATTTTGGGGAGGCTAATGGCAGGAGAGGAGGGAGGCCCACACTGGTGTGTGCACAGGCAAGGTGTTGCAAAATTCTAGTTGTGTCAGCAGCTGGCCAAGCCACGTGGATGTAGTGAGGCAGAACTTGTTGCCTTTAGCCTCATTCTAGGGAGCCAGATTGGGTAAAGCAAATTTATTAACACAGGACTCAATTTACAATTTCTCCTGGAGGAGAAAATTCAGGACTCATCTCGTTCTTTTCTCCCCCCTCTACTCTTGCCATGCCTGAAAGGAAAAGTAACCAGCTGAGGTTTAAGGTGTCTGACAGCAGTCCTGATGCAATGGCAGTGCAGGCTGAAATAACCAGTTGCAAACCCTGCCTGGGAGCGTGGAAGATTTCCTGGTGCCGTGCTGAGGGACAAAGCTGCCCCTGGTGCCCCAGCTGTGGCTTCCCAGGCACAGTCCCACCCTTTTAGCCTCTGGTGTGGGCACTGCCCTCGGTGTTACTGCCTCAGCAGGCAGAAGTGCTGAGCCAGGTGCTGTTAGGTAGGGTTCCCATCCTGAGTCCCAGAGAAATCAGGGTTGTGTAAGGGTGCAGATTCACAGAATTCACAGAATCACAGGTTGGAAGGGACCTTAAAGATCACTGAGTCCAACCCATGCCCTAACACCTCAACTAAACCATGGCGCCAGATTGGAAAGTCTTGCTGTGGCATGGGGGAAAGGGAAGTTGTAATGGATAAATGTATGCAAGGCAAGATCCTGTGGGAGAAGAGAGGGTGACAGCCAGGTTTCTCTCTGCTGGTTGGGGAGCAGATCATTCACCTGCTGGTTGTTTTTCATTCTCAATCTGCTTGTCATTCCTGGTGTTTGACCTGATGTAAATTCCTGTTATCTGTTCATATATCCATGCTCTTGTGCCCAGCGGGTCCCTGTGCCATCACCAGCAGCTGCTGGAAGTGTCAGACCTGCTTTTCAAAACTGGGTTCAATTTCTCCTGGAGATGTGTACAAATGTGCCCTTCACACACACCTGGACTTGGGTGGCTGTGACAAAATTCCTTACAAGTCAGGCACACAAACCCTTCAGTTATAAAAGGGAAAATCAAGGTACATGATGTGAGGGTCTGTAAACAGATCCCTACAGTATGGAAAGGGATGCATGGTGATTAAAAAAAAAAAAAAAAAATCCCTGTCATGACTGTCTGAGAGTGGGACCATGTGGTAAACAGACATCTCACTCTCCCAAAGGTCAAGAGAAAAAGGTCAACAGGGGAAGGAGTTGTGTGGCCAGGTTCCTCCAGCATGGGGGAGACAACTCATCTCAGAAATGGGAGGCAGCTAATAATAGACTGGCTATTTCAGTATCCTTCCTGGTTAACAGAAATTGATTGAACAATCCCAAAGGTGGGAGTGAACTAAGTGGTCATAAAAAAAGCTGGGTCACCACGATAAGAATCGTGGATTTCAGGAAAGGTGCGGAGCTGTTTGGGTGTTATCTGGGACAAAAGTGTAAAGGCTAAAGGATGACTGGCATTAAGAGACTGCATGCAAAACATGCTGGTAGACTTTCCTGAAGCAGCAGCCAGCTGGAAAGCTTTGTCTGAAATGCCCTGCAGCCCCTGGAGACGAGTTTGGTACAGACAGACACAGCCCCACTTCAGATGTGGCACAAACTCAAGTGTGGGCAGCAGTTCCTTGGCAGCAGCAGACCAGCAGGACCCAGCTGTGAACAGGGTCCAGAGGGTGCCCAGTGGCAAATTTGGCCTTCAGCAAGAATGGCCAAACTCTCAACAGATTTGTGCTACGTTATGGGCTCTCTGGATTTGCTTGTGTTTTGGGATTCCAGCACGTTGTACCTCGAGTGTTTTGTGTCCACAGGAATGTGAACAGCATTGAAATCAAGATGAGGGTGATTGATACCGTGCTGTTTGTTTGCTAACCTGGTTCCAAAAGGTTATTCCGCTTTGCAGTGTGCTCTGAGTTATAAATGGAGGTATCCTGGTGTCTGGGTCTGCTCTGAAACGTGCACAGTGGAGCCAAAGGTTCACAGTGCCCTGAGCAGAGCTGACGTGGTGGCCCTCGTGCAGTCTGGGGATGCAAGGGACACAGCTCTTGCCATAATAATATTAACAATAATACAGGTGAAGAACAAGAGATTTGCAAGAAGTCTCATGTAATTACCAAAGCCCTGTGAATCAGCCAGCTTTGTTGTCTTGCAGCCCTCTTGCACACTAAATATGTTCTGTTAGCTGCTGCTAGAGGTTCCTTTTACTGTTACAAAGCTGGAGCATGAAGAGAAATATGTGCCATGTCCAGCTTTTCCTGTTCAGGGAGTAATTTTTTCCATGACGTCTAATCTTTTTCTTTTGCTGAACTGTCAGCAAAGCCAGACCACTTTGGCTTGGCATTTCGCCCACATCCACCTACATATTTTTCTTAACAGCAAACAAACTAATTAAATGCCTTTATCTTATGAGGCATTCCTTTCTCTGGTAGTTACTGATTAAAAAAAAATAAATAAAACTTCTCACTATTTTGAGAAAACAAGAGATGAGTCAATGTGTTCACAGCCTGGTTTATTATTAAATAAGAAGGCAGGATCAAAAAAAAAATGAGCATGGTGGAAAAAAATGTTAGTGCTTGTCATATTGTGTTTGTGGCCAGTGAAAAAAGATTGTTCCCACTCCAGTGAGCATTTCCAATATCTATTAAAATTCATGAGCAATACATTTGCACATGAAGGTGGACAGGGGTACATAAAAGAGGAAGAGGTACCTCTCATGTGAAAGATTAGTGTAATAAAATGTAAATTTTAGAAACCAAAGTTCATATTGCTTCGTGTTCAATAGCCCTTTCCGTAATGCCAGCTGGAAGTAGAAAGGCAATTATTCAGAGTCAACAGAGGCTGTCCAACTCTAAAAGATAACAATGACCTTTAAAAGAAGATAAAACTTCAATTAGAAACTCTAAAAAATGGTACATTTTTAAAGTGAATTAATTGGGAATAGAAAAATTCAGATAAGTTGACTAAGCCAACATCTGCAGCTGGAGGAGCAGGGTGTGGGGGGATAGCAGGATGTGTTCTCTGCAATTTGTAGCTCCCAAACAATTCCCCTGATGATCTGGATAAATTCCCTGGATACATCTCGTCTAGAGGGTGTCAGGACACAGCTGTGTGCAGAATAGCACAGGACAGCAAGGGAGCAGGAGCAAGGGACACAAGGCCTGGCTTTTGGGTGGTGCCACGAGAGCAGTGGGGCTGGTTCTGAGATGGCTTCTCGTGCCAGGACTGAGGAGCAAAGCTGGTGCTGGTGAGGGCAGGTGGCTCTGGTGCTAACCTGAGCTGATCCCTGTGGAGCTCCTGGGCCTGGGCAAAAAGGTGCCACAGTCTGAGTGCTGCCCGCAGCACCCTGACCAACCCCAGGCACCAGCCAGGCAGCGAGCGCTGAGCGCGTTGATAATCTCTTGCCAGGACAGCAGCCACTGTAATGCTCTAAGCTAAAGTGAAAACAACAATAAAGAGGTCTTCAGTTGTCTCCTTCCCTAATATTAAACCCAGTTCTAGGCTTGCCTGTGTTTGTCTAGAGAACAATTTGTGCCCCAAGACAAACCAGGAGACGCTTGCTGCTATTACCAGCAGCCCTCATTCTACTTTGGGAGGTGTTGCAAAATGTGTAAATCAGCTTAGCTTTTCATCCCTCGGTTTTCTTAATCAGAACTTCAACTCCAGCCTTTGATGCAGGCTTTACTCACAACAGACCTATTAAGTTATTTGCTCCTGCTATTGTATACCCAGGAGATCCACACATGCCCCACAGTTACACAGAAGCCATCCAGACTGACACCAGTGTTTATGCAAATCTCCAGGATTTATCGTTTGGCCTAGACTTTTGGGGTAAAGTGCCAACCCTGTATTTAAAAACTACCATGCCGGGGAGCAGCATCCCAGCCCCAGAAAAGGGAAAAAAAAAAAAAAGCAGGAGCTCTTGGCTTCCAGTGGCACCATCTCTAATCCCAGCCTCCCAGCCCTGAATGATTCAGAAGCAGGCTGACATCTCCCAGGCATTGTTCTGATCCCTAATCCTGCCGGGTCCTCCTCCTTTGATATGCAACAGAGGGCTGCTGTTTGCCAAGGGGTGATTAGGAGACACCAGATGCTGGAGGTTTGGTGGCACTGGGCAAAGTGGAATCAGTGTGGCCTCAAAAAGGAGCTGGGAAGGCTCCATGGGTGGAGCTGATGGTGAGTTTGGCCAGACAGTGATGGTGAGGAGGGCTAAATAACCCTGACACCAGCTCCCACCCTGTCCAATCACGGCAGGAAAACAGGCTGTGCCAAGCCAAGCATTAAGTGTGTGCCTGTAGACACAAATGTGGGAGTCCCTGCCTCGTCCCAAAACAGCCCAAAAGTCATTGGCTTCTTTTAATGCCAGCCCTCCTCCTGCTTGGGAGCTCTGTGGATCACTTGGGCTCCACCAACCCTGCTGTTCCTAATCTTGGCCCTCATCTTAGCACAGGACCTCTGGCAGCTCATCCTTATGAAAACCACGAATCCCTTCGGGACGCTGCGCAGGCTCTCATCCCAGGCTCCTGGATTTACCTCGTGGTAAAGCAGGAAACTCCTCAGCTCCTGCTGAATGAAGGCCTGGCCCTGCCCTGAGCTTTCTGGGGCGTTTCCACTGCCTTTGGGTTTAGATTAGTGCTGGTGCCACGTGGGTAGGGGGTTGAGGCTCCTGTGTCTGGGGGACCATGTGGAAAACTAAGGGACTAAAGAGTTGCATGGATCAATATGTCTGTGTGCCTGCAAGGCCAAACAAGCAACAGTGAGGGTGTCATCCTCAGTTATCTGTCATTTCTGCAGGTGTAAAAAAATTCTGAAGGTTTTTTTTTGGGTTGTTTTGTTTTGTTTTGTTTTTTTTAAAGAAAAACAATGGCAGGAAGCAGGATGGTCAGGGGTTGGTTTATCACGGGCTGAAGATCTCTTGGGCTTTATGTCCTGTTCTGCTGTGTCCTGATGGACATTTAAAAACAGGATGACTATCCCGTGGATGAAGAATCCTTATTCATTCTGTGCCAGCTCAGGGCCTGTAAGCAAGGATATCACCCCATCATTAGGGCTCAGGCTGCTCACAAAGCTGTAATTTCTGTTCAGTTCTTGTAATCCCATAAAACTGAAGAGTCAGCATCACCTGGGGCAAAAGGGTCATAATTCACTTAGGTTCAGCTCAACATCACTGGATTAGAGTGTTGAGAGCAGAAGCTGAAGGGTTTGATATAACATGAGCATCTGCAGGGCCTGTCTGGCTAAGATAAGGGCTGATTAATGTGGAGGGAAATAGTCTTTGATTGGCTTAGAAGGCAGATGAGATTTTACTGTAAGGCTAAAAGCAGCCAGTGCCTCCTGGTGTCATTCAGTGTTGATTATTCTGGGCCAGGTTCAACTAATTGTATATATATATGTAAGTAGTAATATATATATGTAAGTAGTATAATCTATATACTGACAGCTATTTTGCAGCCCTGAACAGAAAACTACAGTGTAAAAGCAGATGGGGTTATGGTCTAGGCTTAAGACAAGGGCAAGATGGGTGTTAGGTCTAAGAAAAGCAGTTTTCCTCATTGTGAAGAGAAGTGAGAACTTGGCTGACCACTGGTGCCAGGAATGCTGGATCAGGTACCCTTGTTTAGGACAAATGGATGTTAAGTGTTGCTGGAATAAGTTGATTGCTCCTGTGACGACCACTGGCTTGCATCCATCTTCTGGCTAACATTGCTCATGATGATAATTTCTTTTGATCACAAAAGAAGCTCCAATCAGCTTCTCACAGAAGCCACCCCTATAGCCCAGTCCCCAGAATGTTGCCATGCAAACCCATATACCCAAAAAGATCCCCTGACATATGCCTCCAGCTCTGAGCCTTCCCTACACCCAGGAATCCTCAGCCAGCATCTCCAACCTTCCAGAAACTTCCTCCATGCCTCAGTTTCACAGGTCATCTTCTGCTGAGGCAGAACCCTAACACAGGAGACTAAAGAAGCTCTGTTAGCTCAGGGATTACACAATTACCCCCAGAGACAGCAGCACTCACTGGAGGCCTTTAGTCCCTGCTTAAAGCAGAATGTTAGACTCAGCTCTTTGGTTCCTTCTGGACTCGTGTCCACAGGCACAACCCAACCCCAGGGTTAGCCCAGGAGCCTGGGCAGCTCAACCCACACGGCTGGACAATCAGCTTTGCCAGCAATCTCTCACAAGCAGCCTGGAGGACCCATCAGAGGAGACACCTGGCTCTGCTGCTCCTGCACTCCCTACACCCAGGAATCCTCAGCCAGCATCTCCAACCTTCCAGAAACTTCCTCCATGCCTCAGTTTCACAGGTCATCTTCTGCTGAGGCAGAACCCTAACACAGGAGACTAAAGAAGCTCTGTTAGCTCAGGGTGGATTACACAATTACCCCCAGAGACAGCAGCACTCACTGGAGGCCTTTAGTCCCTGCTTAAAGCAGAATGTTAGACTCAGCTCTTTGGTTCCTTCTGGACTCGTGTCCACAGGCACAACCCAACCCCAGGGTTAGCCCAGGAGCCTGGGCAGCTCAACCCACACGGCTGGACAATCAGCTTTGCCAGCAATCTCTCACAAGCAGCCTGGAGGACCCATCAGAGGAGACACCTGGCTCTGCTGCTCCTGCACTCCTCTGCCTCCCTCTAAACTCAGAGCCCAGTGCTCCATCTCCCACACCAAAACCCTCTTGTAGCTCCAGTGATGCCCTGAGGTGTGTCCCAGGAGCTTCTCAGTGCTGGGCTTGCCTGTGGCTGTGTGACAACAAAGTGGAGGCAGCCCAGATAGACCCTCTCCTCTCCTCTCCCGACTGAGAAAGGTGGGATGGATGAATAAATGCACTGCATTTTCCTCATTTTCTCTCCACGGCTGCTGGGGGAGCTTTGGCACACTTGCAGGGATATCTGAAGTTGGGTGTGCTGCATTCGATCTGGCTGTGAAAAGTTATAATTAATGAACAACCTAAACAACTGTGATTGTGTGACTGAGTAGCTCTATTCACCCTTTAATAGTTTAATAGTCTCTGGCTTGGTTAGGTATTTCTAGCCCTTGCAAATGTGTTCTTTTGGTCCTCTCTTGGTGCTCTCAATAATTAACTGGTAAGAATGTTACCTGCTGTTGGCTGAGTACAGCCCCTCACCTGGGATGTGTGGGAGATCCTGTGCTGCTGCTGATGCTGCCCTGAGTCCTGGGTGATGCTTAGACCCTCGGGGCTGTGGATTTCAGCTCTGAGAGGCTGGCATGCTGTGCTGGGCCAGCGGGCTGAGCCCTTCCCTGGGATCCCTGTCACTCCTGGAACAGCCTCTGAGACACACATCCGTGTTCATCCAGCATGTTCCCAGCAGGAATGGATGGTAAGAGGAGGCCAGGGAGAGATGCAGCACTCAGAGGAAAACAAAACAGACCCACAGCCTCCTTTTTGTCAGAAAAACACCTGGTGGAGAGCTGATTTCAGCTGTTACCTGGCACCAGGTGATATCATGGTCCTGTCTTGGGTGGGGTCTGCAGAGGAGAACAACTTTGGTACAGCAACATTAAAGATGTAATGGATGGCTCAAACAATGGGAGTCAAGGGAAATAAAAGAGGAGGATAAGAAAGTAATTGTCATAATTAGGTAGGAGGAGAAAACTGAATAGGCTGTGTTGGAAGACAGAAAAGCGCTGCTGGGTTACCTGCTGCAGGTGTTGAGCTCTAATGGCAAAGTCTCAAAAGGAAAAATTAAGAGCTGTGTAATTAATACCTCGTGAATAATGCAAATAGGTGCCCTCACAAGCAGTTGTATAACTGATTTTGTTACAGGGATGCTGCATAATTCCACAATGTGCTTTTCATTTCCACCTCTCTTCTTGATGTTCTTCCTCCACATTTCTGTTACAGGAGTTGCCTTTCTTTTCACTGAACTCTTAAGTTTGTTATGTCTGTCCCCATTTTACTGCTGCTAGAGAGAGAGATCCTTAATAACTCAGCTAAGGTAGCAGGAAGTGAAAGGTGGATCCCTGGGGACCTCCACTGTAGGTGGCAGGGAGAAAAACACTGCAGTGACTGTGCAGGGTCAGAGACTTGAGTTACAGAGGATGTTGGCAGCTGTACTCCCACAAAACACTGGAACAGCTTCTCCAGGGAAGCAGACACCTCCAGCCTCTGGAGATCACAGTGCAGCCCTGCAGGATACAGAGGGGAGAGGAAATCTCCAGTGGACAGGGCTGAAATACACGGGCTGTCCTTCGTGTTCATTTCCCTCCCTCCCCCTGCCCTGTGAGTCACTGAGGATTCACCTTTCAGCTCTGGGTGCATGAATCCACCACGACTCAAAGGGCAGGGCCCAGAAGAGGAGCAGGGGATGAAGAGAGGCTTAAGCAGCCTTCCAGTGGCAACTGGCACACCTGGAAGGGCAGGCTGGACCCCTGGCATGTGTCACTGCTGGGTCACCCTGCAGCGACAACACCCCTGCAAGTGCTGCTTCAAGAGACACCAAATGTGGGCATTTAGGAGCTGCCTTAAAGTCTGGTGGGTGAAGTTTGCAGCTAAGACTGAGTTGAAAGAAAGACAGGACAGATTTGCAGCTTAATGACCTTTTTTCAGACAAGAAATCAGCATTTAATGCAGCCTAGGCACAAAGCAGGCACCAGATTGGAGCAGCCATTCCTCAGAGAGCCTCATAACTTCTTGTTTGCATGTATGCTAGAAAATATCTCACCCAGATGTGAGTTTTTCTGGTGAGGAAATCTTCCTGTCCCAGGTTCTCTTAATGGCTTGATTGAAGGATGGGATGTCAAATAGCACTAAATTTAATCCATGGTTAAAGGATTATTTCTTGGCTCCTCAACAGCAACATATTCTGTGGAAACCTGATGATCTTGTGTGTGTCACAATATAATATTTATATCCTCATTAGTTATTAATTGTGTCACAAGTCGGATCTGCAGCCAAACTCTGCTGGCATCAGATGTGTTTGTACTGACATCCTAACTTCCCTGCTGTGGGCCAAATGCCTTTTGGGCAAAACTGGAGGATTGGATTGGTTGTTCAGGAAGAGCTTTAAGGAGTTAAAAGCACTGGAGGGGGAGCCAAACCCAAAAACTGAGGCTGGCTCTGGCCTTCTGGCAGGTTTCTCCAGCAGCACCAATGATTTCCCTCTTCCATTTCACTCAGCTCTCATGGTCTCTGGGGCAGCAGCAGAGCTGCCCCCAAAGCCCCAGTGCTGTATTTGCAGGGATGCCCCAATGAAGGCAGGAATGATGCATCTGACTCCACGTTCTCAGAAGGCTAATTTGTTACTTTATTATACTGTATTATATTAAAGAATGCTATACTATACTAAAGAATACAGAAAGAATACTTACAGAATGCTAAAAAGATAATAATGAAAACTTGTGACTTTCCAGAGTCCTGACACAGCTTGGCTCCAACTGGCCATTGAGTCAAAACAACTCACAGCAGAGTCCAGTGAAACAATCACCTGTGGGTAAACAATCTCCAAACACATTCCACATGAGCACAACACAGGAGAAGCAAATGAGATAAGAATTGTTTCCCTTTTCTCTGAGGCCTCTCGCTGCCTTTCAGCTTCCTAGGAATAAAACCCTGGGCGGAAGGATTTTTTCAGAGGATGTGAATGCCACACTCCAGCATCTCTCAAGAGCTGGGCTGTGCTTCTCCCAGAAGAGACCTCTCAAGAAATTGAACTTTCTGTGTAGCTGAGCTGAGGGGCTGGCTGTCCCTGCAGGACACCCGGCGCCTTGCTCAGGAGCGACTCTTCCTGCGGCTGGGTCTGCTCCCGGCGCTCGCTGCTGGCACAGGAGCTTTGATATCTGATCAAGGAAGATAATTGAAGCCTCTCAGGAGGCCTTCGAGGAAGCCATAATCCTCTGGCATGACAAGTGGCTGGTGAGGAGTGGCCAGGGCTTGGCACAGAGCCCCTGGCACTCACCAGGGGCAAGGGGACAATTTTAGCTGAGATATACAAACCTGACTTTGCTGGGAGATTTCATCCACCTGGCTGGAAGTTTTTGCCCCTTGCATCTTGGTCTCTGGTGAATTTTGTTAATCTGGGATACATGCAGAGCCTTAGAGTAAACCTGGGGAAACAAGCAGAGCTTGGGAAAACAGCAGAAGGCCAGGAAGAGGCTTGACAAAAAGCAGTGCAGCTCTGTAACTGCTCACTCTGTGTGTGCACATGTCTGCAGTGGAAGAAATACATGGTAAATCCCTTCTTTGTGGGCCAAAGAATGACCTTAGAGGAGCAACAGTTATTAAAATACGGTGAAGAAGGCAGCTGGGGGACAAGGGGAGGAGTCATAGAATGGTTTGGGTTGGAAGGAACCTTAAAGCTCATCCAGCTCCAACCCCACTGCCATGGGCAGGGACACCTTCCACTGGACCTGATTGCTCAGAACCCCATCCAGCCTGGCACAAATAAGCCACAATAAACCCCTGGAAAGAGGTGAGGCCAGAAGTAAGTAAGGTACTTGCAGCTCCTTTATTTTTTGGCGATGCAGGAGCAGCAGCCTCATGTACTGTTTTGGACCCAAATCCTTGGACCTGGGTTTGGATTTGGGTTGTTGGGATGGGATAGGGGTGAAGCTGTTGTCAACAAGTAGCATTGTAGGGGAATCAGTAGGAGTTTGTATCCTGTCTCATGTGACTGCTAAAAAGAAGGAAATATGACTTACTGAATATTATTAAATATGACAAGAGGATATCTTGTCATATTATTAAATGTCTTGAGATATTTAATATTATTAAATATGACAAGAGGAGGTAGAAGCAGAATCCAAAGGCAGGATGCCTTTAGACTTGTCAAATAAATGCTTTCAAGGGTTTTTTAAATGTGTTTGAATATATATATATATGCACACACATATCTATTTATGTGTCTGAATATGTATAACAATCTATGAATCTATGAATATGTATAACATCTACATATCTATTAATAATTTTTAAAAAGGTGACTGAAGAGCAGTATAGGATTCTGGAAATATTTAAATATTTGCTATAGATAAAGTGGACACTGTGATAAGTGACTGGGATGTGGAAGGCATTTTCCCTATAAGCACTGTGTTTCCTAACTTCTTAGAGAGGAATTATGATTTGATTTTTCCTTTGGCTTTTAACACAGAAATCTCAAGGCAAAACTGAATTTGAGGAATGCTGGTCTCACCCAGATTGTGCTTTCTGAGCTGGGAACAACCATACCGATGTTCATGGCTGAGGAAGTGGGTGTTTTTTCCTCTTTGCAGATGGGATTTGACTCCTCTCTGACAGCAGCAGTGTCCTGCAGGAGTGGATTATGGGGTTGTGATGTGTCTAACTCCTGCCTTTGTCAGCCTCCAGGGACACACCCTGAGGCAGCTTTTAGCCATGTGGATGCTCTGATAGACCTCAGGGAGCTGGGATGGAGTAGCCAAAGGGGAGAGCTGCAGACTGCTGTGGGCCCATGCATTGCACAAGCAGAGATGAGCCACTGCCATCCCCATCCTCGTGTTTTAGTCTGCCCTGGAAGCAGAGGGTGATGGCCCTGTCTGTGAGCAGCCTGTGCTGGGGGGGTTTGGTGGATGTAGTGCTCTGAGAGCTCCCTGCCCTGAGAAGTGGAGAATTTTCAGTGCAAAAACAACAAGTGTTGCATGAGTGAGCACAGGTGTGTGCCTGTGCAGGGAGGGGCACGGCCACCCAGCTGTCCCTGTCAGGGCAGTGAGGAAAGAGCCACTCCAAAAAGCTGGAATGGCTCGAGATCCCATCCCTATTGCTTCCTCCCTCACCCAGCCCCATCCTGTCCCGTTGGTTCTGCAGAAAGAGCCCAGATGGGGTTGATCAGGGGGCTGGGTCCTTCCCTGCAGGTCCCACTGCCTGGTTGTGAGCCCTGTGCCAGCTTGTGACACTGGGAGAGCCCTGCCTGCCAGCCCACAGAGGGGACAAAGTAGTGGCACGCACTGGGGGGGGCCTTTGTGGCACACCTCAGAGCAGTTCTGGGAATTTCACATGGAAGCAACCTGACTTGACACGTTTTTCTGGATGCTGTAGAGCACTGGCTGGAGCAGGGTGCTGCAGTGTGGGCCAGGAGGGAGCAGAGGAGGTGGCATTTGAAGAAGCAGATCCAGAGGTCTGCAGCATCAGGCACAATGCTGGCCAAGTCCCATAGGTCGGCATCCCTCTGGTTTTAATGAGAGTCAGATGCATAAAATCCTCTTTCCAGCCTTGGAAACAGGCTGCTCTTGTTAAAGGGATGACAACCTTCCCTGGAGCACCTTTTCTTGGCTTGCTTCAGGCTGGAGAGTCTGTCAGCATAGTCCTGAAATGCTGTGGAGAAGAGCAGTCCCTTTGCAAGGGTGAGCTTGGCCAGCTGTGCCAGGGGACTGCACCCTCTGCCTGACCCCAAGCCAGCCCTGCTTCCCCCCTGCCAGCACCCAGACATTGGGGGGAAAAAGGGAACCCCCTCTAGGCATAAACCTCTGCCAGCAGGGCAAGGCTGGTGTATTCCTCCACATTTGCTGGCCTTTTAGTTTATTTTTTCTTTTAACTCCTCCAGGAAGGAGGAGTTGAGTTACCTCTCAGCTAATTGAGAGGGAAGGGAAGCTCAGAGGGAGGAGGGGATCAGGTATGCCTCAGCTTCCCCAGTGGCACAGGTTGGTTCTGAGCCACGATGACTCCCCAGCCCTTTCTCTCTGCTGGGTGTGCTTGCCAGCACAGCTCATTAACAACACCCTTCACCATCAGGCTTCACCCTGGCTCCAGTGGCTGTTTTGGTTACTAATGAGGAGAAATGAATGGATAAAGTCCAGTGGCATCTTCAACACCACCTCCCTGCCAAAAACTGGCTGGCAAAGCCCAGCCAGCCCCGTGAGCTGGAGCCAGCTGTAGCGCGGTGCTTGCTGGCACACGCTGAGCCAGCTGCCACCCGGGGCAAAGGGCTGCTGCAGGGCTGCTGCAGGGCTGCCTCATCCTGGCAGGCCTTTGGGAAGGAAACACAGGGTGCTGTGCTGAAAGCAGGTCTGGGGCTGTGTCCTTGGCACGGCCATGGGGATGCCAGGAGCAGTCCTGCAGTTCTCTCATTCTCCGAGCTGGCAGAGACAAGGATGGGAAGTGAGACCCTCAGTTTGCAACTCTGCAAAGATTTTTGCTTTGGAAATGACCCAAAGCTGGGACCTTTTTGGCAGAGAAAACACTGGTGAAAGGGAGGGAGGTGCAGACTGTGGGTTGTACCTGTGACCAGAACTTGTCTGCATCTGCACTGGCTGCCCTGGTTTGCTGCACTAAAGCAAACTTCTTCCCTGGGAATTGGTGCAGTGAGAAATGTGTCAGGAGCCCAGAGGATAAGGGGAGAACAGAGATGATCCTGACAGCAGTTTGGCTTGGTGAACAATGGAGCAGTAACACCTTTCTTTAATAAATCACCACCAGAATGTGAATTTATGTTGAGACCTGGGGAATAAAGGCTTTTCTGCTTTGGAAAGTCAGTGGTCAGGCTGAGCTAATCTCAGGGCATCTAGTATCTTCTTCAAGTTGGGATAGCCTCGTCTGCTGAATAGATTTTTAAATCTTACTTTTTTTTAAAGGAAGACATAGTGTTTTGTGAGCTGTAGAGACTGCCAGAGGTTAGGCTGAAGTCAGCCTTTATATTCACCACAAATGTCTAGACTTTGATTTTGCAAATGCCTAAACCCCACTGCACGTGTGCTTTTGGACGGAGCTACTGTGATAGAAGTTTGCATTGTCAGTTATAATTGTGCCCTGCTAAACCTCCTACAATGCCCCTAGCTAAGCATCTTTGCAAAAGCAAGGCAGTGCTGGGGCAAAGCCAGCCTCACTGGGGGTTTTAAAACACAGCAGACATCAGTAATTCAGCACAGGACTTGGCATGTTTTGCCTGTTAGTGGACTAAGACAAGCAATCCTATTTAAATAGATAAAAGGGAAACGTATTGGACCCGGTCCCTGTTGAGGCAGGGTCAGGGCATGAACTCCTGTGAAAACTGGCTCTGCCAGGATTTATTTCCTCTGATCTGATCAGGCAGCAGAGACTGGGGTGGGGGGAGACTCGTCAGGCAGATTTCTCTCCTTGTGCATGTTCTGAGTTGGCCCACAGCCCTTGCTCCTGTCACGGTCAAGGGTTACTCTGTGCCTCTGGGGCAGAGCAAACGGGCTCCTGCCTGCTCTTCCAGGGGAGAGTGCAGAACATTTTCCCCTTCTCTTTGCCACAGCTGTAGTGTTTGCCTTACTCTTCTGCATGTTTCTACTCGAGTCTCTCACACGAGGTGTTCTTGTGCAGATCACAAGTTGCTCTTTATTAGCTATTAAATGGTCTTAGCTCTATATCACTGCAGAGCAAAGCCTGAAAGCCTCTCCCACAGCATTTCAAAAACACCAGGTGAAGAATGGGATTTTAAATCCCATTCTTCCTCAAGTGCCTGCTGAGTGTTTCTCTATAAGCTCAGGACTTCTCTGGTGCAGCAGTGAGAGTTTTCCAGCCCAGCTGGGTGTCGTGCCAGCCTCTGCAGGGTGTCCCCAGGGCACAGCCTCCCCACCCTGCTCTCCATCACAGCTCACTGCCCTCCCGGCCCCGCGTCTCGCTGCCGACAGCCCTGACGCTCAGCTGGACGTGTTGGGATCTGCCTGTGCCACCTCCCCTGGAAAGGGTTTCCTGTGCTCTCACCCTGCCCTGCTTCATCAGCGCTCCCTTCGGGGTGTGAGTCTCTCCCTGGCTCGGCTGGCAGTAGTAGTGGACATGGCAGTGCTGGGTAAGTGGTTGGACTCGATGGTCTTGGAGGTCTTTTCCGACCTGAACAGATCTGTGATTCCTGGGTTTGGTGTTTTATCACAGCCCTGGATGAAAGAACGTCCCAGAAGAGGGAGAGGGGAGGCAGTGGAGCAGTGCTGTGAATGATCCATCCCTCTCCAATACCAAAGTGGTGTGGCCAAAGCTGTTACAGAGACCTGGGTGTGCTTTCAGGTGGTTGTGGCCAAAGAACAGGACAGGCAAAGTGCAGCTGGGCATCTTCCCTCAACCCCCTGGCCCCAGGACTGGTGTCTGAAGAACCCACTGCTCTGTCTTCCATGCTTTGTGAGTCTCTTCCAAAGAAACACATCAAAAGTCAAGGAAGGGGAAAGGCTGGATCCTCCCTCCCCAAAACACAGGAACAACGGGATCTGATCAACAGCTGAGCCCGGAGACAGCCAGGGAGGTAACACAGCCTTGCACCCCATGAGCACTTCAGCACCTGGAGGCCTTGCCTGGGATTTTTGGAGACACCCATGAGCTGGTTTGCACCCCATGCCAGCCAGCTGGGGTTGAAGGAGTGTGGGGGAGAGGAGATATCCCCTCCTCCAGAGCTCTCTGCTAAGGGAGGCCTTGCAGAGCAGCTCCCACATGCCTTGTTTTTCTTGCAAGCCTGATGCTGAGTGGAGCCAAGGTGGTGCAAGAGAGGAGAGGAGAGGAGGCAGGAATGAAAGGGCTGAGGTTTGCCTCGAGGCCTCTTTGCAATCAGCCAGCAATTCTCTCCCCTCTCCACCACCTCCAGCAGCAGCAGCAGCGTGTTTGAACCGCAGGCTTGTCGAGTCCTCTCGAGGCCTGTACAAACACAGCAGCGGGTAAATAAAGCTGCCTGGTGCTGGGAACAAACTGCTGCAAAGACAGGTAATGCAGCAGGGGCTGTGGCTGCCCCGGGGCTGGGATGGAGGAGTCAGGAATGGGGATGGTGTGAGGCACCTTCCCCGTGCTGGGGCTCCTGCCTGGGGAGACGGCACCAGCGGGTGCTGGCAGGAACCCAGACTGTGCCACCGGAGCCGTGCAGGCTGAAAAACCACATCTAGAGACGGAAAGGTGAAGGTTATGGTCATGAACATCACTTCACTGTATCGTTTTTGTCTTATGTTTCTCCCTGGGATGAAATAGCCACCCGGGGCCAAAGGAAGTGGATGAGCAGTGTCTGCAGAAATCCTGCAAGAACCTCTGCCTGATCTTGGAGGTGAGCAGGAAGAGTTGATGTTCATCTTTCAGCCCTCTCACATGCAAGGGAGCAGTTGGGGGACCTGGAGCAGGCTCAGCTCCATGGAGCCCTTCGTGTCACACACCACCTCAAACCCACCTCCCAAGCCTACAGGGTTTTTTTTAAAGAACGCACCTGAGATTGGAAAGAGACAAAGAAATGCCAAAGAAAGCTTTAGGTCAACAACCAGAGACTTCAGCTACGTCAGAGGAGTGCACATACGGCTAGAAAAGTCACCCACAGGAGACCTTTACAAAACAGTAATTCCTAATTGCTGCATTAGTGCAAATTTAGCACCCCCACTCACCCCTCCTGCCCCCAAGGAAGGCTGGTTCACAGGGAAAAATACCCTCCAATACTGGCAGCATGTCACTGCAATCCTTTGTTTTTTTTTGTCTAGTGCCAGCTGTGTTGCCTTCCCTGTAATGCATAGCTGGTGCCTGTTATTGTGAAAGACAGCATGGAAATAAAGACTCATGAGTGTGGCCTCATGTTTAATTAGAAGCTAATGTACTATTATTATTAGGCACTGAAGGAATGCACTGGCGAAGCAGTGTTTGAGCTGTTTTAAAAGCATTTTATAAGTGTACTTTCCCCTTGCCTTGCTGGTGTGAACCGCCTTTATTAGGAGGTGCAAGACTGCTGTTACCTGGTCTTACAGCTCTTTTGCACTTCAGGCAAGGACTGGAATTTAAGTATCTTTAATCTCCCTGTTCAGGAGACTGTGAAATCGAAGGGAATGGTGTGTGCTAGGCTAAGCCAAGCGTTTAAGCTTGAGAGACCAAGTGGCCTGTGGTTGAATCTGCTATATTGAAACATGGCCACCTTACTGGTCTCCAAAGAAGTGGAAGGAAGCAGTACAATTACAGTTTTGTTTGTTGAATGAGAAGTTTCATTGTCAGCACTCTTAGGAGCTTGCTGGGACTGCCATGCTCTGCTAAAAGTGGCATTGCTTTGTAACCTCCATGTAGTGGCATGAGTGTGGCTTCACCATCTACTTTTTAATACCATTTCATTCTTCACTAACAGCTACAGCATAAGAGGAAACCATCCCAGGTGTACATCAGTGTGTTACATGCATAACGATTAGGTTATGTGAGGCTTTATTCTACAGCTTTGTTCTGCAAATAACAAACATCTCCCATTCCTGCAAGCTTCTGAATTTCTTTAAAGCTGAGGGGAATGTAAAACTGAGGGCAGCCTTACATGTCAACAGTTTGGGCTTCAACATCACTCAAGACAAGGTTGGATGGAGCTCTGAGCAGCCTGATCTAGTGGAAGGTGTCTCTGCTCAGATCAGGGGGTTGTTATGGTCCCTTCTAACCCATTCTATGATCACTAAACACATGATTAGTTGTGTTCTGCTGTTGTTGGTCAATGGGTTTTCAGTTGCTTTATCGACTCCAAAATACAGACAAGTTGTGGAACACAATCTTTTATTCATAACAGGCCACATTGGTACTTTGAAAAGAGTGAAATTAAAAGGTGTATTAAAACATACCCACTCTAAGCAATCTATTTTCTTCAGTAGAAAAAAAGCGTACAACAGGTAGAAATCCTATATACACAGTATATCAGTTCTAGTCATCAGCCCCTCCAAACAGTGTTTTACAAATTGGTACAATGGTGTTAGAACAGACCATCCACTTCCAGTCCAGTATGAATTTCAGCTCCTGACTTGCTCATTTAAGACAAACCACTAAGCACCTAGTCCAGTTTACTGATCTCAGGATACATACAAGGTAGTACTGTACATGAAGACAGCAGTATTAAGCTTTTACTTCTGCTTAATTTTTTTTTGGAATCCTGCCTTGTTATTAAGTCTGCCTCATAAACTTTGAGTATGTGGAAATCTGTAATCAATGTCTCCATTAAAAAACTTAGCAGAAACGTGATTAACTGTACCTTAAACAGCCCTTTCCTCAACTCCTGCATTAATTTCAAGCAGACTGCTGCTGTGCTTATTCTACACTGGAGGCTTTCAGCCCAAAATATCAATTTGCTGCAATGAACCACAAGTCTATGCCATCTTTTTTTTCTTTTTTCTTTCTGTTTGATGAAAATAAAAAAAAAGCATAATGTTAGTTCTTAAATTAGTTTGGCACATAAGGAAAAAAAAAAAAAAAAAGCAGGGAGAACACACAAGTTGCATCCTTCTCTCACAACATCCTTGGGGAGGGGAATGTCCAGATCCAGGCAGGGTGGGCAGGCATGGAATGAGTGACACAGACCACGGCAGACTCCAGCTCTTGGCCTTGCACCTGGCCTCAGTCACACTCAAACACCTCAGTCCATCGGCTGCCACCGCCGGTGAGCGCATCCCTGCGCAGCTGGAGAAGGCCCTGAGCTCCAGCAGCCTCCTCACACCAAGTAAAAAAGCACCACTGGGCACCTTTTGCTTAAGTGTCACTTAACAACACCGTCAGTGAGCTATTCCTGCTGTGCTGAGCAGGGGGCAGCGGGGTCTGACACTTGGGTCTCGGCATGTCAGTGTGGGCCCCGTGCTTCAGGAGAACCTCCACTGCCTTCGCGTGCCCCCCTCGCGCAGCCAGGTGGAGAGCTGTGAACCCCTCGCTGTCAGAAATATCGATATTTTCTGCACTGACAAGTTCTTCTACTACTTCAGAGTGCCCGTTTTCCGCAGCAAGGTGCAGCGCTGTCCTATTTAAAGGGCCTCTGGCTAGAACGCTGGCCCTTTCATCCATCAGCAGCTTTGTTGTGGCTAAGTGGCCGCTGCGCGATGCCAAGTGCAGGGCCGTGTATCCTTCTGCCGTGGCGGCCTCGATGTCCGCCCCGTGCTTGAGGAGCAGCCTGGAGGTGCTGGTGTGGCCGGTTTCGGCGGCGATGTGGAGAGCAGTCTGCAGGAGCCCGTTCCGGACGTTGACGTCCGACTCCAGGTCGATGAGGAGGCGGGCGACGCGGTAGTGACCGCGCTGGGCGGCCAGGTGGAGCGAGGTCCTGCCGTCCACGGTCTGCACGTTGACGTCGGCGCCGCGCTGCTTGGCCAGCAGCTTCACGATGGGGAGGTGGCCCTGCCAGGCGGCGTAGTGAAGGGGCACCCAGTCGTCCTTGCCCTTGACGTTCACGTTGACGCCTCTTCTCAGCAGGATGCGCACGATGTTCTCCTGGCCGTACTGGCAGGCTATGTGGATGGGGGCTCTGCCCTCAAAATCCACCTCGTTTAAGGACGCGTTCTTGTCAAGCAGCATTTTGGTGCTGAAATCATCCCCGTTCTGGGCAGCAAAGTGAAGAGCGGTCCACTGGTCCTCATCTTTGGCGTTGACGTTGATTTTCCTGGCCATAATCAGTTCCACGATGCTTTTAAATTTCTTCTCGATGGCTACGTGAAGAGGGGTGGACCCTTTCTTGTTGGTGAGGTTAGGGTTAGCGTTGTACAGCAGGAGCCATTTGACACATTCTTCTTGACCTGCTTCAACAGCCAAGTGCAGAAGGCTGGAGTTCCCATCTAAAACAATATCAACATCTTGAGGCTGGAGGATCTTCATCAGCTTGCTGGTATCTCCGGATAAAATCGCCTCCGTTAGCTTCCTCTTCTGTATGTCTGTAGTACCAATATCTAAATGGATACAAGGAAGAAAATTTTTACCATGAAAAACGTTTTACCATGATTACTGTTTTTACCATGGTGGTGAAACACTGGACGTTTCCCAGAGCCCAGAGAGGTGGTGGATGCCATGTTCCTGAACACATTCAGCTTGATCTAGTTGAAGATGTCCCTGCTCATTAAAGGTCCATTCCAACCTAAACTGTTCTAAAATTCTAGCATCACAGTTCTGATACCCATCAAACCCTATCTGCCCATGGTTTCAGTAATGAGCTGCCTGCACAGCAATTCACCCCCCCTTGCTCTACAGAAGTCCCTAAACATTTTCAGGCCAGATTTGGGCCCCCACTAACACTTTCTGTTGTGGCATGAAGACCAAAGGATGTTGTGGTTGATCTCTTTGCACTAACCATTGTTTACCTAACTGGAAAACAGATGTCTGGGGTTTGCAGCACTGGAATGAAAAATGAGGGGTCTTTATCACAATGGCCCCAGGGGTTACTGAGAAGGTGGCTTGAGTCCTCTCAAAAACTACAGTCCTGAGGTTTAGGCTTGGTATAACTGAAAAAGCCACAAACTCAGCTGACCTGACTGGGCAGTGGCTTTAATCCCACGTCAAGTGGGATGCTGGACTAGTAGTGACCTCCCTTCCAACCAACCTCTACATGACTGATTCTGTAATTGCTTTAATGGTAGTTTACTCCTTTACAAAAGTAAATGAGATTTATTATTTCTCATTAGATCATGTTTGGGAACCACATAATTTTTTTTTGTTTTGTTTTTATTTTTTCCTTTTAAATAACTACCTCCAGTAAACAAATTTGTAGTGCTGACAGCAAGAGAAAGCAAGGCTAACAGTAATTTCCAGAATGTTATTCTACTCTCCAACCCATTGACTCCCATGCCCTAATCCAAACAACTACAAAGGAAAACTTGACCATTACCTGAACTCTCCCGTTCAAAGGAAAGGGAAAGGGATCCTCTGGACGAAAAAGCTGAATCTACAGATGAAACTCCTGAAAGCCTCTTGTCACTGGAGGCAAGTTTGGACTCAGAAGAGCTGCGGCTGAGATCCTCAGGGCCTTCCATAGTCTGTGAAATCCCTGAATCCAACTGGGACAACAACTCTGAGAGACTGTAATCCTTAACTGACGGTAGAGCAGGCTCCTGTTTCTTCTGGGATAGTGCACAAATCCCCTTCAAGAGAAGCACACAAGCATTTTAGAAAGGTCAGCGAACAAAACTGAGCACGAGGCCCTACAGAAGAAACATAAATTTGTTAGTTTGCAGGTAGCCTTCAAACACTGTTTGCATTAAATGAAACCTATGAATAAAGTCACTGAATTTTTTCAGAAGCAGGAGGGCAGTTTCCATCAGTTACTAAAGCCACGTGGCTCTTCTGTCTATGATGGTTTTTAAAAGATCAGTCACACCCACACAGTTCCAGCCTTTATTTCCTAACTGTCCTGCTATCCCTGCAGAGAATAAGATGCACTTGCATTTGGTTCTGCCCTGAGGTTTTCCTGAGCTGGTCCGTGCCCCTGCTGTCATTTGTGCACCCCAGTGCAAAGATGCGTGCACCAAGAAAAGAAGCTGTGCACCAAGACCCACTTCTATCAGGCAAGGTGGTGCTCAAAAGCAGCAAAGAGAAGGTTACTTGGAACTTTTCAGGTCATAAAGGATCCTGTTCCTCCCAAAACCCTGCAAGTTTGAACAAGAAGTGAAAGAGAAAATACCTCAGGTTGCTGCTCTGGGGCATTCTTGGTGTCCAGGTCCTGAGTTATCATCTCTTTTGTTTCATCTTCTGGTTTTTCACAAAGGGCCTCTGTTTCTGAAGTGATTTCTTTAAAGAAAACAAAGGTTTTAGTGCTTGGATTTTTCAGAAGGATAGTCTCTGAGATACCCTGCAGCCTTCCTCTATTAATTGAACTTAAGATCTCTGAGATACTGAGGGAGAAGGACTCCAGTGCTGACCATTCCATCCAGCACCTCCTCAGTGGGCACAAGTATGCAGCCAAGCCAAGGGGACACAGGGCTGCCCAAACAATTAATTTTCAGTCACACCAGACTGCTGTTAACACAGGGGCCACACAGCAGGACTGTACTGCTAGCAGATTTAGATATGTTTTTTGAAAGATGGAATCCCTCATCCCTTCAGTCCTCCAGGAAGACATTCTTCTAAATGAAGCTATATCCCTCTGCATGCTTGACTTCATAACAGGTGCTCTGGACAAGTTCAAACCTTTTACTGGCAGAGAAGTGACTGTACAAACTGTTTCAATACAAGAAAACAATTCAGTTTCTCAGCGTACAACAGTACAAATTTCAAGAGCCAGTCCCTTCAACGCTTTGGTACACTGCAAACCACACCAACTCCAGCTTGGCTTATGTCCTGACACTCACTATCAGAAATAAACATCATTTCTGGCTAAATGGACCAACTGGCTCAGTACAAGGCTTATTCCTGGCGTGTTTACATAACACCATCATGGTCAGACATGTCCTCAGATAATCCCTTCCTCCACAAATGAGTAAGTGGCCTGTATCATTGTCTCCACCACACAATGTGCTCTATTTACTCTGTCACAGAGCTCCTCAGCGTTTACCCCAGGGATCAGCAGAGTCCTGAGCAATAATGTGACTCATAGAAGAATAAATGGGCAGCCAAGTTAAGAGGAAATCTTACCTTGAAATGTTGGCCGTTCACCAGGATCATCTTGCCAACATTTTTGCATCAGTTTGATCAAGTTATTACATGAATGAGGTCTGGATTTGGAAACAGCAGGTAGCTCTGGGCGGTGGCCTTTAACTACTTTTACCATAATATGTAAAATGTTGTTTTCCTCTGCAAAGCAAAGGCACACAGATTTAGATGTCCCAGCAAAAGGAATCACTTCTCCTTTTCCCAAGAGCATTAAGAGTGCATTAGGCTGAAAATCTGTTTTCACACTTTTTTTTCTGGATTTCTTATCAATAGGGCAAAAAATTGTCGGTTGTCTTCTCCAACAAGACATTTTTTAATGCAGTAACACCTGCTTCTCATATATCATTTAAAAAAAACAATTGTCAGCAAGTGACTGTGTTTTTTCCACCCATTAAAGATAAAGAACAAAAGGAAAAAAAAATAAAAAACCCTCAAACAGTTCTTTGCTACTTCATTTTGGATTTCCATATCTTCTGTGAGAAAACAGAACCTTAGGTTTTATTTAGACCAGGTACCTGAACTATTCATAAAGGTGAAGGAAGAACACAAGTCAAGAGGTGCAGTAAGGCAGCTCCTGACTGTAAATCAATCACTGGGCTGAACGGAGTCCCTCACTGGGAGAAAAACTAATAGTAGACTGGAACTTGTTGGGACATGTTTGCTATACATAGGCCAGTCACAGACACAGGAAAGTCATAAAGAATAAACAGCTGCCTGTTGAGGTGCATTTACTGCAGGGTGGAACAGGGCTTATTCTCACAGACAGCTTTTCTCTTTTTTCTTTTTTTCTTTTTGAAGGAACAAATCTGCACCCACAATCTACAAATAAACTACAGAACCTCTCTGCAGAGGAGCTGCTCCTGAACAACAGCAGAGCTGCCTGCCAAGTTGGCTTTGCCACACACTGATCTGAAGCTGTGCAGCAAACCCCAGCAGAAGCAGAAATGTGCAGACAAGGGCCCCTGCAGCAATACAGGTTCTGTTCTCATGACGTAGGACAAAGGAGAACTTTAGCTTTAGTGATCAGAATTTGAGAGCTGAAAAGTGTCCACCACACAAGACTGTCAGAATTTGGAGGTCATGCACAAAACTCTGGGGCTGGTGGGGCAAGAAGTGTGCTTATCAATGGGAAAAAGGAAAACAAAATGCAAGATAACACACAACTTACCTGCAAAAGGCTTCTTCTGTGTAAGAACTCCCCAAACCACGATGGCAAAGCTGACAAAAAAATTTTAAAAAGGTAAAAAAAAAAATACTAGAAATTTTTTTAACCGAAAAAAACTCAGAGAAGTGTAATTTATTTTCTTTATCCCACCACTTTTGCACCTAGTTCAGCTGATGAACACACAGAGGAAAGCAGCTGAGAACCATGATTTCAAAGTCTAGCTTTGGCAGGGAGGAACCTGAGGCAGCAAACACAGGGACTTGCTGGAAGCTGCCAAGTCCTTGGTAGCATTTACCAACTACTCCATATCCACTCTGACAAAATCAGAGAAAGCATTGCAGTGGGTTTAATTTAATGCTTCTGCCCTGCAAGATGACTTCAAATAAATGAATTTAATTTAGAATAAGAGATATCTTTTTAATCTAAAGCTGTGATTTCCTTTTCCTAATAATCTTGCCATGAAAGAAGAGCCAAAGACACAGTGATGAAATCCACTGAAGATAACTCAGAATTTTATCACACACTCAAAAAGTAGGTCAGGTTGTACCTTTAGAAGGGAAATTAAAGGTGGGCAGAGTGCCTCCCACTGCCAGCTGCCAACAAATAATTTCAAGACCCAGGATCACCTGCAGGTTTTAAAAGGCCTGAACCCCACAAAGACTTTGCAAAACCCAAAGCAAATGTGACACATTACAAGGCGAGGCTCAAGTTGGATTTAGGGGTTTCATGCTTAAAAAAAAGTTTGAAAGGTCTCATTTTACAGGGTTACTAAAATAACATTTAGGTGTTTTCATAGTTCACTGACCTGTACACATCATGTTTGGTGTCAAAACACCTGTTCTTCTCCTTGATGCGCTCTGGAGGAAGATAGGCAATCGTGCCACACAAACCATCCATGCTGATGTCATGGGAATGGGACAAGCCATTGCACTTTGCAAGCCCAAAGTCAGAAATCTGAAAAAAAAAAATTTAAAAAAAAAAAAAAAAAAAGGAAGAAGAAGGTGAGAAAAGTGCATGGTACCATCAGACTTTCAAGGTGTTCACAAAATATTTCCTGCAAAGAACAACAGATGCAACAGGATCACCCAACAAATACACTGAAGTGCTGTGCAGAAATATTAAGCCAATAAAACATCTCTGGAAGCATAATGCTATGGTAGTTTTTTCTTTATGGTTAAGCTAAAAGAAGAAGAAGAAAAAAAAAAAAAATAAAGGCAAGCAGTTTTTGCAAGCAGCAGCATGCCAGCCCATTACATAGCAAACACAACAAACAGTCAAGACAATTTATTATAATTTAAACCAGTCGAATTTAGCTACTGCAAACTACTTCAATGTAATTATTGGCCTTGCCACCCCCTTTCCCTACATAACCTCACAGTGTCTGAGGTGTTTAAACGCCCTGGCTCTCCAATGAACTCTGGAGAATCGCCCTTTCAGGTATCCCTGTTACACTGACCATGCCCACGAGGACCAAGCCCAACAGCAGAGCCATCAAGTGCTACAAAAACCCAAATGGAAACACACAGACACACACCAAAAACCCACACTGGGAACTCTTTTTGGCAGCCAGGAGATACAGCAAGTCGGTGCAGTGACGCAGGGAGCACAGCTGAAATGAGCACAACAAGTGACAGCAAGTTTAGAAAAAGGACACACCTCCACTTTAATTTGAAGTGTCAAGCAAATATGCATTCATTTGCTCTCAAAGGCATACCAATCATCGAGCAAACAGATAGGCCAGGAATTTCCTTTGTCTTATTTATTTCCCACTGGACAAAAATGTCTATTATGCCAAGTGGTAATTTCAAGAAAAGTCGAGTCTTTTTGGACCACTGCGCCCACTGATTTTTGTCTGCATGTCAGATAAGATTCCCCCTCCCCCTAACTTATACATTCCTTTTATCTAATAAATACTCAGGTTTTTCAATGACTCATTCCCCTTTTGATCTTCACAGCTTCTCCTTTGAGAAAGTTTTCCCTCAAAACAACAAGCACAATTAAAAAAACCTTTTTTTTTTTTTTAATAGGCTCCGACTGTACACTTTAAGAAGTTTCTCTCTAAAGATACCACAAAACTAGTCGCAACATGTGTCCATTACTGGAAAGGGAGAAAACTGCTGCCAGCTTCAGCCTCCTGGAGAACAGACACGTTACACAGCCATGCAAGGAATCTCCCTTTGCCATAAAACAAACAAAGCAACCCACACAGCTTCAGCAAGAACTTCTCCCATGGACAAAGAGCTCAGCACAGAAATTCTGAAGAGGTGGAGAAGTCCTGCACCCTAGAACACAGGTATGTCCAACCCGCTGTCCCTCTTTAATCTGTAGGGTAATGTGGGAATGACTTGAGAACAAAAAAACCCACACACAAGGAAAAAAAAAAAAAAAAAAAAAAAGAGGGGGGAAAAAAAGGGAAAAAGCAAAGTTATCTGGAGGAATAGTTTCTCATCCTTGTGGAGCTACACTCTCAAGAGAGGGATTGCTGGACTCCTCAACAAGCCAAGCACTGCAGCCCAGTACAGCAGCAGGAAAACCTTTGTCCACATGCCAGGTCACCCTGGGAAGAGTCAAACTGACCACCACAGGAAATGCTGCATGAGTCTGGGGCACTTGGTGTGCTCCACAGGAGAACAAAAGCCCAACCCCAGCATCACAGCAGGCTGTGGTGTCAGGTTCATAAATGAACTGAACCCTGCAAGTCCGAACGGATCCGACGTGGTGAAGCGCTGCTCTCCTTTGATTAACGTGAGGCAGAGGCTTGTGCAAAAAAAAAAAAAAAAAAAAAAAAAAAACACAACAAAGGAAAAAAAAGGGAAAAAGCAAAGTTATCAAGTTATCTGGAGGAATGGTTTCTCATCCTTGTGGAGCTACACTCTCAAGAGAGGGATTGCTGGACTCCTCAACAAGCCAAGCACTGCAGCCCAGTACAGCAGCAGGAAAACCTTTGTCCACATGCCAGGTCACCCTGGGAAGAGTCAAACTGACCACCACAGGAAATGCTGCATGAGTCTGGGGCACTTGGTGTGCTCCACAGGAGAACAAAAGCCCAACCCCAGCATCACAGCAGGCTGTGGTGTCAGGTTCATAAATGAACTGAACCCTGCAAGTCCGAACGGATCCGACGTGGTGAAGCGCTGCTCTCCTTTGATTAACGTGAGGCAGAGGCTTGTGCACACCTCAAGAAATCCAGGCATAATTAAAGCCACACACCTCCCTCTTTGTCTAAACAATGGCGTGTTTCCTACTGCCTGAGTTAAGGAATAAAGAGATGAAATGGTGGTGACACTCCTGTGTTTGGAGCTACGCTGTGTGAATCTAAGGCTGGGGGCTAAGGCAGAGCTGAGCACTCCAGACAGAAAAAAGTCACCCTACAAACTAAGAAACATCTAAGGTACATAGCATACACCCTCCCTGGGCTAGCAAGAACTTCACCATGTGGATCTGTTCCTACCTAGTGTGAAGGACTGGGTGTTATGTCAATTAATAAAAAAATCACCTGTACAGCAGGGCTTCGTTCATACCAAATACTGCAGGAGAAAGCACTGGAAATTGAGGAATTGTTATCTTGCAGGCTGCAACAAAACAGCAACATTCTGCAGGCAGCTTTTTGTGGCTTTTATTAGTTCCTCTAGGGCGAATTTTCCACGCTGCATGGTGTATTTAGTCATGCAGGCTCTTTAAACACCAGTGGGAACTGCACAGTGGGTGGAAGATACAGGCATTTAACTTGCCTGGTTTGCCTTTAAATTGCTGGCCAGGCACCTCGTTCTGCAACTCCTTTGCTGGGGAAGGCAGTGAAAGTGGAGCACCCTTCCCCATTCCTTCCTCCACATCCTTGCTGGTCCCCGCAGCCCACCCCAGGCTCTGCCCTTCCCTAAATTCTGAGGGAATCCACAATCTTGCTTCTCAAGCCAATGCCTTGTGAAGGCTGACCTAGAACAGAGGCTGGGCAGAGCTAAAGAATAAAGCAGGGATTTATGAAAAGGCCTCCATGGATGCACCTTGGGCAGCACAAGAGCCCAGCCAGGGCTGCACCCAAGATGAACCCAAATGGTCCCAAAATGCACGAGCGCTCCCGGGGTCTCTCCCTGGGATCAGCTCTGCTCCATGTGCACATTGCAGTTCAGTGTCCAATTCCAGCTCAGCCCCTGCACTCCCATCCTGCTTGTTTTTCTCTCTCCAGCCCACGGGGTTTGTGCTCCTGGGCTGAGATTTGGATCATTTGTCCTTGGTGCCCAGCTGGAGCAGGAATTGTTTTGTCTCCCTGCTCTGTGCACAGAGCTCACCATCCCATAATATGAACCCAGCCCCACACACTAAAGCAGC
>NW_024530377.1:2340268-2420809 GCF_017590135.1 Pyrgilauda ruficollis
ATAAAAAAAAAAAAACCCCCCCAAAAAAAAAAAAAAAAAAAAAAAAAAAAAAAAAAAAAAAAAAACACAACAAAGGAAAAAAAAGGGAAAAAGCAAAGTTATCAAGTTATCTGGAGGAATGGTTTCTCATCCTTGTGGAGCTACACTCTCAAGAGAGGGATTGCTGGACTCCTCAACAAGACAAGGACTGGAGCCCAGTACAGCAGCAGGAAAACCTTTGTCCACATGCCAGGTCACCCTGGGAAGAGTCAAACTGACCACCACAGGAAATGCTGCATGAGTCTGGGGCACTTGGTGTGCTCCACAGGAGAACAAAAGCCCAACCCCAGCATCACAGCAGGCTGTGGTGTCAGGTTCATAAATGAACTGAACCCTGCAAGTCCGAACGGATCCGACGTGGTGAAGCGCTGCTCTCCTTTGATTAACGTGAGGCAGAGGCTTGTGCACACCTCAAGAAATCCAGGCATAATTAAAGCCACACACCTCCCTCTTTGTCTAAACAATGGCGTGTTTCCTACTGCCTGAGTTAAGGAATAAAGAGATGAAATGGTGGTGACACTCCTGTGTTTGGAGCTACGCTGTGTGAATCTAAGGCTGGGGGCTAAGGCAGAGCTGAGCACTCCAGACAGAAAAAAGTCACCCTACAAACTAAGAAACATCTAAGGTACATAGCATACACCCTCCCTGGGCTAGCAAGAACTTCACCATGTGGATCTGTTCCTACCTAGTGTGAAGGACTGGGTGTTATGTCAATTAATAAAAAAATCACCTGTACAGCAGGGCTTCGTTCATACCAAATACTGCAGGAGAAAGCACTGGAAATTGAGGAATTGTTATCTTGCAGGCTGCAACAAAACAGCAACATTCTGCAGGCAGCTTTTTGTGGCTTTTATTAGTTCCTCTAGGGCGAATTTTCCACGCTGCATGGTGTATTTAGTCATGCAGGCTCTTTAAACACCAGTGGGAACTGCGCAGTGGGTGGAAGATACAGGCATTTAACTTGCCTGGTTTGCCTTTAAATTGCTGGCCAGGCACCTCGTTCTGCAACTCCTTTGCTGGGGAAGGCAGTGAAAGTGGAGCACCCTTCCCCACTCCTTCCCCCACATCCTTGCTGGTCCCTGCAGCCCACCCCAGGCTCTGCCCTTCCCTAAATTCTGAGGGAATCCACAATCTTGCTTCTCAAGCCAATGCCTTGTGAAGGCTGACCTAGAACGGAGGCTGGGCAGAACTAAAGAATAAAGCAGGGATTTATGAAAAGGCCTCCATGGATGCACCTTGGGCAGCACAAGAGCCCAGCCAGGGCTGCCCCCAAGATGAACCCAAATGGTCCCAAAATGCACGAGCACTCACGGGGTCTCTCCCTGGGATCAGCTCTGCTCCATGTGCACATTGCAGTTCAGTGTCCAATTCCAGCTCAGCCCCTGCACTCCCATCCTGCTTGTTTTTCTCTCTCCAGCCCACGGGGTTTGTGCTCCTGGGCTGAGATTTGGATCATTTGTCCTTGGTGCCCAGCTGGAGCAGGAATTGTTTTGTCTCCCTGCTCTGTGCACAGAGCTCACCATCCCATAATATGAACCCAGACCCACACACTAAAGCAGCACAGAGTCTGAAAAACACAAAAGCTCAAACCTGAGGCATCAACATCAGTGATCTCAGGTAGGTCCCTTCAAAAGCAGGGGAGACACGGCGGCGACAGCCTGCTGCACGCAAAACCCGCGGCGGGAGCTGGGGAGGAGGGAGAGGAGCCTTGGCCAGAGCCCACGCGGGCTCGGGGATGGTTCATGCTCATGTTCATGTTCATGCTCATGTTCATGTTCAGGCAGCTCTGCTCCTTCAAGGGCTGCATGAGAACCAACACGTGAGCACCAGGCAGGGATGGGAGCCGCACGTGTTTTCCTGCCCGCTTCCAGCAACGCTCGCTTTACCGAAGGATTCCGAGATCTGAAGATTTCCATTTATTTGTTTTTATTTTTAGTTCAGTTTGTTTTTTAACTCAGTGCGCGCAAGACCTTCTCTGCTTCTACCATTTGTGGATCTTTCCATTCTAGTTCGTACGAAAACACTCACTTGCAAAGTTTTAGATGCTTTAAGAAATTATTTTTGCAATTTTTTTCTATTTTGTAATTATTTTTTTTTTAAACTAGTAGATTCACTCACATAACCACAACAGCTACTACAGTCAGCTATTCCCAAACACTGCAGGGATCTAATTCCCAGGAACAAAATGAGTGCTTGGAAAGTGCCTTTTTTTTTACTGATGACACCTGACAGGCTGCCCTGAACTCTGCTCTCACCTCCTGGTGTCCTGAACTGTGCACTTAGCTCCTGAGGCTTTATGTCATTTTTCTGCAAGCAAAACTCAAGAACCCACTGCATTGCACTCAGGGACAGAGTTCACCAAAAGGTTTTCTGCATCAAATCCACTGGATTAATTTTTAATCTCTGCTGGAACATGCAGTATTTGCCTCTGTACAAAGTCTCTGCACTTGGATATTGAGAATGCCCCCACATTTGTCTGTGGGGTGTTAGGGTGTCTGGTGGCAGGGGAGGTTTCCCTTGTTTCTTTTTTCTGGAGGTAGGGGGAAAGGCTATTACATTTTTGTTCTTTAAAAATGCCTGAAATTTTAAAGAAATTTGCACAGGTCACAGATTTGGACTACCAAAAATTATGACTAAAAATTAATTCCAAATACCAACAGAATGTGCACTTCAAACCTATGTCTTTATTAACAGGTTTTTTTAATGAATGCACTTCAGTTAGCTTCTAAAATAAACTTTTCTGAAACAGACTTCATTTCCATCCTTTTCCAACCTGCCCTGAAACTTTTAACACCTCCAAACCAGTTTCAGGTGGGACATTTGCAATGCTTCCTTTCAGAAGCAGCACAAACCAAAGCCAAACACCCATTTTAATCCATGGTGAATCTGCATTACTGTGACAGGGATGGTTTTATCCCCTCCCCTGTGCCACCACAATCAGATCAATCAGAGAATTGATCACGGTGCAAACCAGCTTTGTTGGTTGGGATTAAAGAGCCGTGCAACGACAGCCCTGCATGGAAACCTTGATCAGGAAGGGTAGGAAACAAGCAGAAGGGACACACAAAACAAAGGCTCTCCTCCTCTGTAATAACAGGAGAGCAATTGCAGCTGATAAAAAAGGGGCTGTGCTACCTACTTCAGGCAGTCTAATAAAAAAGAGACAACTGCTCCTTACCAGCCTGGCCCCTGGGTATTGCTTGCACCTACAGTTAACCACCTACATGAAGAAGCTTTATGATCATGAAATTTGCCATCTGACTAGGCTGCTTCTAACTTCATTCTCAGAAATTATGCAGCTGAAGCAAGTAACAGTGAAGACCACAGAGGCCAGACCACCAGCACGGTACAACACAGCAGCAAACTTCACACTGGTTTAAACTGGAGAACTGGGGAGGGGAGAAAAGCAACTACAGAGAGCTTAAAGCAGCACACAGCTGAGAGCAGCTCGTTCTGCTTCAAGTTCCTTAAAACCAAAATGCAGGAGATTAAAAACAACTGGTCAGGCTTGTCTGTGTGTACATGAACCCACACATATACACATGTATGTCTGCGTACAAATATATGTATGACAAGACGAGGAGCTGCAAAAAACCCAGGCTGGACAGTGAGAGAAACAAGAGCATAAAAATAATGTTTCTGCCCAGAAGTATTAAGCTGCAGGTTGGCTTAATTTTAAACAAAAAGTGACACTCTTGACCACGAAATTTTGGAAGACAGGAGACCTGCGAAGCAGCAACAGAGATCATGAGGGCATGGCAGCTGGCAACAAGTTGGGCATGAGATTTCTGCACGTGGTGGGGTGTTTATTCTCCTACCAAGGGCCCTGCAGAGAGATCACATTGCAGCAGGGAAGGAGCAAACTCCCAGCCCACGAGGGCAGAGCTGGAATGTGGCATTGCTTCCCCCGTGCCGGCGATTGCCACATCACAGCAGCTCAGGGGACACATCCAGAATGTGTGTGGAGGGCAGGAGAGCTGAAGAATGAGCTCAAAAGATGTGGTCCAGTTGAGCAAAGAAACAGAGGTCAGGCAGGATGTAAATACTGGAAGATTGAACATGAGGAACACTGGAGAAAAGGGCAAGGGAGCATCGTGTTGGTACAAACAGGAGGAAAAGGTTGACATGAAGGAAGACAAAACCTGCCTGGGTATGGAATAATCCTGCCAAGGAAAGCACAGTGTTTAAGGCAAACAAGATGGAGCAGGACATGAGCAGGGAAGGGAGGTCCCAGCACCAACTCACAAGGGAGGATGGATGCATCCACCTTCCAAAAAACAGCAAACCTTTCCCTTGCGCTGTACGCATTACACACAAACACTTAAAATCACCAGGGAACCCTGCCATGTGCCTTTGCTAAAGTTAATATCTGTCTATCTATATCCCTGCCCAGGCTAATGCCATCCTCCTAATTATCCTCCCAGTTCAGCACAGGCTTATGTAATGGCCAGGCTTTACGATATGGAGGCACCCAGTTGATGATAAGTTCTGTACAGCAGCACTGCCTGAGTCACCAGCCTCACTCAGGGCTTTACAGTGAGCACAGCACTCGTAAAAGGAGCAGGGTGTGTTTGCATTTAACTGCAGGATGGCACAGCAGCATTTCCAGTGCTCTCCACTGGAAGACTGACTGCTTCCTGGCTCAAGGGCAAGCAGTTTGTAAAGGTCCTCCCTACCTCCAAACTCTTCTTCTGCAGTCTGCAACATCTCTTCACTCACCTTAGGACTCTGTTAGGGACAGGTCACACACTAAATTAATGCTGACATCTAAAAACACTTCAGTCAGCAGCTCCATTAGCCTTCCAGCAAGAAAATGTACATTAAATCAAGCTGCAGGGTCTGAAATTTAATTGTAAATTTCACGTCACGCAAAAAGAAGGTTCGGGGCCACATTTTTAAGGTGAAGGCACCTCACAGAATATGTTCATCTCTTATTCTGCACATAGGTTCCTGTGCCTGCTTTGCTTCTTGGAGGGCTTTCCAAGATGCCTGTGGATGTAAAAGACTGCTGGCTGGAAAAGGTTTGGATCAGACCATTCCTTTCTGGACTCCACGGAAAGGATCTGAAGACCTTGATGTGTTTCACACAGAAGCACATCAGGGATGTCAGCAATGACCTCACCAGAGACTTTTCTATTTTTGCACATTTTGCACTTTGCCCCCTCGTGTTACATCACCATGCAGATATAGGCTGTGCAGCAGGCAGAACACCAGGCTGTGAAACAGTGAGAAAAACACAGCCTTGCTATCTGGGCTCATGGATGAGTCAAGAATCAGGAATTTAAGAAGTTATGCAAGCAAGCATGAACTTTTAAGTAAATAAATACTTAGCAAAGGCCTCTCAGCACTATTGTGTGAGAACAGGCTTTCAGCAGTTGAAATCCTGATGTTCTGGTCATAATAGCATGACCACCTGCAGATGCCTCCTACCTCAGAAAGAAAATCCTTCTAAGAAATAAATGACTAAGAGGCCTAGTAAAAAAGCTGAGACCGTCACAAGTGTGATTTCATCAGTGGCACACACCTCTTATGGCTCCAACCCTATAATGACATCAGGAAATCTGTCTTTATTTAGTGAAAATTTCATTTTTAGAATGATACAGGCAAGACCAAGGGCACTTGATCAGTGAGAGGGCCAGGAGCAGATGGATTATGGCACTGGTAAAAAACAACTGAACACTAAAATAAAACAGGGAAAAAATGTATTTCAGTCTCTGTGCTCTCTGAAAGAAAGTTGAGAAAGCAAGCACAACCTCCTTGGTCCAGCTGACCACAGAACCTCCAGCAGAGAAGGCTAACAAGTTTGCCTGTTCACTCTGGAAATGGGTAACGAAAATAATTTCATGCTGTTACAGCCACAAAAGAAATTCCTTTCCGTGACCTCTGGTATGCACGAACAGCCAGGACAGAGATCCTTCCTCTCTGTACATGCCCTGAGCACATGGAAATGAGCTGCCTCTGGGAAGGCTTCCCCAGGCTCCAGCTGTAAATGAGATCTGTGCCTTTAGTGGTGCAGACAGAGACTCAGAACAAGGCAATCATGGCAACTGTGGAGTGGCAAAGATGATTTAGAGGCCCACACCACTTTTCTCCCCCTGTTCTCAAAAAAATTTGTGGCAGGACCCATTAGGTCTCAGAACCAGAGTTCACTGCATCCCTCTAAAATTTCAGGAGGGTTCTCACAACTTGCCTAACCACACCTCTATTTATGTACTAGAATGGTGCATAAACCAGGTGCATTCATTTAAGGGCAGTATTTGGGTGGATTTTAACACGGGAATCAGAGGGGTTGGGTCAGTGGGCATTTCTCTAATTCTAAAGGAATGCTGCTGCTTTCTCTCAGGCTTTTTCCATCTGGCAGGAGCCCTGGGGGTCAATCCAAAGGTTGGACACCCTGAGCACAGAGCATCCAGTGCCTACCTTGACGTGGTAGTGGGCATCCAGCAGGATGTTTGCAGGCTTGAGGTCCAGGTGGAGCAGGGGGGGGGCCATGCAGTGCAGGAAGTTCATGCCCACCGCTGTCTCGTGGATGATGCGGAACCGCAATTCCCAGGGCAGGGGCTCGGAGGCCAGGAGCTTCTCCAGGGACCCCGTTTCCATGTATTCCATGACCAAGCCTACTGGCTCTCTGCAGATGCCATAAACAGGAAGGATGTAGCGAAACTTTGCCATTTCCATCTTCCTGGCTTCTTCCAGTAACTCCATGCGCTCCCTGGGCGGAAGAGAATGGGAGGTGAAGGATGGAGCAGCTGCTTCTCCTCAGGCCAAGCAGCACAAAAACAATTCTTATAAAACCCAATGGCACATTTCATATCATCCCCTGATTGACCCAGACTGCATCTCAGCAGCCTGCACCCCAGCTGTATTTCCATATTTACTGATTTGGGGTTTCATGCTTTCCATGGTAGGCTGTAGAAGAGGTTTTACAACAACTTCTGTGAGCCATCAAGAAGTCTGATAAGAGGATTCACGTTTACCCCTGAAAGAATTTCCTACCAAGGTCACTGACACAGAAACCAAGAAAGAAAGAAGGATAAATAAAAGAAACCTGCAATTGCCTAGTCCAATGAGCACTTTGTTTGTCTCTCGTGACCAATGGGCAAAGTGTAAACTTAGGAGTTTTGTAAGAAAAATAAAAAGCATTCATGCTATAATAAAAACAGTTGGAAGCCTTCTGAAAACGGAGTGTGTTGCTTTGTACTGTCTCTGTCTCAACTATGAGAGTAGGCAGCTCCCAGCTGCAGGAGCACAGGTGAGCCCTACACTTCTGCAGGGTGAATATCCCCAGTGCAAAGCCCATCTCCCTGCTTTGATGGTTATGCTGTGCTGTTCAGAAAGAGGATGATACACTTAGAGCCCAGCTTTACCACTGCTGGAACTCCTTGGGCTGAAGTAATTAACTTCTGGTGAGTCACAAGGCTGTGTTAATCAGAGAAGCCAGACAGCACCTCTTCAGCATCCTGAGTGTTCACAGAGCCAAACCTTGGGAGAGGAATCCTTGCACCCACCAGTGAGGGGAGCAAACTGCCCGCTGCAACCAGGGAGACCCAACAAAACCCTCCCCAAAACACAGATGTGAGAAGTCCAAAAGCGCACCAGCTCAGCCCCAGCAGGCGCTGAGAACTCCCAGCTCACCATTCCCAGTGATGTAACAGGCCTGGGCCCGGCAGCTGGAATGAGCACCCCGGGTTGTTTACAGGTCACTTCAGCCTCACCCTGCACAGGGGTCAGTGTTACTCAGCCCGAGCTGCAGCCTCCCAGCTCAGGACCCTTAATTGCTGTGCGTTTCTTCTGCGCCTCACTCACAGCCTCCTGCAACAGCCCACAGGGTCTCAAAAAGAGGAAACAAGGGTCCCGTCCCCAGGCTGGCTGTGCCCACAAAGAGGGGCCACATCTGATGGTTTAAAGACCCTTCAATCTGTAAAAACTGCATTGTTAGTGATTATGAACTCTGCCCAGAGCAGCTTTGGGCACGGACACATCACTGCTGCTGCCACAGATTCACAGAAGAGGGCACAGGGAGGTCAGACAGGTAATATTTCCTGAGCAGACCCTCTCTTATTACACAGCAGCTCCTGCAATGCACCCAAAGATGTGCACACTATCTAATGGACAACAGTACCTGAAGTAAAAGGACAAAGTTTGTGCTCTGTGCCACCAACAAGTGATGCCAGTTACCACTGTGGGAGCCTCATGGCAGAGCCTCGGCTCAGCCAAACTATTTTGGTTTTAAAATTTCAAATCCAAGGCCATTGTGCACTTCTAAAAAGAGAAAGCACCAAGTCCAGCCTGCACACAGCCAAGTCTTCTCATGTGTCCCCCAGTGCCTGGATGACCTGGGAGAAGCTGAAGCACAGCCTGTGAGGGACTCTCAGATTTTGGGAGCTGTCATTTGGCCCTCAAACTCAGCAGCAGGACACTCCCCAAGGCTGGGAATGCGGTCTGCTGCCTGCTGCAGGGTAACATTTCCCACCAGGAGCAGCAAACCCATTTCAGAGGCAAGATCAGGCTGAAAAATGGTTTAAAAAGGAGGGACATACATGCAAAGAGAGAAACAAAAAAAAAAGATAAGGGAAATCTTTTCCATTAACCATGTTGGCTCCTGCTGCTCCCTACAGCAACTTTCTTGTGAAATAATTGCCTTTGCAGACAAGTACCCAGTTTGCTCTTTGGCACGCTGGAAGGGAGCGCCCATGAATAACACAACCAACTCCTTGCCCCCAAGCCACACGCATAGCCAGCATAATTCACCCAGCATAATTCACCGGGCCTGGGCTGAGCTGGAGTCAGGGATGTAAAATACCTGTCTGAGCCCTCCCAGGCAATGCTAGAGCCCGGCAGCAGCCAAGGTCTGACAAGAACCACTAAGACTCCTCGGGATGGGGTGCTCAGGCTGGCAACAGCCTCAGAGAGCATCGCCAAAAGCACGGATTGGCTGCTGGAAATGGGGCGTTTTCTAACAAATCAGAACTCTCTGTTTCATTAAAGTAATGTCTAAAAAAAAAGGCTCCATTTCTGCTTGGACCAGATCCAGCTCATAGAGTGAATTAAGAGAATAACAGGCGAGTGCCCTCTATCTAATTTGCCTGTTTAAATAAAGCCCCCATGCAACAATTACCACCCTTAGCACTTTCCCATACCCAGAGCATTCAAAACCCCATCAGCCAGCGGCCTGGCACAGCTCGTGGGCTTTCCAACAGCTTCCCAAAGGACCCCTGCCACCTTCTGGAAGCAGAAAAGAAGCCAAAAGGAGCGAAGCGAGCCAAAGCAGCCACCAGCAGCGAGCTACCGACACAAACAGCTCTCAAAGCAAGATCTCCTCCAGCAGGCAGAGATCAAAGCTCTCTCCCATCCCTTCCCTTCCCTTTCCCCTCGCAGGATGCCAGCGGCGCTGGGCACGGGGCGAGGCGTTCCGGGGGCGCCCATCGCCCCAACAAAAAGGCTCTGCCCCCGGGATGGAGCCGGGAGCGCATCCCGCGGATCAAAGGGCGCGGCGGGGGCGGCGCTGGAGCGCTCGGTTATTCCGTGCTCGGGGCTTAGCCTGGGCTGAGCAAAGGGCAGGAAAAGCAAAGCTCCTGGTGGGGCTTCTCACTCGGGAGATGTAGGTGTAAGGCTGTGCCGGAATGGTTTGTTGTTTTGTACCCACGCGGTTGAAGAGTGGGAATTGTCTTCTCTAGTGGGAATTGTCTTCTCCGCTCCCCTCTCGCTACAGGAGGGTGTCCTAACTTTGTTGTGATAAAGGAAAAAGAAAAAAGGGAGAAGAGGGGGGAGAAGGGGAGGAAAGAGGGGGGAAAGGGAGGAAAAAAGGGGGGGACAGAAGAGGGAACAGAAAGAATAGGGGAAAAAAGAAGAGGGGAGGAAAGAAAAATTGATAAAGAAGAAAGGACAAAGGGAGAAAAGGAAAAAAGGGGGAAAAGGAAAAAAGGGGAAAAGGAAAAAAGGGGGGAAAGGAAAAAAGGGGGAAAGGAAAAAAGGGGGAAAAGGAAAAGAAAAAAGAAAATTATAAAAGAAAACGAAAAAAGAAAAAGAAAAAGAAAAAGAAAAAGAAAAAGAGAAAATGAAAGAAAAAAAGAAAAAGAAAAAAGCAAAAGAAAAAAGAAAAGCAAAAGAAAAAAGCAAAAGAAAGAAAAAGAAAAAGAAAAAGAAAAAGAAAAAGAAAAAGAAAAAGAAAAAGAAAAAGAAAAAGAAAAAGAAAAAGAAAAAGAAAAAGAAAAAGAAAAAGAAAAAGAAAAAGAAAAAGAAAAAGAAAAAGAAAAAGAAAAAGAAAAAGAAAAAGAAAAAGAAAAAGAAAAAGAAAAAGAAAAAGAAAAAGAAAAAGAAAAAGAAAAAGAAAAAGAAAAAGAAAAAGAAAAAGAAAAAGAAAAAGAAAAAGAAAAAGAAAAAGAAAAAGAAAAAGAAAAAGAAAAAGAGGGAGAAAAAATAGAAAAACGAAGCTTACAGGACAGCTGAGGTCATGCAAATGATGGGCTGCACACACTTTCTCCTGTAAATAGTACCAGAAGACAGGGGCTCACACATCAAGAGCTCCAGCACTGGGTCCAGTGCCAAAGGAGCATCTCTGTCACAAAAGTCAGTACAGATCACTCATTTCAAAGCAACTAGAAATACACCATGAATTGGAGACCTCCAAAGAGCTGTCTGCTTCCACTCCACATCAGACAGCCAGGGCTGCATTCCTTGGATTCTCCTGGAGACACAAGGGCCTTGCTCTTGCCCACTGCCCCAGTCCCCAGGGCCCAGCCCTTGTCCCACAAACCCTGCCACAAGAACAGCAGGAATTACAGCTGCACCTGCATTTGCATGGATCCAATCTTTGTGCCCTAGAGATAACACTGCCGTAAAACTACAACCTTAGACACACCAGGCAGTCCTTGCAGTTTTATATTCCCCCACCACCACATTTCCCTAATGGAGTCTGAGACAGAGCAGTTAAAAGTTGCTCCAGAGGAACTCAAAAATTGCTCCAGAGAAGCTCAAAAGTTGCAGTTGGGGCCATTTGTGTGAGCCAGCTCCAGACACAGAGCAGCCAGGCTTCTCCCAGCCCAGGGAGATCCAGCCCTGCTCTGCAGTCAGGAATTTCAGTTGCCTCTTCACAAAGTGCTGGGGGTGCAGGTGGGGCTCCCCCAAATCACACCACCCCTGAACACCCTCAGGAACTCCTCTCACCTGCATCGTGGCAGAGGTTTGAGGAGCAGTGGCCTCTGCTCTGCAGGGTACATATTTAACAACTTCCACACTGCTGACTCGCAGAGAAGAACGTGAATGTGAGAAGACAAAGCCCACTGCGTGGTCAGGGCAGAGTGTGTCTGGGGGGGAGGGTGGGAAAAAGGAAGAAAATCCCTTTTTTTCAGGTTAACAGATGTCAGCCCTGCTAGCAGATCTGTGCAGTTCTGGTACCAGAGGAGTACAGGACAGCCAGGCTCTTTAAGGAGCACAAAGTGACTCTTAGGTTCTCCTTACACAGAAGAGACATTCATTCACCTTCACCACCTAAACAAAAATGCAGCATCCACTAACAGCGAGGCATTTCTAAAACCTCCTCAATTTCAAAGTCCTGCTCCATTCCCAAATCCAGGATGTGCAGAGGGAGATATATGTAGGGCTTTGCTTGGGGTTTTTTTGTTTTTTTTTTTTTTCCTTAATTTTTTTCCACCTCCACAGCCTGTAGTCACCCCCATGGCCAGCAACTCCAGTAAAGATCCCTCTCCAGGAAATGTTACACCTTACAGTCAGCACGTTTATGTTCAACACAAGACATCAGCAAAGGATTCTCTCTCTCCCAGCTTGCCACTGTTTTTCTGAAGTCCACATTTCCATTCTGGCTCACACAGGTAAAGAGAAGAGACTTCACTGTCCTGGGGGAGAGGCTCCTCCACCCTTCTGGGTCTCAAAAATCTTTTGTTCCGATTTACCTTGAACCTCCCTGAGAGCATCCTGAGTCCCAGGAGAGGAAGATCTCAGGAAAGTGGGAGCAAATAAGGTGTTAGGAATGGAATTTGGCTGCATTGTCTGAGAGGGCTTGGGCTTAAAGGTAAAGAACCATTCTGGCTCCGCATTCAGTTTTTCTTCTGCTTGAGGCCACTTGGCTCTATGATGTGATAATTGCCGAGGGAATTACTCCAGATCTCTCACTGTCTGCAGAAACACAGTAAGAGAGACTACACAGGGTATTACCACCACCAAGCCATTACAAACAGGGTTTTTAATGTGGTACCAAATAAATACATCAGAAAAAGCCTCTGTGCTTTTCAGCTAATGTTTCTGATACCACTGGCAATTCTTCTAACTCTTCACAGGGTTCCAAGAAACAGCTAGTCAAGCTAATCTCCAGGATTAACAATCTAATTACACAGGCTTGTTGCAACCTGCCAGCTAAAGAGGCTGTGTTTGATTCTGTCTGTGCCCCCCACCCCACCATTTGAATAGCACAGGTTTATTAGAAAAGTTTTGGGTAAAAAGTCTCAGCATAACCATCTCCTGAAAGGGGTTTGATAGAACAGCCCATGAATCAAATGAGCAATTAAAAAAAAAAAATTAAAACTCAGTTTACATTTATTTAGCAGGGGCAGCTCTTTCAAAAGCCAGGGACACTCCAATTTCTAATCAATGCTCTCCTCAAGCATCTAAAGCACAGATTCTGCAGTAAAATAAGTTATTCAAGGAGTGGTTTATTAAAATCAATCAGAAGGTGCAGGAGCCCTGTGGCCTCAAAGTTCCCAATTCTCAGGGCATTTTTTGCTTACTGAGCTGCATGTTTGTATGGTCTTCCAGTATTTGCACACCTCATAGCCACGGAGGGACAAGTGGCTCTCTACTGCACGTGGTACACATTAATACAGAGATCTGATAGCAAATCTCAACGCTAATTATTAAATATTAAACTAATAAATAAATATTAAAATTAATTACTAAACATTTTAAAATAGGTGTAGCATCCTTTGTCTCACAGTGGAAATTAACTTTTGGAGTAAATTTCTAGATGTACAATGCAAATGAAAAGTTCCAGCTTATTTTTCAGACACGTTTTAATTTTAGCTTCAAAATTAATCACCCACGGTACTATTTTGATCAATAAGCACCAAACCTGAAATCTCCTTTGAGGTTTTAACAGTAGGGGGCTTGCAGATCAGCACTCTCCAACTTAAAGGTCTTTTCCATTTTATTCACAGACAGCACAGTTACCTTATGCATGTAGTAAACTCTCCGTCTCCAAAGGACATTTAATTTCATTTACTGCACTCTATAAGCCATGCCTACTGCAAAGTCAGCAACTCAGATACTGGAAAAGATGCTCAAGTACCCCAGAAATCCTGCAGAAGATGGGTTTACAAACGCTTTCAGTCTTGGGCTAGCTTATCTCCCTCTTTCTGCACGAAAGGCACCAACAGGAAACCTTTTGTGACCGAGCCAACCCACGTCTCAAAAACTGAACTGCACAATCAGCTTGTGAGCTGGTAGAGATCCCAAAGAGCAAGTGGAGCTGGGAAAGCTCCAGGAACACGGTTTGGCACATTCACTTCCCTGTGCACAGAGGCTGAGCTGCTGGAAGCGCTCACCACCGCTGTCCCTACAGCACAGGGATGTTTCCAGAGATGCACCTGACAGCCTTCCTCTCCTGGGAAAGACCTGCACTCCACAGCTCCCATCCCTGGAGGTGTTCAAGGCCAGGCTGGATGGGGTTTGGAGCCAGCTGGGATAGTGGAAGGTGTCCCTGGTCACGGCAGGGGGCTGGAAGGGGATGAGCTTTAAGGACTTTCCCAACCCAAACCCATCTGTGATTCCGTGAGAGCAGCACAGCCCATCGCGCTCACCGAGGACCACAACGAGGGACAGAGGCAGGGGAGTGGGGCACCTTCACCTGCAGTACAACACACCTGCAAGGACTCATCCCGAGCAGACAGACACACGGACACATTTCCCAGCACGGCTCCTTTCAGCACCCGCTCCCCAAAGACACCAAAGGGCGTCCAGCGCCCGCACCCCAACCACATCAGCCACAAATCCTGCACCCGTGAGCCAGGCCTGGCTCTTCCCAAGCCCCTGCTTCCCATCCCAGACACATTCCCACTCGTCCTGCCCTTCCCATCCCATCCCGGCGCGGTCGGTGCCTGCTGGGGCCGCAGCGAGCCCGAGCAAGCCGGCACACGCACGGCTGGGCAGGGCAGGAATGCTTTCCGCATGGCTCCGAGGGACAGCCGGGACACAGGGGTATTCCATGGTTCCCAGGGACAGCCGGGACACAGGGGTATTCCATGGTTCCTAGAGAACCAGCAGAACATTTGGGGTATTCCATGGTTCCCAGAGAACCATCAGGATATTTGGGCTATTTCATAGTTCCCGGGGAACCCGCAGGACATATGGGGTGTTCCATGGTTCCCAGGGAACCCGCAGGACATTTGTTGAGGCTGTGGAGTTGTAGAGAGTGAGAAAGTCCTTTGGGCTATTTCATAGTTCCCGGGGAACCCGCAGGACATATGGGGTGTTCCATGGTTCCCAGGGAACCCGCAGGACATTTGGGGTATTCCATTGCTTCCAGGGAAGCCGCAGGACATTTGGGGTATTCCATGGCTCCCAGGGAACCCGCAGGACATTTGGGGTGTTCCATGGTTCCCAAGGAACCCGCAGGACATTTGGGGTATTCCATTGTTCCCAGGGGCAGCCGGGACTTTTGGGGTATTTCATAGTTCCCAGAGAACCCGCAGGACATTTGGGGTATTCCATTGCTTCCAGGGAACCCGCAAGACATTTGGGGTATTTCATGGTTCCAGGGAACCCGCAGGACATTTGGGGTATTTCATGGTTCCCAGGGAACCCGCAGGACATTTGGGGTATTCCATTGCTTCCAGGGAAGCCGCAGGACATTTGGGGTGTTCCATGGCTCCCAGGGAACCCGCAGGACATTTGGGGTATTCCATGGTTCCCAAGGAACCCGCAGGACATTTGGGGTATTCCACAGTTCCCAAGGAACCCGCAGGACATTTGGGGTATTCCACGGTTCCCAGGGAACCCGCAGGACATTTGGGCTATTCCATGCTGCTGCGGTTGGATCCGAGATGGGGTGTGAGGCTGCACACCGGCAGCGCTCGGTCGCCCCGCGGATCCCCGGCCGCGCATCCGCGGGGCGACTGAGCGCTCGGAGCGCCTCTCCAGCAAGCCTCCCTTGTCCCCCCCAGTGTCCCCCATTCCCTTCTTATTCCCCTTACTTCTCATCCACATGGAGGCTGGGCGAACACTTGATGGCGAGCCACGTCTTCCAGTGGAGGTGCCGCACCTTATACACCTGCCCGAAGCCCCCCGAGCCGATCTTCTCCCAGCTGCTGAACTCGCTCTCCTCGAAGGTCCTCAGCAGCCCCATGGCCCAGGGCGAGCCGCCGTCCCTCGCCATGGCCGCAGCCGTGCCCGCACCCCGCCCGGCTCCGCGGAGCGCCGCGCTGCCGAGCGCCCGCCCAGGTGACTCAGGTGTGCCGGGGGGACCGGGCTGCCGTCACTTCCTGGGACGGCCGAGGGGGTGGGTTTTGCACGGCTCCTTTTGCTGTCCCGGGACACGGAGGCGAGGCAGTTCTCGGGCTGGAAGTGCCCCGGGGTTTCGCTCCGCGGGCACGGCGATGGGGGAGCGCCGCGCACGCTGCCGAGCTGCGACAAATAAGCTGTGACAAACCAGCTGTGACAAACAAGCTGTTAAATAAAGGAGAGGGAAGCGCCAGCCGCCTCATTCCTGTCTTTTCTTCTTCCCCTGCCCAGGGAAGCGCAGCGGGTCCCCGTCCCTCCGTGCCTTGACCCGTGCATCCCAGCCTGGGACTCCGGCCAGCCTGCCCCGGGCTGCTGCTGTCCGTCCTGGCACGCTCTGAAGCAACATTTCTAGACTACAAGAAGCTATTGCTGAAAACTCGGATGTCTCTGGGTTTTAGTTGCCCGTGGGATTAGAAGCTTTGATGATCCCAGCGCTAGATTTCAGTGCCTGGATCCCTCTGTGGATCTAATTGCAGGGACCACAGGACCCCCAGAATTGTTTTGTTTGGAAAAAACCTCCGAGATCATCAAGTCCAATCTCTGGCCAATCTCCACCTTGTCAACTAAGCCATAGCACTAAGTGCCATATCCAGTTTCTTGAACAGCTCCAGGGATGGGGACACCCTGGGTAGTCTTCCCTATGCCTGACCACCCTTTCAGTGAATAAATTCCTCCTGATTCCAACCTAAACCTCCCCTGGTGCAGCTTGAGGCTGTGGCCTCTCATCCTGTGCCTTGTTCCCTAGGAGCAGAGCCTGGCATTCCCTGGCTGCCCCCTCCTGTCAGGGAGTTGTAGAGAGTGAGAAAGTCCCCCCTGATCTTCCTTTTCTCCACACTAAACACCCTCAGCTACCCTTCCTTGGTCTGACTCTCCAGATCCTTCACCATCTCCTTTGCTCTTCCCTGGACACACCTCAATATCTTGCCTGAATTTAGGGGCCCAAAACTGGACACAGGATTTGAGGTGTGGCCTCAGCAGTGCCCAGCACAGAAGGACAATCTCTGCCCTGGTCCTGCTGGCCACACTACTGCTGACACAGGCCAGGTGCCACTGGCCTTTTTGGCCACCTGGGCACACCTGGGCTCGTGTCCAGCTGTGACCCAGACCAATGGGTGCAGGGTCTCACCCTGAGATGCTGCAGTTGGGAGGAAGGAGCCTGCACCCTTTGGTGTGTAACAGGATTGGTGAAGAGGCTGTTCCGACCTGCATCACATCCTTCACACCTATCACAGGTCTGAAGGTTAATAAAGCTGGTCTTTGTTTGTTACACTGAGTATCAGACTGGAGGGGATTGTTCTAGGCAGCCAGTGTGTGTCATTTAATCTGGCAGGTTGGGCAATAGAGGACAATGTGTTTTAAAGCCAGGATAATAGCAGTTCTTTGCAAAGCTGCATTTTAAAAAGAGTCTGCAGAGACATTTAATTACTTTCAAAAGACACAGGGCATGAAGCCTGTTCTCAAGGCTTTATTCCACATGGATTTCTTCCTGCTTTATTTACTCTGGATTAAACTAAACAATGGCTTACTCTGAATGAGAACATCTTTGTATAAATAAACCAGGAATAACAAACAGCTATGTGCAGAGACAAGCCCATGGGTCACCTCTATGACCTGACAATACACCTCTATCTGGTCTCCTTCTCCTGGATATAATCCTGGCCTGTTCCTTGCTTTTATTTGGGATTCAGCTCTCAGTGAGCCTGCAGAGTGTGCCATGCTCTCAAGGAGCTCTGAAAACAGAAGGGATTTGGAGGACCAGGGTCCTGGACATTCCTGGAAGAGTGTACAACTTTGCTCACAGCAGATAATTTTTATTCCTCTAATGATACATTGTCATTCGAACCCCCATTTCACTGGGAAAATGGTGAAAGTTAAGCAAGACAAAACCCAGCTTGCACTTATATGGCAGTTAAGTTTAACCAAAAAGTGGATTCTGCGCCTTCTGCCTCCACTGTGATTTGAGAATTAACTCAACAAACACCAAGCAAGAAAGGAGTCAGAGCTCATGAGAGAACACGGAAAGAGCTCATCCGAGAGAATTTCAATTATTTAAATGCTTTCAAAAGGGCCAGGCCTAACTAAATAAAATTCACATTTAAGGTTTGTAGAGGACTGGCTTCCCTGGCTCTGAGCTTTCTCTGGATGCAGTGTAGGAAGGCTGGAAAAAGACACCAGAAGAGCTTGTCTCCAAGAGGCAGAGAAAGAAGCCATCAAGGGAATTCCAGAGCAGCCAGGTCACAGAATAAAAATGAATGAATAAATAAACAGATTCATTAACTAATTAAAAATTTAAAATATCCTAACAGTTGACCAGGCTGACAAACAACAGTCAGTACCAGGTTTATTGAGAACAAACCTCGTGCAACCAACCTAATTTATCTTTTTTTTTTTTTGTGGCAAGATAACCAGTCTGATGTAATTCCTTCTCTCCTGTGTGTGTATGTCAGCAGGGGCACCACAGAGAAACTGTGCTTTGTTGTCTTTCAGTATTTCCCAGTATTTTCCTATCTGAGAACAGGGTCCAATCCAGTGCTTCAGCTTGGTCTTTTTAGAACAAAATGCTTCTAAAGGATTGCTTGGCATGTGTGAACTCAACCAACCCGGTGCTTCAGCAGGTCACAGGGCACCTTTGTCCTGTATGTTAGAGCAAAAACATTTTGCTTTTCCATTCTGTGAGCAGACAGCAGCTGGCAACCAGGTAATAGCTTTAAAGTCGATATAAACCACCACTAATTTGCGAAACTATTAAACAAAAATCCATCTATTTGTCCACTCTGCAAATATTTAGCTGTGTTGGTTTGTTGGTTTTTTTTTTCTTTTTCTGCACAGGTGGTGCAATAGTGCAGCTGGGTTGAGCCAACCCAAAGCTCTGGGAGAGGCTTGCCATCCCCTTCTTGTGCTCCCTTCCACACAGCTGCATCTGCACTCAAGTGGTTGAACAGCAACTGAATCAGCTCAGTGATCTCACTTCAAAAAAAAAAAAAAAAACCAAAATAAACCCAAAAAACCCCTCCCTTGGTTGGTTTTCAGCCCGATCAGAAAGCTGGCCTGACTTACCAGGTGCTCCTGGATGTCAGCAGCAAGGCAGGAGAGTGGGCTGGGAGGAAACTGCCTGCACAAGGAGGTGATGAAAGGGGCACGGCTGGGCTGGAGGAGATGCTGCAGCTCCCTGCTGATCTCACCCAAAGCACCCTCACAAAGCGTGGGGATGGAAATGAGCAGTGGGAAGACAAGGGGGAATTCTGAAAGCAGCTTTTACTGAGGAGCATTTTTTAAAAAGCAAGGTGTAGATAATCCTGCTGACATCCACGGCACGCTGGAGCTGGGCTGCTCTGGGCACAGGTATGAGTTTTGGGGAGTTCAGAGCTGAAGGTAATGGCAGCTCTGCCTGACAAGAACCCCAAAAGTCAGTTCCTTCTTAAATTGGTTTGAATGCACAAAAGTTAAGCCAGGAATTAAAAGGCAGGTTGAGGACCACGCTTGGGCCTTCAGCAGAGTGGTTTTCGTGCTCGTAAAATCCGAACAAATGAGGTTAGTAAAAACCTTGTGGCTTCCTTGTAAAGATGAGAACTCTTCTTTAGAGGCAGAGAGCTGAGGCACATCAGCATTTGCTGGAGATCACATATTGCTGTAGACAATAGCAGAACAAACTCTGTATTTGATGTGATCTAGTAAGAAAATTACTGGTTTGGGGCTTTGGGTAGGCTTTGCACACTGCTGTTAACAGGTCTTATTTCATGGAATTATATGCTAAAAATCATATCAGGGCAACCACTCCTCTCCCAGACACCAAACTTTAAAGCCTGTGCAAAATAATAGCACTGCTTAGTGAACCAGCTTTGAGATTCTTTTATCCCAGAGACAAATACTGTGGTTTTTCTCTACTGCTTTCTTAGAAACTACTGAACTATCTTTGCTAACAGTCTTCCTCTGAAAGGATAATAAAAAAAGCCCTACATTCAGGTACCTAATTAAGAAGTATTAAACAACCCAAATTTTACATGCACCTTGTTATCAGTTGTGTTAATGATGGAGAGCCTGTACAATGTGAAATAATAATAATAATTAAAAAAAAGATTAATCATGTTTGCATTCGCAGCAAATTACTAACATGGCTGTTTGTGTGGTATCTGGGAGAAGAATGCCTGGTTTTAAATTTTAATTCTTCAACCCCTGAGAACAGAAAATGCTTTCTGCATGATTTCCTCCAGCTCGGTCTTGCTCTGCTCCTTGGCAGCCATGCTCATTTTTGGGGTACATTTTTTCAGGTACATTTTTTCAGGTACATTTTCCAAGTACATTTCTTGGGTACATTTTTCAAGTACATTTTTTCGGGTACATTTTTTGGTTACATTTTTCGGGTACCTTATTTGGGTACATTTTCTGAGTACATTTTTCTGGCTACGTTTCTCAGGTACATTTTTCAGGTGCATTTTTTGGGTACATTTTTTGGGTACACTTTTTCAGGTACATTTTTCCGGGTACATTTTTCGGATACATTTTTTCAGATACATTTTTTCAGGCATATTTGTCTGGTACATTTCTCAGGTACATTTCTTGGGTACATTTTTCAGGTATATTTTTTTGGCCACATCTTTCAGGTGCATTTTTCCAGGTACATTTTTTCAGCTACGTCTTTTGGGTACATTTTTTGGTACATTTCTGTGGTGTGTTTTTCAGGTACATTTTCCAGGTACATTTTTTGGTTACATTTTTCCGGGTCCATTTTTTCAGGTGCATTTTCCAGTTACATTTTTCTGGGTACATTTTTCCAGGTACATTTTTCAGGTACATTTTTAAGATACATTTTTCCAGTACATCTTTCAGGTACATTTTTCCAAGTACATTTTTCCAGGTACACTTTTCCAGGTACATCTTTCAGGTACATTTTTCCGGGTACATTTTTCCAGGTACATTTTTCCAGGTACACTTTTCCAGGTACATTTTTCCAGTACATCTTTCTGGTACATCTTTCAGGTACATTTTTCTGGGTACATTTTTCCAGGTACATTTTCCAGGTACACTTTTCCAGGTACGTTTTTCCGGTACATCTTTCAGGCACATTTTCCAGGTACACTTTTCCAGGTACCTTTTCCAGGTACATCTTTCACGCACAGGTTTTTCCCGGCTGCCGGCTGCGCTGCAGGGCACCACCTCCTCGGGCACGCTCCCAAGGGCTCTTTGGCAGCACCTCCCCAGAGCCCAGCGCTGCAATCCAGACCCAAATCCACCAGGATTCCGTGCCCAGGCAGACACCGCGCTGCTCTCCACCCGAGCGGAGCGAGCCGGCTCCATCCTTATCTGATGCTCCAGGACCGCTCCCGGTGACTCACGGAGCTGTTTTTCAGGCTGGATCCCACAAATCCCGGCAAACGATGCCTTGTTCCTGGCGGAGCCGCCTTCCTCCCGGATGGAGGGGGTGTCGGATAAGGAAATTTGGGTGGCAAAGCCCCGAGTGAGTTCGGAGTCCGCGCTGCGGGACATTAATGGGACAATCCCCCTCCTCCATGGGATACTCTGAATCAACTCCAGAGCCATTTCCAGAATTAGGCACAGCCAAAATTCTACTTTTTAAAACCCAAAAGGGTTCACTCTGTCGTTTCAGCACGAAATTTAAAAGTTCTTATCAAAATCAGGGGGGGAAGGCGCATCTTTTCACCAAAATGCTTTTGATGGGTATTTTGTTTTGTACATTCCCACCAGCATCTTGGAGTGCCAATAATCTTAAGAAAATATTATTAAAATCTTAACAAATGTTTATTAAAATCTCAGCATAAAATTATTAAAAATATTGACATAAAAATTGAAAAAAAACGCTGAAATACTTGTAACAAAATATTATTAAATTTTAGCATAAGATTATTAAAAATATTAACATAAAATTTGAAAAAAGTTGAAATAATCTTAACAAAATATTACTAAAATCTTAACAAAATGTTATTAAAATTTTAACATATTATTAAAATTTTAACATAAAATTTGAAAAAACGCTGAAATAATCTTAACAAAATATTATATAAATCTTTAAAAATATTACTAAAATTTTAACATAAGATGATTAAAAATATTAACATAAAATTTGAAAAAACGCTGAAATAATCTTAACAACACAGTATTAAAATCTCAACAAAATATTAAATTTTTAGCATAAAATTTGAAACATAATTAACATTTTAACATAAAATTTGAAAAAAAAGCTGAAATAGCTGTAACAAAATATTATTAAAATATTTTAAAATATTATTAAAATTTAATATAATTTAAAATAATAATATAAAATTTGAAAAAACCCTGCAATTCATCATTGCTAACTACTGTTGTCTACTAGGAACATGGGTACTAGCAAAACCTCTATATACAAGCAAATAGAAAAAATTTGTAATGTAATGTAATTTGTAATGTAAATTCTAAAATACATTACTGACCAAAAAAAAAATAAAAAAAAAAAGGATGTAACTTTTGTCTTTGCAAACCCCTTGTGTGAATGCAGGCTCCATAAATAATAATGAAATAAGCCAGGTACCTAAGCAATAATGGAATAAAACTTTAGAGTGTCATTAAGCAGCATAACCAAGAGCAATTATTTTTAAAAAATATTTTCAAAAATAGTTCTTTATTAATAAGTCACCACCCCATTTGGTCTGACCCCACAGCTGATTTTGCCTTACAAAATGCATTTAACAGGCTCACAGGAAGAGGTGGGAATTTTGGACTTGCAGGTCGTATTCTTGCTCGTATTCAGCTCCACGGCACAAGTACAAATCAAATAAAGCCGTGCTTTAATTTGCCACATGAAACGCTGTCAGAACCCAGGACATCCCTCTGGCTGCCCTGGAGGACTCCAGACCTTGGCACAGAGTCAAAAACACCTGTACCTTCGATTTTAACCCCTGGGAAAAATTACCAGCTTTGTGTGAAGATGTACAAGCCACGAGAGTTTTGAGTGGAATGATAGTGAATTTGTCACAGGGTGAAAAAGTAGAATTTTGGGGGTTTAGAATGGGGGTTCAGGAGGCAAGATGGGGGAATCTGGGTGTGCTCTGTCCTTCTCCTTCTTCTTGTCCTCCATCTTCTGCTGGGATGGTGACACTTTTGGGTTGGTTTAGAGTAGAGACAGAGTGTCTAACACAGGTGATGGGTCTTGGAAAATCATTGTAAATAAAGTGCACGTAGTTCTGAGTGTAAAATGTTAACACCACCCCAAGGGCAGGTCAGTGTGCCATGAACCAAGCTGCCAGACAGAGCTCAGCAGGTCAGGGAAAGAATGTTATAGATAAGGGAAAATAAACAACCTTGAAAAGCAGAACCGACAAATCTCGGCTTCTTCCTTCGTGGGGCTGGGAAAAAAGACTCTTTAATACCTCGGGAGCCATTTCAGCAAGACAAAACCCGAGAAAACCCTGAATGGCCTTGGTGTAAATGAACCCTGGTACCCGCAGAGCAGCCTGCACTGGAGGCAGCAACCTGCCCAGTAAAAGGTGGGATGTTGGATGGGAGCCTGCAGGTGAGCTGCTCTAAAAACCTGGAAAAGTGCTCTGGCTGACTAATCCTTTCCATTATAGAGGACTCTTTCTCTGGGAAGGGTTAACACCTCTGCTGTTTGTTGCAGGCCTTTGATATTTTAGCAGGGGGAATCCCAGAGGCTACAGAGGTACGGGTCCATTGCCCAGGGAAACGTGAGTCAGTCCTGCCTGGCTGTGAATATTAAAAATGCTGCCTCCCTGATTCATGCAGATTAAAATCAGGCTGACACCCACGTGTGTCTGGCCTTCCCCCTCTGCACAGATGGCTCAAGTGCTCTTGAAACATCATTTTACAGCCCAGCATATTTCATGAGAGCAAAACCTGAGCACGGAGATCTCAGCTGCCTGCAAAGGAGGAGTTTTTTGAGCACGGGAGGAGATTTTTATACCTGCCCCCTTTATTGTGACTGTATTTGCGACAGTGATTATAAATTCCTTTGCAATATTTCCATCGTAACAAGAAAGTCTCCCTAATAACTCCTGAAATATTTTTGAAGTCACTGAATAAAGCTAAGAAACCCGCCACAATTTTTTATATTCTTTTATACATCTCACAAGCTGTTAGCTAATTTCTAATGAATAACATAGTGGGCTAATAAAAAATGGGATGTTCTGCCTTCCAGCTCAAACTCTTTGTCTCATGCATTGGCTCAACGTTTTCCCCACTGTCTGTATTTATTTAATAAATAAATGAACACATAGATGTGCTACATGAATATACAGAACTTAAAAGTTTCTTCTCAAAAAGGCTATAAATTAACTTCTTGTGTGTGCGTGGCACTGTGTTGATCTTGCATATATTCTCAAAGCACATCAGAATAATTTAACAAAAAACCTGAGAAAACAAAGGGTTAAATACGAGACTTCACAAGGATAAAAGTGAAGACTTTAAAACTTGCTTTGTTTAAGAAAGCAAACCTCTTCCAAAGAGCAAAAAACTCATCTTTTTTCATAGTAAAAATCCAATAAAATACTGTTTTGCTAGAAATTTATCTGAATTCCCAAGCCCACTTCCATTCCATCTCTGCCAAAACTGTTTTGACTTGGTCAAGTCTCATCACCAACTGGAAATCCCGCCCCAAAACCTTGGCTGCATCCAAACTCCAGTGACTTTCATTGTCATCTTTATGTGTAAGGGGGGGAAAAAAAATGAAAATAATGAAAACACAAACTACAAAAACAGCATTTGCAGCAGAAAATAAGAATAACATCGAATTAGATTGCCAAAACTGATAATGTCAGCAATTAAAAGATGAATTAGGTTGTTGTTTACTATGTGGCACTCAAACAAAAGACACCCCCTGTGATGGAACACCTGCAAGAGGGCTCCAGTAAGTGGTTTTTATCAAATGTGCAGCATGTAAGAGAAAGTAGGAGATACATATTCATAACAGTATTTTATTTGTTGGATTTTCTTGTCCCAAAATGCAGGGAACAGCTTGTTTATACTACAGAAGCTGCTCGTGTATTTCTGTACTCTTTTCCATGGATGCAACTTGCAGGGCTAAAAAAATTTCTTCTAACAATGTCAGTGACAAGATTTTCACAGTTGTAAAAGCCATAAAAGCAAAAAATCCTTTTTATTTCCTTAGTTTAGCCTTCTTAAGTTTCACTACCATGATGGAAATCCTAATGAAAAGCAGTAAATTGTTTCACATTCAGAATGCCTAAAATGGACCCAAACTTTAGAAAACTTTAAATTAATTATCTGGATCTCTGAATCAGAATGTTTTGGGAAAAACACTTTATGGTCTGAGCAAAAATCAGCTGGTAAAATACCTGAAATGAGAATGGCTGCTAATTTTATGAGCTTTTTAAAAATGTTGGGTCAGTGAATAACTCCAGGAGAAATGACAGATATGCAGTTTCTATTTCAGAATTGCACTTGGAAAGGAAGAATGTTAAGAGTCATGGAAGGCTTGCAGATATATATGACAAAAAACTAATCCCCTGTTGAAAAGGGGAAAACCACACCAAATAGCTGAAGAAGTTTTGAAGTCACTTCCTAAAATATTTCCAGTTTGTGGTTGTTAGAACTTGTCTGATTCAGGAACACCAGTGCAGGTGGAAATTCTCTGCCATTGCTACTGCAGATCTCCAGGAGCAGGGTGGGAACAGATCCCACTAAAATAAATTCCTTTTGCAGCACAGGAGTGATCACAGCTCAGCAAGCTGAAGAAGCAGGCAGCAAGCATGCATAAATTACAGCAGCCCAAACTGAGTTTTAATGTGTGACCACACTCACATGAGTAAAAGTTTCCCTATTTTCAGGTGACACATTAGCTCTAGGAATGGAGTACCAGTCCAGAAAGGTGATGTTGGATTTTAATCCCTGAAATACTTTGCTGTTGAGATTGGATTTGGCATGTGGGGTTTTTTTCCTTAAAAAAAAAAAAAAAGGGAGGTGGGAGGAGGTTGGCCAGAGTTCAAGACTCTGAGAATGCAACTGCATGTAGCTGCAGCAAGCACTCAAAAGGAGGAATCAGGCACTTGCATAACACTGCCAAGAGTCCTAGAAATGTGTGCAAATAAACGCTGGATTTGACGCAAAAATAAAAGATTCCATTAATTCACGCGAAACCAAACGCACAAAAATTTGAAACTTTAGTCTCATTTAGAGAAACACTTTTTATCCTGCTGTTTATTACACTCAGCACATGCAGCCTCTTGCAGTGCTGTCTCAAAGCTGGTGAAGCCCATGCAATGAAACCACATCCTCCAACATCACAGCTGCAGGCACCTGAATCACTGTGTGTTTCGACATGTTTGTGTGGATCAGAGGCACTCTGAAAGCTGAAAACAAGGTGAAACAAAGAACAGATATAATAGTACAGAGGAGTAGCCTTGTGGTTAATGTTTAGGACTGGGAGGTAGAAATTTTTGGCTCTGACAAGGACAAGTGAAAGTGGAATATGTGCAAATTGCTCCTCTGCCTCAGTTTTTCCACCTGTGGAAAGGGAATAGTACAAACTTCCCTTTGATGTGCTCTTAATTTCTTTTTCCATTCCTTCTTTCTTCCCACACATCCACACCATGCCCAAATCCAGGTTATTTTTCCACAAGTGTCACCCTTTCTTTTTGTTCACGTAGGGAAAATTCTTGTCCATTACCAATCATCCTCTTTGGTTTAGAAACTCCAGTTCTTCCCTGCTATCCACACACAGTGTGAACTCAAAAGCACTTAAATATTGATGCATTTTACCCCATTTCCAGCATCCAAAGCCTAGGCCTCTCATCTTCTCAGGAAAAGTTAAATAATTTGCCAGTGCTTGTATGTGCAGCTTAAGGTTTGTCACATCCCCATGCCACGAGCCTCAAATTTTCTTACCTGCTGTCACAGAGGTGACAAGGGAATTATGGTGCCAAAACTGGGTGTGTGCTTTCAGTGAGGAGGCACCTGTGCTCACCATCCCACAAAGGCTGCAGGTAATACAATTAACCAGAAAACGTAATAGAGAGAAAAACGTATTTTCTCTTCTTTATCACAGCTTCACCAGGATTTTGTCTTCTACATGACCAAAGAAAAAGGAGAAAATGTCAGTTTGAAATTAGCATATTATAATATACATGGGAATAAAATATCCAGAGAAAGAAGGAGGTCAAAATGAAATGCAGATCCAATAAAGAGGGCAGTGGAATAATGGTGGATTTACAGCGTTTCAGTTTACTTCCAAAAAATAGATGGTAAGATCACGTTTCACCCTCTAGGCCCTCGCAAAAAGGATGATTATTGTTTTGCCCTTGGCACTTTTGGAGGGTTTTTAAAAGGTGGAGGTTGTCTGGGTGCCTTCTGAGGGACAAGCACTGTCAAATGTGCTTTTGGTGTTTGAGGTTTCACCACTCTCACAGGGGCAGCAGGAAGAGCATCCATCCATCCTCTGCCTCCCCATTCCACAGGGGGATTTATTTCCTGGAGGCACAGCCCTGCCCAGGGCAGGCTCAGCTGCAGGCTGAGATGTGGGATGGCTCTGGATTTGGGACACCTCTGGCACATGGGCAGGGAAGGATTTCCCCTGAACAAACGCTGCTTTGTGCTATGAATCAGCGACACGGTGAACGCTGTAGGGGAGGGTCTCTGAAAGAATGCTTGAATTTGGACAAAAGCTGGCTTTTATAGGAGCTTGAAACCTTTAATTGCTTTATAATCAGCCCACTGATTTACAGATGTCCAGAGAAAAACAGTCATGCTGTCTCAAAAAAAAAAAAAAAAAAAAAGAAGTAAATATAATGCATTGTAATATTCCGGAATCACTCCCTGCACAGGTATTTTTCCTCATAGTTTGTCTCAGACCAGGAATTTTGTTTTGCTTTTCTTCTCCCTAACATAAATAGCTTCATGTGGAAAACCCATCTGGAACAACTTAATTTGCAAAACTGTGTCAGTGAATTTAGCAGGCTCTTGGATTGGGAGTATCCAAGTTTACTCAGTTGTCTGCCATGTAAATATGTCCACGTAGGGAGCGACTTCAGAATATCTACAACATTTGCATTCATATCACCGCTTATTTCAGAATAATTTCCTGTAGGTAAGCAAGCTCTTTAACAGGGAATTTCAATATTTATCAGCAAGCTGTTATGCAATGCAGGGGGGCAGGAATATGGGAATGTCATGTCTGCACTGGCACTCCGCACCGACATGCAGACGTGTGTGCTGCCAGAATTGCTAAAGAAAGCTGAATCACGACCCAGGGACGTAGCTGCCTGCAGCAGCTGGATGGATTTAGGTTGTTCCTGAGCAGCTGGGACCCTGGGATGCCTCTGTGAAAAATGTGTATTTTATGATTGGCTTTTCGCAAGTTCCCCCAGCCAAGTTCACTCGCTGGGATACGACACGGGCTCACATCAGCCTTGCTCCTACTCCAGCCACCGTGAGATTTTCCCTGCCTGTGCAAGCAGAACACAGCCAGAATTATCAGGGGACAAGGGCAGCCAGGCACGTTGTACAATTCACAAGATACAAACAGTTAAAATAAATAAATAGTTAAAATACTAAATAAAGCCATGTGCTTTATTTAATATTTCACATCTATCTTAATGTGTTATGCTTTAATTAAAAACAAAACAAAAAACCCTCAACCAAACAGCATATTTTAACAGTTTCGTTAGTTAATAAAACAAAAATCTCAATTTGGATTTCTTTCCAATCTCTTTCCAAAAGCACCTTGAGCCTAATCCAATGAAATTCAGAGTGTCTGAGCATCAGCGTGTGGAGCTGCAGTCAGTGAAAAATCATGTTTCCTTCAGAATGCAACTGGAAAGCAGAATCTGCTTGGCCCAGCAAGTCTGCACAAAGCTCTCTGTGTGTTTATACAACCTGATCATTCCCAGCTCTGGCTGCACGGCTGGAATATTCCCAAGGCAGACCCACCCCGCTCCCTGCATTTCCTGCGCGTCCCACAGCAGTATCACACGTTTCCTCCTGCTCAGGTGCACCAGGATTCTTTCCCAGCAAGTCATCGCTGGCTTGTGGGAATCTCTGGGACCTTAGGGAGGCTGTGGTTAGGTCAGGGTTAGGTTGGGCTGTGTCGGTGAGCTGAGCAGGGCTGCAGCCCCGGCTGGAGCGCACCTTGGGATGGGTGAAACAAACAGAGGAGAATAAACATCTGTAAAACAGAAAAGCCCCTTGGACTTTCTGGTTTGAAGGCACAAAGAGTGGAATTTCCATGCCTCAGAGGCACAGGCAGTTCTTACCTTTCCAGCACTTGACCTAGGTTCATACATCAGTTTTCTTAGCTGCTGTAACAGTGCTCGTAACTCTGTAGTTTATCTGAGCTGCAGTTTATCTGACCTTGAGAAAAAGTGTGTTTTATTTTAGGAAGCTCTAACTTACCATGTTTTCTCAGGTTATCTCCTAGCAGCCTTTCATGGGCAGAATGTTTCCGACCGTTCTGTCAAGCAAATATTTTTTCTGAATTTAAACCGGAACTTTTTAGTGGCAATGCAAATAACTTTTGAAAGATTTATTAATTAATAACTTGTTATTAATTAAGCTGCTAGTTTCGTTAATGTAGTCATGTAGCCTTTTCAACGTAGCCGTTTCAATATTCTTTTTTCACTACAAATTTAGGTTAAATTACAAATTTAGGTTAAATGAAGAGGATTGTTTACAAGTAAATATCCTAAACAGAATAATAACCTGTTCAAAAAAAACAACAGATTTAAAATTTGTGATCTTCTGTCAATGCACCCACTTTCCATCACCAAAACATCCACAAATCCTAAATTTCAATTAATTAAAATAATATTCCAAGCACTTAAAACCAGAGCAAAACCATCACCTGTCCCTCCCTTTTTGCAGGAAAGCACACCAAGTACACAAACACACAGAGGCAAGAGAATTTCTGTGCTTCATGAGCACAGCAACCTTCTGCTCTCATGCAGTTTCTTTCTGTGCAAGTAGAAATGTTTATTAAATTACACATGCACATTAAATGAAAATCTTAAAAATGTAAACAGAAATGAGAGCACAACCCCTTGCTGTTTTCTGAAGCTTGATTCTGTGCATGGTAAAAATGCTCAGTGTTGCTGACCATCCCTCCACAAGCAGGACATGCTACCACCTTTTGTTTTTTGGGGGTTCTTAAGTGCCTTCACCTCCTTTAAACCCTACACCTTCCTTTAAATACACCCAAACAACCTGAACCAACCAACCAAAAAACAAAAAGCTGCACATGAGGACTGTGCTTTTTTTATACAGAAGCAGAAGAAGCAGTGACATCCTTATGTCTGACTGTTATATTTTTAGAAACACGCAAACTGCTTCTTTAAAAAAATAAAAATCATGTTAGCAGTGTTGCAAACGCCACAGGACATTTAACTCTGCCAAAGTCCATGGCACAGGGTTGTGTCCAGGCTGTTCTGGAATATCTCCAGTCTTCACAGCCCCTGGAGCACCAGGATGTTGGGGCAGGGAATAAATGTCAGCTGTGCATCTCCAGAACTTCACTAACTGATTTTTTTTTTTTTAAAAAAAAAATCTTTGCAGTTTCTGGGTTTATATCGAAATTCACATAGTGGTTAACCACAAGCAATCAGCAAGCCACTAAAGAATTTTTGCATTTAAAAAGCTCTGTCCTTATGTCTCCTGAGCTCAGGAACTCTCTGATACTGTGGACACAATGCAAGTTTTAAGAGCAGAAGTAGAAAGCTCTGACTGTTGACATGTGACAAGGGGAAAATGCCAAGTGGCTTTATATTTAGGTGTAAATAGAGCTAAAAACTGCATTCAGGAGAAAACTTCAGACATATGTAAAGGAATATCCTATCATCTCATGCAAGGAGCAGCCACAAGTGTCTCTCATCTGCCCAACAAAGGTGACAGCTGTGCAGAAATCTCCCTTTTTAGAAAGGTGGAATCATAGCCTGCACCCAATCAAAGACTTAAGAATCAAGAGGACTAAATGCAAATTCAAGAACAGGAGGCAGGGAAAGAAAATATTCTTCATGACAACAACTTGAATGACACTTTGGATATCTTTAGGTCTCAGAAATGAATACATAAAATTATTTTATCACAGAGGACTTGCCTAGCTCATGTAAGCAAGTGGGTGCAGAGTGAGTCCATTTCTGCTCTTCACCAGGACATTCCCTCCAGAAGAACAAGGATGTAAAACCTTGATCACAGCTCACATCCAGTGCATGGAATACAGGCAATTTCCTGCCACAGACTTCTGAGCTACAGATTCATCTACTTAGTGAAGGGTCAGAACCCTCAAATCTTTATTAAAAGACAGGAAATCCTGAAACCTTGCCTGCAATAGATCTTGCACCTCTCTTGCAACTGATGCTCATTACTTCTCATCTTTTCTAGCACAGACATGGAGAGCAAATGGTTTCCCTGTTCCTAAACATCTTTGAAGCCACACCATATTCCTCTTCTTCCACATCTGACTTTCCCATTCCCATATTTAGGCTATACAGCCAGAGGAGTCCCTCCATCTCTCCTCATGGACTTCATTTTCTACAGTTATGATCCCAGTGATGTGTGATTTTTTGCTGCTCTTAAGGACTAGAAATTTTGCACTCTCAGGTTGCTGGAGTGAGTTGAGTTCTTCAGACAAAAAATAATGTTTCTGTCAGCTGATCTCCAGAGGGTTAGGGTTAGGGTTAGGGTTAGGGTTAGGGTTAGGGTTAGGGATTTTGTCATTTTTAGCTACCCCAAAAAGCAACTTCAGCCCCTTCTGTCAGCTGAGAATAATGCTTCTGTCTCCAGAGGGTTAGGGTTAGGGTTAGGGTTAGGGTTAGGGATTTTGTCATTTTTAGCTACCCCAAAAAGCAACTTCAGCCCATAAACTGAAGACACACCCAGCTCGGGGCTTCACCAAGAGGATCCCAATGAAATGTGGGCTCTGCTGACACATTTTACAAAACAAAGCCAAACAGATTCGTCCGGAGCAAGCAGAGAACGATCAGTTCCAGGAGCAGAGTCCCACAAATTGCCTTATTATCCTTCAGCTTTTCATCTGGAGAGGCTCTGCTCCTGGGTCTGGAGCTGAATGGCACGCACAGCAACGCAGCCCATAGTTTAGCCCTTACTCAAACAATCCAGGCACCTGCCATGAAAGGCTGTCCCAGGAATGTGGCTCCAGCACAGCCACGGGCAGCACATCGCCTTTGAAGCCACGACAATAATTTTAACACAAGAGGCAGCTTGCAATATGGAGAATGCATTAAAAATGCTCTTTCTTACCACAGAGTTGAGGAAAACTGGGGCAGCAGTAGGTGGGTGTGTTTCCCTTGGTTTGAAAGGATCAGGTGGACAGAAGGAAGCTCGCCATGAAATCTTAGCTTGAGGGAAACAGCCTTGATCCTGGCTGGTAGAAATAAGTTAAAAATCTGCTGGAATGGGTTTTGCACGGTCACCCACAAGCAGAATCATGAGGAAACCCAACCCTGTTCAAGTCCCAATTGCTCTGAGTTGAGAGCTGCCCGTGGATGACAGGAACTATCCTACATAAATCCAAGTGCCCATAAAATAGAAATGTTTCTGCAGCTACTTCAGACAGGTGAAAAAATATCCCAAGGTCTCTCACAAGTTCCTATGCACATAGAGCACTAAGTGAATTTTATAAAAAACTTTATATGTGAAATACTTTTTGAGATAATATGCTTTAATTTTTTTATTAACTACCTTTCCAGTGACAATAAACAACCTTTTTTTTTATTTTATTTGTAACAGTTTCTTCCTCCTTATCAGAGACATGAAGAGCAACAACTTCATTAAACCACACTGGGTTACTGAAGGTAACATAAACCAAAATAAAAGCATGGAGAAGACAAGATGGTTTTGGCAGAAAATCAACTGACAGGAACATAGAATTAAAGTGTTTTTAAAAACCAAACAGACACCGGTAAATATTGCACTAACATTTAATTAACTGACTCCAACACAGAGACAATTACATCAACTACAAGAATGCTGAAAATTTTGCAGCGTCCACAACACAAACCACCATTCTCACCCACCATCCCGGAGCTGGAAAATCTGTCCAGACTAATTGTGTGAATGCTCCTCATTCTTTTGAGCAGGGCCGTGCCTGCTCATGCATTTCTGTTGGTTTTATTTCTCTGTATATTTTTACCTTGTCCCCTCCCTTCACTTCTCCCTGCTCCTGCTCAAGGTTGATGAGGGCAGTGCAGGTAATTGCAACAGAAATGGGAGGGCTGCACAGTGATCAAACAGAATTGGGTTTATATTTGGTCAGGATGCAGCATCCCACGAGTCAGGATTTGTGTGACAAGAGGGGACTAAACCTTGATTAGCCTCAGCCACAGTCCACAAAACCTGTGAGAGTGGAAGTGGGCTGTATATTGCATTTCTGCACACTGCCAGCAGCCCCAAATTCAAATTGCACCCCTCAGCTGCCAATCTGAGCCTCAGCCTCTCTGCTGTGCTGGCACAACAACTTTGTAAGGCTACACACTGAATTTGGGGCAAGGAACTGCTTTCAACCAAAATCAACTGCTTTCAGCCAAATCAAACAGCAGGGACAGGAAATGGGAAATGGGTGAAACTCCTTGGGATGATAAGTGCTGATTAAAATGTAAGTATCGCCCAGGTTGTTTAAAGAAAAAAATACATCCATTTAAACACTCTATTTTATTTAGGATTACCTGGTTTTGGTCATTCTAATCCCAGCAGAGTGGATTAAATGAAGCTGCTGAGCATTCTGTGTGCAGAACAGAGCATTCCCACAAGGAGTTAATGCAGGCAATGCGCTTTAAATTCCCACTCCAGAGTATTTCACAACAGCACCCCGAGGCAGACAAGCCCTTATTTCCTCGGAAGGGCTTGAAACAGGATCTGAGAAATCCAAAGTCCTGTGTGTATGGAAACACAGAGGCACATAAAGGTGAGTCAACTAAAATACTGAGCCAGACAGATGGAAAACCACTTCACCTCTCAGTCAGAGCACCCACGGGGGGCTCAGACCTGGAGTGTTTCAGTGGAACTTGCTTAAATATTCTTGACGTGTAAACAAGAGAGGAGAGAAGTTTTTGGGGCTGTTGCCCGAGAGTCAGGAGATTTACCTGTGGGGGAACTGAAGCTGGCACAGTGAGAGGTGCCACAAGGGTCAGGGGAAGCTGCATGGGTGATTTTTCAAAAAGAGAATGATTTTCGTGACTGTGGGAACACGTTTGCAGGAAAGGTAAGCAGTTTTCCCTGCCCTCAGAGTTCTCCTCTCTCACAGTGTGCCCTACCCCACCTCCTGGGGCTGGCTGCCTCCTGAGCTGGGAAACATTCTTCTAATTAATAAAATTCACTACGTAGCTGGAACTTGAAAAAACACGTAGGAAAAAAAAAGATTTTGCAGAATGCTGTGGACTCCAGGGTTCCACCAGCCTGAGCTGCCCACTAACAAGTGCAAAAATTGGAATATTAAATCAATTAGCTGGGGGTTAATCCTGTTTTTCAAGCAAAGATTGTGCTTAGTGACAGAGGCAGCAAAGCAAAATTCTGAGGGCTTTGGACTTTTCCTGAGCCTGCTTCATTTTTAAAATATTTTAAAAATAAACAGCAGTATGTGAGCAAAGGCTGATTGGTGATCAGCCAATTGGTGATCAATTGATTGCATTAAAGGCCATCAGTGTCAAAAATAACCACTGCAAGAAATGTGGTTCCTGTAAGATATCATCATAACTATGCAGGCAATCCAAAATTATCATAAATTATCTCTGTTATATGCTTAGGCTTATAGCTTTAAAAAGATGACAATGGGGTGCTACATGTGTAACCCACTTGTAAAGAAAAAAGTTATTTAGATGTTCTCACAGATTGATTTAACAACAGAACTACCTCTCTCTGTAAACAGAAATTTGGATGTCATTCCTCATCTCATTTAAGGAAAAATTAATAAAAGAGAGGTGTCAGGGCATGATGTGAATATAGATAGTATAAATTTAGGGTCAAAAGGATATTTTTAGACATTTTATCTGAAATGTTAAAATGAAACTGGAAATTATTACAGACCCAGTAAGGCAAAGTTTAGGAAAGCAAAGCATGGACTGCAGGCAGCATCAGAAAACAGAACTGACTTTGCTCCATCACTGCAGTATATTTATTCCCATAAATACTGATAATAAATACTCCAATACCACACTGATTCTAATTCTAGTATGGCACACATGAGAAATAAAATATCTTTGAAAAGCACCACCCTTTGCCTTGCATGGAAATATTTTCATCATCACTAGTGTTTGTTCTTAACCTCAAAAAGATAGTTAATGTCATTAATATTATCACAAACGTTGATTGGTGATAGTCAAAGTTTGTGATAATAGATAAAACAATAACATAATAAAAATAATAATAGATAATAATGAAAACAATAAATAATAGATATTATATAACATATTACATATTATATTATATTATATAAAATATAAAATATTATCTATTATATTATATATCCTATATTCTATATTCTATATAATATATAATATATGCTATATAGTATATAATATAGATAATAATGAAAACAATAAACAATATATTATATATAAGATATTACATATTATAATATATTATATAATATATAATATATATTATGTGTTATATATTATAATAATATAATAATATAATATTAAAATAAAATAACAGGTAAAATAAATAGATAATAAATCATAGATAATAGAGAATGGGATTTAAGGAGGATAAGCTGTGAATCTTTGAAAGACATAGAGAAACATAAGGAAAAATGATCAAAGGCTTCTAAAAAACTAATTTTTTGTATTGATTAGTAGGTCACTGTTTCAAAACCAACATCAGATTTGTCCATATGAGGTTTGCAAACACTGTTTAGTTGCCCAGTTTTTCAGTAACTCAATTCAGTTTTTTCTTCTTTGCCATTATTTTTTCAGTTATATCACTTAAATGAAAGGGCAAAACGCAGAGAAAAAATTATTGCGGACCAGATAAAAAAATTTCCTGCATTATTTTTTAATAGTTTAAGAACTGTCTTGCTCAAGAGTTACACCAAGGGGATGGAAAGGAAAGGGGCAGAAGGTGCTTCCCCATAGTGTTAAATCAATAGGAAGCCACTTCTGATCAGGAGTGAACACCCTCAAGATGCAGGAAAAAAATTATACAGGCATCAGTATTTATGTTAACATCGTTAATAAAAATATGGCAGCTGCTCTTGTCTTGGTTTGCTTGGTACAGAAATAGCACAGAATGGATAAATGATTTTATTTAACACAGGACATTAAAAAGTGCTCAAGGTACAAACCATTTTCAGTTGAAACTAATCTTGGCAATGTTTGAACATCAAACTTCCATGAAGAGCTGGGTGTAAATGTCTGATTTCTCTTTGAGCAAAGAAAAATTCCCAAACATTTCCAGCAAACCTAGGAAACATCAGATTTTGTTGCCTTTTTTTTTCAGACCAACAATAAACACTCTAGATCTGGCTACAAACTACAAGTTTATCACTGAACTGGGTGTATTAAAGTTTTTCAGATATGCTCTTACAACACAGGAAAAGTTGCATCTTTGTCAAAAAGATCATTTTAGACCCGAGAAAGAGAAAGAAAACTTGGATTCAGGGTCACAAATGTTATGCAAATATCACGGAGTGGGTCAGGTTGGAGGAGCTCAGTGGCTGATCTGGTGCCACCTCCCAGAGCACAGGATTTTGTCCAGGTAAATCTGGAATATCCCAGGATTTTGTCCAGGTAAATCTGGAATATCCCAGGATTTTGTCCAGGTAAATCTGGAATATCCCAGTGAGGGAGCACAGGATTTTGTCCAGGTAAATCTGGAATATCTCAGTGAGGGAGCACAGGATTTTGTCCAGGTAAATCTGGAATATCCCAGGATTTTGTCCAGGTAGATCTGGAATATCCCAGTGAGGGAGCACAGGATTTTGTCCAGGTAAATCTGGAATATCCTCATGAGGAAGCACAGGATTTTGTCCAGGTAAATCTGGAATATCCTCATGAGGAAGCACAGGATTTTGTCCAGGTAGATCTGGAATATCCCAGTGAGGGAGCACAGGATTTTGTCCAGGTAGATCTGGAATATCCCAGTGAGGGAGCACAGGATTTTGTCCAGGTAGATCTGGAATATCCCAGTGAGGGAGCACAGGATTTTGTCCAGGTAGATCTGGAATATCCCAGTGAGGGAGCACAGGATTTTGTCCAGGCAGATCTGGAATATCCCAGCTCCACGCCCTCTCTGGGTGATCTGTTCCAGTCGTTTGCATTTTTGGCTTTGCTTTGTGGTAATTTCGTGTTACAAGGACAGTGGGACACGTTCTTCAGGGGTGAGACTGAGCGAAAAAAAGGGAGCAAAAAACAAAACTCCCCATCGGGAGCCAAGTCCAGAGAATGCTGAACTTAGGAAAGGAGAAGAAAATGCCAATATCAAGTATTTCCCATCACAGTTGTGCCAGCTAGAGTGGTAATTTCATACTCCACGAGCAGCCTTAGCAGAGAAGCTGTTAATTGTTATCTGCTGATAATGCCCCAAATAAAACTTGCAAACCTCAGTGGCAAACAGAATTCCCACTGTCCCACAAATGCAGCAGCACCTGAGTGCTTTGTACCTGAAAGCACAACTTTGTGCACAAAGGCATTTCATGGACTCAACAGGAAAATTTTGTCAAAATCAGTGTTTTCTTGGGTATATACTGTGGCATTCTTCAGCTTAGCTCACAGAGACATTGTTACTGTTGGTCCAATTCTACTTTTTTCACCTTTAATTAAAACTCATTCACCTTTAATTAAAATGTCTACACCTGTAATTACACTTGATTACAGTGTTAAGACTAAAGAGCAGGATACACAAGAGCCAAACCAGCAATATTAAAAAGTCTGGTATATTATTGCTATTATATCCACAGACTCTGCCTGTAATTTTCTGCAGAATCGGATTTTTTTGCTTTCTTTTTGAGTACATTTAATGCTATTTAAAAACTGTAAAATAAAATAAACATCATGATAACACCAGTGTATTAAGGAAAACACCCTAGAAACAATAAAAGTTTCCCTTCTTCTGTAAAGATTCCTACAAATCCCAATTTAAACATAAAATTCTTATCCCTGAAAGGGAAGAAAACGCTGCCATTAAAAACAATTCGTTAAAATCTGCACCTGCTGAGGCCCTGATCTTAGAAAAAAAAAAAAAAGAAAAAAACCTCTTCACTGTCTTTCCATATTAATAATAGCTGTCAATACAAAGAAAAATCCAGAATAACCAGGAAAAAAGGGGGAAAAAAACCAGGTATAAGGCCTTGTTGAAGGGCTTCATGCAGGTGGGGCTTATCAAAGCTCAGGTGCAGGTAAACTGAAGTCAGAATTGTTTTCCAGGTAGACTGAAGTCAGAATTGTTTTCCAGGTAGACTGAAGTCTAGGAATATTCCGAGTCTGGGAATACTCTCCCACAGAATCTGTGTGGAAGGTGAGGTAGGAATGATCTGCTGCTCCTTCAAGTGTGATTGCACAATTCCTCCATGCATCTCCCTGCAAAGCAGCATTCTTCCCATTCACACGTGGCAGCATCAATCCAGCGCTCTCAAATCTGCTTCCTGGGGCCATTGCCTAAAAGTTTCATTTATATGACATTTCTGTGAGTTTCTCTTGCAAAAATGGCAGTCAAGAGTACAGTCTCCTCAATGACATGAATGGTTTTTTTGTTGTTTTTTTTTTTTTTTTTTTAATTGCTGGATACCTTATTTTAAGTATCTAAGGCCATATTTGCAAACATACCTTGCCAGAAGCCACAGCTGTAACATTTTCTTTACAAGCATATGGCAAAAGTCCTATGATCACCATCCCAAACATCTGCTGAGGGTATCTGCTTCACCTTTCTTATAATTTAACTCCATGGCAGGGCTGTAAAACCTCTTTCCACACAGAAAGCCAAAGCCACCATCACCAGGAGAGCAATTCCAGTCACTGGCACCAGTGTGGGATCCCACTGAACAGGGCTGGTTCCATTTTCTTGTTCTTCTCAGGATGCAGCTCTGGAATTGGCACAGCTGATAAATTGATGAGAAAATTGATAGAAAGGGGGAAAAAAAAAAAAAAAGGGATTTGCAGCTGAAAGAGCTGATTCTTGGGGGGAATGATATGGAGAGAAATCAGTTTTCTGCTCAACTTGGATGCATGTTAATATAAAGGAAGCCACAGGAATGTAAACCAGTAAGAAATAGTTCCACCGGGTTTTTTGTTACTCTGGACAGACACAACAAGAGCAAACTTCATGAAAGAATTCTTCTGGCCCGTTCCCCGTGGTTTTCCACCTCCCTGCTAGCAAAGATCTGCCAGGTCAGCTGCTCTGAGCCACTCCCTGCCTTGGCTCCTGCCAGCGCTCGGGATTAGATTTTGGGGCTGAGCAGATCAGCTGGGGGATCTCGGGCAGATTTGGGGAGGAGGATGGCAACAGCAGCTGGGAGGAGCTGCTGCAACTTTCTCATGCAGATCTGGAAGACAAACTCTGCCCAGCAGCCTCAAGCATCGGTGTAAAAGCCTGGCTGTGCCTTCCCTGATGCTCGTGCTGATCCCACTGATTAAAAAACGTGGGTGCTGACAGAATTCCAGGCTGAAAAAAGCGGGTGGGAAAGTGGGAAAACGTGCAGGAATGGCTGTGGCAGCTCCGTGGTGGCAGGCAGGCACCATCCACACCACTGGCTTTGTGCTCTTTGTACTTCCAGCTGCTAAAATTACCCCTCTGGAAGTGTTCCCCTAGCAGGAAGGGAAATACTGGAAAGCTTCCCAGAGAAATGGTGGTCTGGTATTCCAAGTGGGACTCTCATCATGTTGTTACAGTTCAACCCAAACTTCTAAAACCCAACTTTTCCCTGAAACAGGAACTCCTGGCATCCCTAAAGACAGAGGGAAAGTCAGGAAGAGTAGTGTTTATGCTGGGCATTAAATAATCCGTGGTCAAGGAACTTTATTAAAGTTATTCCAGCCAGGGATTTAATACCACTGGAACAAAATATCTCAAGTTATAATTATTCTAATTGACCAACGCCAGCATCCACAATATCCCAAGGACCAGAGGCAAAAACCACCAGAGGGAAAACTGTGGGAGAGACTTTGAAATCCTCCTGTCCACAGTGGCACAGCCTCCCCTTGTCTGTGCATCCCACCTGAGCACCCACACCCCCCCTGAACCTCTCACATCCCCTTCCTGATTTTTATATTCCATTTGAACCTCCCACATTGCCCTTTCCTTGTCTCCACATCCCACCTGAACGTCCACATCCCCTTTCCTTGTCTCCCACCCCACCATTTCCTTGTCTCCCATCCCCTTTCCTTGCCTCACATTCACCATTTCCTTGTCTCCCATCCCCTTTCCTGGTTTTAACATTTTATTTGAACCTCCCACATTGCCCTTTCCTTGTCTCCCATCCCCTTTCCTTTTCTCCCATCCATCATTTCCTTGTCTCTCATCCCCTTTCCTTATCTCCCATCCACAATTTCCTTATCTCCCATCCCCTTTCCTTATCTCCCATCCCCTTTCCTTGTCTCCCCATCCCACCTGAATATCCACATCCCCTTTCCTTGCCTCCCATCCCCTTTCCTTGTCTCCTCATCCCCTTTCCTTGTCTCCCATCCACCATTTCCTTATCTCTCACATCCCTTTCCTGGTTTTAATATTCCATTTGAACCTCCCACATTGCCCTTTCCTTGTCTCCACATCCCACCTGAACATCCACATCCCCTTTCCTGGTCTCTGCATCCCACCTGAACCTCTCACAACCCCTTTCCTGGTTTTTATATTTTATTTCAACCTCCCACATCGCTCTTTCCTTGTCTCCCATCCCACCTGGACCCCCATAACTCTCCCCCCTTCCCCCTGCACCCCACCCACCCTCTAATCCCTCTCTTTGTACTTCTGTTACTTCAGGCTCACCCCCACTCTTTCCACTATCCTTCACCCCAAACACAGGCACCTTTAAAGGCACTGGAGAGCTGGAAGGATCCTGGAAGGATTTGCAGCCAAGCACAGACCACACACATTGATTTTCTGCTTCCAGACTGACAAGTGTCCTGTGCAACCAGAAATTGTGATTCCTTTCGAGCATTAATTGATAACAGCAAGTTCTTGCTCTACTTGAATTACTCCTTAAACCACCCTTCATTTTGATAAAATGCTTACAACTTAATTTCTAGACACCTTTCCAAGCAGGCAGTGGCTGTACTGTGAGAAGACAAAGTAAATTAAGAAGGAAATGTGTGATTTGTATAATTGCAATGACAGCTATCCCCTTTACTACCTACAAATGCTCTCAGGGGTGAGTGCATGACTTTGGAACAGCAGCAGTAAACAGAGCACTCTTTTCCAGGCTCTTTCTGCTGGGAACACCTCATATCTCCATTGAACCCACTTCTTACTTAAATAACCACACAAGTATATCATGCCTGGAGGAAAACTTAGTGCATGTTGGGATTTGCATGTATTTCATGGGAAAAAAAGTAGTGAAAAAGGGAGGAGAGTGAATGAGAAATAGGTGCATTTGCCTTCAGGACAGAGTTTCCAATTTTTCTCTTTGGTTATTCAATGTAAGATTTTTTTTTTTTTTTTTTTTCTTTTTTTTCTTTTTTTTTTTTTTGTCTTTAAAAATGGTGCTTTGTCACTGATTCCAGTCTCTTCAGCAAAAACCTGTTTGCATCAGCAGGGACTTCACAGGAGGGCAATAAAGCAGCTACTTTTCACTTTTAAAGACACACACAGCCCATTAAAGAACCCATTCCTGCCCAAACACCCCCAGCCTATGCACCCATATTTACAGTTCAGCAAACCTGAATTTTACTCCCTAACAATCCTGAATTTTACTCCCTAACTTGTGCAAGATGGCACAAGTGCCATCTCTGTGTTGGTCTGACAAAGGTATAAATTCCTTTTAAAGCTCTGGTGAGGGTCAGGGCAGTGGTGTGAAGGGAAAAAGAGAGTGAGCATGCAGTTTATTTAATTTTTTAATCTACCAGCCAGTGTAACAGACTGGTAGATTAAAAAATTAGAGCCATTCTTTTGTACCTCCCTTGGCAGATCAAGGATCTAGGGTTAGTACTTCCCCACCCTTTCCTGTAATGAGCTGATTTGATTTTTTAGTGGTTTTTTTTTTTTTTATTATTGTAAAGCCCCCCTTTCCTCCAGTGTCACCCCCCTGAGAACTCTCCTGTGCCTGACTTGCATGCAGGCAGCACAGAGGTTTATTTGTGCATGAGAAAGGACAATCACCCTGGAGAAAACTCTGCTCACAGCCTCACTTCCACAATTCCCAAAAGCCCTCCTTCATTCTCTTAGCACCGGGCATCCCCCTGCTTGCTTGCTGCATGTTGCTGCACCTAACAACACCCAGAGTGCGTGAGTCCAAAACTTTGGGTTTAATTCATGGCAAATTGGCACTCTGAGCATCAACACTTCTCCCTGTACAGGTGACAGAGCACAGATTCTGTGCAGTGATCACTAATTAGTGAACAGCCCTGCAGCCAGCCTCAGCCTGCCACCAGTTCAGCACAGCAGGCTCAGCTTGTCTTCTCTCACATGTTTTTTAGCTGTGCTTCCAATGTGCCTCTTGCCCCTCAGGCCCCTCTTTCCCCCCAGTTTTGAATCCCTTTCTTGATGCTGAGAATGTTGGGGCTGTTCAGCCTGGGGAGGAGGAGGTTTTGTGGAGACAGTGCCTGAAGGGGCTGCAGGGGAGCCAGAGAGGGACAATTCATCAGGGACTGGAGTGACAGGAGAAGGGGGAATGGGGACAAACTGAAAGAGAATAGGTTTGGTGTAGATATTAGGAAGGAATTCTTCCCTGTGAGGGTGGGGAAGCCCTGGCACAGAGCAGCTGGGGCTGCCCCTGGATCCCTGGCAGTGCCCAAGGCCAGGTTGGATGAAGCTTTGAGCAACCTGGGATAGTGGAAGGTGTCCCTGCCCATGGCAGGGGGTGGGACTGGATGATTTTGAAAGTCCCTTTCAATCCAAACCATTCCATGATAACCAGGAACAGGACAAGAGGCCTCAGGCTGTGCCAGGGCAGGCTCAGGTTGGCCATCAAGAAGAATTCCTTCCCAGAAAGGGTGGTCAGGAATTGGAAGAGCTGCCCAGGGAGGTTTGGAGTGCCCATCCCTGGAGGTGTCCAAGGAAAGTCTGGAGGTGGCACTCAGAGCTCTGGGCTGGAGACAAGGTGGGGATCAGTCAAAAGCTGGACTTGATGATCTTGGAGGTCTTTTCCAGCCTAAATAATTCTGTGATTCTGCCTTAGGACTCCAGCAGAAGATTTGCCCACTCTCTCTTTGGTGGTGAGGAAGGACAGGAACAGAGATGGAAAAGGAGATGTTGAGAATAAAAGCCCTGGCTGTGTGGTGCTGGAAGTGAGCTGGACTCCAGTCCAGGTCACAGTTTGGACTCTGTGATCTCAGAGGTCTTTCCCAGCCTGATTTTACATTCACTGGACATGAAAGACACGAATCCTGGAGACTCTGAGGTTCCCCTGGGCTCTGTGCAAGGCTGTGCTGGGAGAGGCACTGACACGAGCACGGGGCTGGAGGGGAAGGCTGGCAGAGCTGGCAGAGCTGGCAGCTCTCACTAACAACACCCTGCACGTCAATCCCCACGCCACAGCTCTGCCAGAGCTTGTGCTGCCTCCTTCCTCCAGCCTCCATCACCCATCACGGCACACCTGAGGCTCAGGTGGGCAGCAGAAGGGTGGGAATCTGCAGAAAATGAGCATCACTTGTTTCTCCTAATTTTAACTCCTCATTCTGCCATTACTACTTTTTTTTTTCCCTTTTTTTTTTTTTTTCTGGGATACCTTAAAAACGTTCCAGAATCAAAACCTGCAAGCAAACAGAAAAACACAGGAAAGCACTCAAGTGACAGCAAAGATATTAGGACTGAAAAGCTCAGCTTTAAATGAAATAAACCTCCAAATCCAATAGTTTTTCTTCCTTTTCATATCAGCTGCCTTACAGATGTTTTACCCAATAATCAGCTTTTCAAAAGTGTCAGCAGCTAACCAGGCACTGGCCAACTGGCCAACACAGCTCCTGGATAAAGCAGGAATAAAAAGGGCATTTCACCCCAAATGTTGATGGAATCCTTACTCTGGGGGTGACACTGAAATCTCCAGGACACTTTCTGCTCAAATATTGGGAAGTTAGCAACAGTGAGCTTAGACCCTTTGGATGAGTGATCCAGTTTCAGCCATCATCAGCTGCACAGGAGAGCTGGAAAGGGACTCTTTATAAAAGTATTTTAGCAACAGTGAGCTTGGACTCTTTGGATGAGTGATCCAGTGTTTCAGCCATCATCAGCTGCACAGGAGAGCTGGAAAGGGACTCTTTATAAAAGTATGTGGTGACAGGACAAGGGGGAATGGCTCTAAACTGGAAGAAAGTAAGGTTAGGTTTGGTATTAAGAAGAAATTCTTCTCTGTGAGGGGCACAGGATGCCCAGAGCAGCTGGGGCTGCCCCTGGATCCCTGGCAGTGCCCAAGGCCAGGTTGGACACTGGGGCTTGGAGAAATCTGGGACAGTGGAAGGTGTCCCTGCCATGGCAGGGGTGGAGCTGGATGATTTTTAAGGTCCTTTCCAAACAGAGCCATTCTGAGATTTAAGATTCTGCTGCAGAATCCTGTCTGAAGTGAGATGGCAGCAGTACAGATGCAGAACAGCCCTGCAGCACCCAGGAGGGAAAATAATTCCAGAAAAGCTTTCTTGAAGCATCTCAGGGCAAGAAACATCCTTTCCAACCATGGCTGCATTGATTTTTTAACAGCTTCCTGCCACCAACAGTGCAAAATCAATACTCAAGACAATCAAGTCAAGTTGATGAGAGACATGATAGAAATGGTTTTTTCCCTTTATCCTGCTGCCACCATGAGACTTTGGGTTTGCTGTAGGGCAAAAGCCCCTATTTGGAAAGAAACCTTGGTAATTTCAGAGATTCAAGTCATTTGGCTGCATGTCTGCCTCCAAAAGTGCTTTTCAAGCAGAGCTTTGCTGTGCATCGTGGTGTGGATGAGCAGATCCTCCTGCAATGTTCATCTCCTTTTACAGATGAGCCCAACCATAAGAGGGCCAAGAATACAAGAGTAAAAGAGATTACAACAATTTCCAAATGTGAATATTTGGTTTACACCCAAATCAATAATAAATGTCAGGCCAAAAGGAATCAGGAGTGACATTATTATTAAACAGCACCAAGGAAATCTCATCACTGGCTAAGGTATTCAAAAAGATATTTACCCCAAGCATTTGCATGGGGTACCTGTAATTTGGATATGACTGTCACTTGGATGTGTGGTATTTATTCCATTCCTGGTTTTCCAGATGAGAAATTGAGACATCTTTGTGTAGGCAGAACAAATCACTGACAGCCTGGCAGGGAATTCAGTTCTTGAAATAAATCCAGCTGTTACCTGGATGTTAACTTCAGGCAATCTTTGGAACAATAAAAGAGTACAGAAATGTGGCTGGTTAGACTGGCAGGAGACTGGCTGGTGGGTTTCTGCAAAAATACTCACTTTTCATAGTTTTAAAAAAAAAAATTAGTTTTGTAAAGCATAGTAACACTTGATACAGTCAATTCTTCTGAGAAAACTCAGCACAGAAACCATGAAAGATTCAATCTTTTACTTTCTCTTATTACCAATAACAAGCTACAGCATAAATATTTTAGAATGCTACCCCATGTTTCTATAATTTGGGAAGTACAAAGTTCCACAGAATGAGAGTTAATGTTATTGGCTTTGGGGCAAATCTAAGAGATTTGAAGGAAGAAAAAAGTTTGATATCTTAATTAAGGAACAGTAAAGAATAACACTGGCAGAGAAAGGGTTCTGTACCTCGATGCTCCTTTACTTCAGAGCCCAGTGTGCCACAGACAGCATTCAATTAAATAATAGTCTTAGCAATAAACAATGACAATACACAGAACACCACACAACATCACTCCTTTGGCTCAAAGTAATTCATTCCAGTTTGTGACTGAACAGCTGTTATGCAAAACAATAAATTAGCCTTCACATCCTACAGCTGAAAAGGCAGGGAACAAATTGGCAGAGGAAATTTAGATTGTGCATCCCTTGTGGAGTGGTTTTATTTCTTGTGCAGTTTGAAAACAGCATCAGTACAGCTTTGGTATTCACCTGGAAAAGGTTTAGTTGGGAGAGCAGTCACTGCTTGTCCAAGGGAAGCTCTGTCTGAAAAGGCAGCAATTTCCAACATCTCCAAACAAAACCATTTGAAACAAAAAGCAAACAGAATAATTTGTCCTGGAATTTTTTTTTCCCCGTGGTGCAGCACACCCAAGATACATTTGTTTTCTCATAGGGATGTTAATAACAGGAGTAGTAATAAAATCATGCTGGGAGATGATGAGGCACCACAGCAAGGGTTGTGGAGAAATTCACAATCCTGTCTCAAAGGAGCGCTCTGGGAAGATATTTGGAGAAATTTCTACTGCCTGGCCTAACCAAAGCCTTTCCAGTGGTTATATTTCCTCTCCTGAACATTATTTAAGGTAATTTTTACAGGAAGAACAATCAGCCCCTGGAACAACCATCCCAGAGTTGTCTCACTGGAGGTTTAAAAGATGCAATTAGGTTAATGATGATTTCATGATTCTATCACCTCACCTATGCTCCCTTTCCCCAGAAAAAGGCTGGAGCAGATCAATCATCTTTTGAGGTGCCTTCCAGCCTGGGCTGTTCTATGATTTTAGGGATTTTGAGAGATTGAAGAGGGACATTTTGATGTGAAAACCAGCATGCAAGCACTTCCTGTGGGATCATTCCTTCTAAACTCACCTGGAACCAACCACTGCCAGAAAGGCAAGATCCCATTGCCTGGATAAGTTTACTGAGGCCAGGTAGCTTTGGGAGGGATGCCAAACCCCATAAAAGCACAGAAAACCTGGGGATTATATTTGGATAAGAGATTTTGTGAAGCCAGAGAGGTCTCTAAAGGTTGATTTCCTCTGAGTGCTACTCTTATCAAACAGGAAATTATGTGTTAAAATGATGCAGGTTGATTCAATGCAGCACAAATGCCCCTGTCAGTAGTATCAACATGGAGAAGGTGGACTCTGCTAAGGTAAAAAACCTCTTCCTCCCCACTTAAAAGCCTAATCACCATTTACATGTGTCTCAACAAAACTTAGATTGTGTAAAAATTCTGTATTTACCACAACAACTCAACCTAGGAGGTCTCCATTTCATAGAATCACAGAATTTGCTTTCCTTCCCTTTTTTCCCTCCTCTTTCTACCCTGGCAAAAGATAATGTGCCTTTACCAATTAGGCACCAAACAGAGGGGGAAAAAAAAGTTTCAAGTACATAAACAATATATTTTTTAAATAAAACCTGGCTTCCTCTTGCCCATTGGTTTGGTGTGAAACAGAAGCATTTGTGGGCAGGACAGCTGAGGAGAAACTGAACTAGCTCAAGCCAGTGGTAAAACAATCCAGGAACTGTACTCAGGATATTGGGAGGCTTTAAAAAAATTAGAGCATCTCACAGTATTTGTGTGAAAAGTACCTAAGGAAGACAGAAGTGAGCAGGGAATGAAAAATTCTCTTTCCCACATGGCAAAAAGGTACTTTTCTTTCTGATATGCATCCTTGTCCTATCAAATACTGGTCCCTCCCATGCAGGTATTTTATAGACCTGTTGACATTTAATTAAAAGTAGTTCTGCTCCTCTGACACACAAATTCTGTCACCAGAAACCCCTCTGCTATCCCTGTCCTGCAGCTTTACACAAAGCTTGGTACACCAAGCTGCAGCAGGCTGAGTTGCTGCTAGCATAGTCCAGGGTAAGGAAGCAAAAAAAGACTTTTGCATAATATCCACAGATGTTTTATTCAGCTGCATGGTGAGATGATCAGGTCCCAGACACACACACACGTGGAGGGTCTGGCTTTTTCTGTACAGGGGCCTGGGGCTGACCCTGGTCTCAGGGCAGTACAAAGGTGAGGGCCAGTCAGGGAATAGGGAAGGAGTGGCTCAGAAATATAGGAACAGACACAGGAACAAGGGAAGGAGCCAATGGGGTCTAACAGCTTTTTGGGGGAAGGTTCTTGTGTCTCCTTAGACCAGGGGATGCCCCCCAGGGTCTCCACACTAAGCCTCTGGACACAGCCATGGCACCAAGAAAACCACTGGAGGTTAATTTTAATATCCAGGCATTTTTACTTTGGGAGAATTTGTTGTAGAGATTGTAAGGCAACCTTTAGGGGTCAAGTAGTCCATGTTAATAGAGACTTTCAAAGCTGAAGTCGTTCCTACTCATATTTCTGCTAAAACATAGAACTTTTTCCATAAATACAATAAGCACAGACAGGATTTTTACAACCACCAATCCATCCTCACTGTCAGACATAGCAGCTGCTTTATCCTCAGGGAAAAAAAAAAAAAACCCTCAGCACAGTTCTGTGGCTCAGTCTGCTGCTCCAAAAGACCTTGTTCTTCAGCCACAGCAGGGTTTGCCCTTCAGGACTTCAAGCAACAACATTATATATATATATATATATGCATATTATATATATATATATATATATTTAGTTTATTCCTTTTTCCTACCAGCTCATTTTCCCTGTGGGAATAACATTATCTTCTTGACATGCAAAAGTCCAGACTGCACATCCATGGATGGAGAATGAAATGAAGGGGTTCTGCCAGCACAGATGTGCTTGACCCAACCCACGATCTGCATCCCCAGCAGTCATGCAAACCTCACCCATTATACACTGGGGCACACTGACTCCGTGTGGCAGGACACAGAATATGCTTCAGACATTCCTTTTTCTTGCACTTCACACAAGTGTGTGTGGCTGTGAACTTTGGAAATAAATTTTCAGAACAGAAGGAACAGAATCCATATGTTTTTTCCATGAGAAGCAGCGACATGGGGATGAAAGAATTAATGAATTGTGTTGGTAACAGTGTTTTTTACACAAATACTCACCAGGAACACACAGTAAAATACAAAAGGTATATATATATATATATATATATATGTATATGTGTGTGTGTATACACATACATATATATATATATAAATATAAAAAGAATGCTTTCTCAAATGTTTATTACAGGATGAAATAAGTCCAATTGAAAAAATTCACATCCTGAACTTCATCAAAGGGGATTGATTGCTCTTCAGGCCTATTAGCTAAAAGCAAGATTAAAAGAGCAGGTTTGAAAAATTACATAAAACTGTATCACATTCTTCTTTCAGTTTGTAATTGGTTTGATTGAAACTTGTCTAGAAGACCATAATACAGAGCATTAGACCAGCTCTGTAGCTCAAGCAGCACTAACACTGTCTGATGCTTTCAGGGTTTTTCCCATAACTAAAATGGAAATAATTGGTAATATTTTCTTCCACACCACACTCATGCCCACCCCAAAACCCCAAATTCTACCTACTTTACCAATGCTGTTAGATACAAGACCAAAAGAAGGTAAGAAACAAAGACAAATCCTGTTTTTTGCCCCTTTGTGTCTTCACTTTCAGTCTCTACCAGCTGACCACAAGGACATTCCACCCACTGTGAACAAGGTCTTCAGATGCCACTTCCAGACTTGGAAAGAAGTGACATGGTATGGCTGAAAGGGTTTTTGTACATCTCAAGTGCCGCAGAATTTAGAATTTCCCTGCTTTGGTTATGGTGTGTGATGATGCACCTGTCAAACCTCGATCTTAGTGCACAACTGCAAGGGGGTGCTGAATTTGTGGTGAGATTTTATTTTCCCTTTCTGTTATTTTTTAAGACAGTGCAAGGTCTAGAGACAGCATGACAATCTCCGACCGGGGTGCTGCAGGGCGATCTGCCAATTTCAGCTTCAATTTCATCCTCATAAACATTTTCCCATCTCTGTTTGGTATCCAGCAAACAATCCTAGTAGAAATTTTCCAAAGGTCTGTGTGTTTTTCTGTGTCTCTGAGTACCGTCCACGCCAGCATTTCCCCAATATAAATTAGTAGCTGTACATCTGCTGCTGCTGCTGCTCTGTCTGAACGGGCTGCTGGCCCGGCTGCTGCGGCGCGGCCGGCGCCGGGGGCTGCAGCACGTCAGTCTGAGGCACTGACCTCCAGCTCAGGGGGTGCTGTTCTGTCACCTGGCTGCCCAGGGGAGCAATGGAGTTCACCAGCGTGGTCAGGTTTATGAAATGGGCCACGGACTGAGGGTTGGGCACCTCGGGCTGCGGCAGGAGCTGAATGTCACTGTGGCGGTTGTGCAGCACGGCCGAGCCGCTGAGCGTGTCGAAGGTGACGGTCAGGATGGAGTTGTCCAGCTGCAGCTGGCGCTCCGGGGTGCCCAGGTGGCCCATGGCCACGGGCTGCAGGTTGGTGAAGTGGGTGCCAGCTGCCGTGGTGATGGGGGTGACGGTGATGTTGGTGAGTCCCACAGAGCTGGAGGGGGCGGTGACGTTCGGGTCACTCAGGGTCACCACCACCTGAGGAGAAACACAAAGGTGAGCTCAGCCTCGTAGCTTCTGAGTGACCACCAAATACCAGGGTGTAGCTGTGATATTTTATTAAAAATCCTTTCCTAGGATTTCTTCCCTCCTGAGAGCTGAGGGCCTCAGGAAAGAAATGTAAACAATAACTGTGTGCTGCTGTGGAATGCAACAGGTGCATCTTCCATTGCTCCATGTGGATTGCTTTCAATTCATGACCAATCACAGCCACCTGTGCCGAGGCTGTGAGCAGTCACAGGATTTTGTTATGCATTTCTACTCTATTCTTGTACTTTGTAGCCTTCTGATCATCTTTTCTCTCTGTTCTTTTAGTATAGTTTTAATGTAGTATTTTAGTATAAGACAATAAATCAGCCTTCTGAGAAACATGGAGTCAAACCTCGTGTCTCCACACACAGAGAGTTCACCTCAACACCAGGGAAGTGCTGGTGGTCTCACATGGTGCCAGCAAGAGAAGTCACACACAGATAGGAAAGTAGAAAAATTGGAATGTACCAGCTTCCATGTGTAGAAGTAAGATGGTGATGGCAGAGAGGGATATGCAACATTCAGACAAACAGACAAATTAACTTTCACTCTTTTAATCCCAGCTTCAGCCAGTGACATCTAGCAAACAAGTTGATGCTAACACAAACAAGTTGATGCTAACACCAGAAGATATAAAAACAAACATGAGGAGCTTACTGGTCCAACTTCTTTTAAACCCATCTTTGTGTTACCACAATTTATCCAATCAGCTCCAAATCTTCCAACCACTCTTTTGTGATGCTTTTTGAACCAAAAGAAGGATTATCCCTCTAAGCAATGGCACCCATCACCCTCCTCCTGCAGCTCACCTGTTGGATGCTCTGTACAGCTGAATTAGTCTCATCTCCAACATTCCCTGTGAATTCACCTTCCTTCTCTGTGTATTCACTGAAGGCAGGGTCCTCAGGCACTTGAGCTTCCTCCTCCTCACCTGACTTCTGTTTTTGTTCCTGGCCATGTTTAGGAACCTTTATGTGCTGCTTCCCTTCTGGGAGTTCACTCTGTTCCAAGGCTAATTCCGGCTGGAGCAACAGATTTCCAAACAAAACATCAAGTCCTTTTGCTTAGTGAGGTTCCAAGTAAGAGACAATCACCTGAAGCTGGTCTACTGTCAGTTCTCAAGCAAAGAAACAAACTTTAGCAAAATCCTGACTCCAGGGATTGAGACCTCACCCTGTAATTACCATCTGCCTGTTATACAACCAAGCAGATCAGCAGCTTGTGGCTGCTTGGACATGTTCCACTGGGGCTGACTCTCTAAAAAACCACATTCCTCAGCCATCAGCCCACGCCCAGCTGTGTTCTGTACCCAAAAAGTGCTGTCCCACCTCACCCTGCAGCAGGCCTGGAACTCACCTGAACAATCCCAATTGAAGAGGCATCAATGGTGGTTGTCTCTGGCAGTGGCTCTAAATCATCAATCCTCACTGAAAGAATCTGAACACAAAGAGGTGTCAGCTGCAGAACTGCAGCACTGCAAACCACAGTCAAACAGGACAGCATTTCCCTAATAAACCCCATCACCAAGCAAAAGAGATGTAATCCAGCACTTTACATACAGTATTTAATACAGGGAGTTAATTGTGGCTTTTTAAAATAACCTTTTGGCATATCACCTTTTCCCTCTTGCTGAAATCCAGCAAAATTTAAACACAGTAAAAGAACATGTCCATTTTCCTATTCTAGACAGAACATAACCCTCTGGGACGTGATGAATTCTACGTAAAATTTTCTTGTTTGGAAAAAGAAGTATTATGTTAGCATTTCAATTTATAAACCTATCAACTGTGTCCTACTTCATTATTTGCAGATGAATCTACACATCTCAGCTCATCAAAGAACAGAGACAAATTGCCCTCTGGATTTCAGATATGTAGCTGCATTTTAAATCCCCAAATCAATAAACAAAGCATTTTGTTGATTTCCTTCACAGTCATCATAATAAAACAGCAAAGCAATGCTAATGAAAAATTGGTAGTTAAAAAAAAATTTTAAAAGCCTCAAAGGGAACAGACAAGCCTTAGTCAAACCTAAACAGGAAATGCTGAGGAGAAACACAATATTTAGAACACAGAAAAAACTCTGCTGGGATCAGACAAAAAATCCCTCTAATGCAGATTCTCTCCAGTCAGCATTTATCTTTAATGCTGAGAATAATTTTGCATCATCAGCAGATGCTGCCATCACCTCTCTATTCACCACTTCTTTCAGATCACTTCTGAACACAGAGAACACAATGGGGAACAAAGAATCCATTATACTCACTAATGGATGGAGACAAAACATGAAAAAACATATATTTAAGCCGGGGTAGAAAAAGAAAAGAGATTTAAATAATCAGAAGAACTTCACTTTTAGGGACTGACAATCAGATAGTGAAATAGCTGATTAGTTAAGTCCATGTTTGACAGATACTACTTATAACTGGGCCCAAAAAAACAGGAAAAAAATAAAAAGAGAGAGGGAAAGACAGTAATCTCCTTTCAAGTCACCAAAGACCATAAACATTCTTAAAAAAAAAAAAATTAAAAATTCCACCACTCAAACTCACACACCTCTGGGTGTTTACGCCTCATGTGTCGACTCATGGACGCCCTGGTAGAAACCTTGGTGCCACACAGCTGACAGCTCTGGGCTTCCACCTTGTCATGGGTGAGCTGGATGTGCTTCTGCAGCATGTAATCAGTGACATATTTCTTGTCACACACTGAACATGTCCACTGTTTTCCTACTGGTGGCAGAGAGAAGGAAGGAAACCCAGTGGATGAGCATCAGATTGCCAACGCCTCAACAAGAGCAAGAATTTATGTTTGGTAACAGGAGGTGCAACATTAGTTCCAAGAATGGCCAGTCTAAATCACAATTAAGGAGCAAAATTAAGGTATTTTTGCTGGATGCTGTTTTTTTAGAGGGTTTACCTGTGTGAATCAACTTGTGAGTCTCCATTGTGTTTCTCTCGCTGAACGTCTTGCCACAGAGCTCACACATGAAATCTTTGATTCCTGCATGAAAAGCACATTTGGCACCTGTGAAAGCAGCCTAAAGGTATCTGGGACAATTCTGAGTTTTGTATTAGTAACATTAAAAAAATAAAAATCACAGACAAAAAAAAAAAAGGCAGAAGGCCAGCTTCACCAGCTATTTTTAGCTAAACCCGTCCACTATATCCAGCAGAAAATAAATCCCAGAGAAACTGACGTGGGAAGTAAAATTTTGTTTTGGGAAATCACAACATGAAACTAACTTAAAACAAACCAAACACTGTAGAGCTACCCTAGACCAAGAACCTTAAAGAAAAGCAAAACTTGAAACCAACTAAACTGCATGTATTTGTAGAACAAATGGTCCTGGTTGAGGACAGGACAAAATCTCACTTTTCAAAGAGCAGAACATGCATATTTTATTAGTTTTTGTCATACTGTCTGAGGGCTCTAGGTAAGAGTTCACCTGGGAAAGATTTTACTGATTCAGTGCAACTTTTGTCCATCTTTGGAGCCCTCACCTGTGTGTCTCTTGTAATGCTTCAGCATGTTGACTTTCTGTGCAAATTTTCGGTGACATTCCTTGCACTCGTATTCCTTAATCCCTTTGTGCAGCTTCATGTGGTGACGAAGGGCATGTTTTGTCTTCATTCCTGTGAGACAGAAGGCACAGGACACTCAGTCCATCACTCCCACCTTCAGGGGAGAAATCAGGCTCATGTTGTTAACTAACAGCTCTATTTTATATTTGCTGCGAGTCCACAGTTCCATATTTTTAATTGTTTATGTAGCAATGCACTTCATCATTACTATTTTAATTCCAGAAAAAAAAGCTCTGGAAAACATCTGAGTAATCACTAATAGAGAAATGAAAGAGCAGGGACAAGCAAAGATAAAACATTCTTAGAGGATGTCAGAGGTGTCAGACTTACTACTTATTACATCCTTAGAGGTGTCAGACTTATTACATTCTTTCACTAAAACACCAGCTCAGACTTGTTCAAGTTATAACACGAGAAATGAAAAAAGTCAAAGTGACTTTGACTCTTAAGGCTCTTCCAGAGAGAAATGACTCTCTTTTTTAACCCTGTGAACAGCCCAGAATGAAAAGATCAACTTGCATTCACTTTTGTGCTGCATATCAGGCATTCCTCAACCTGACAGAAACAAATTCTACTGAAATCAGTGTTGTGTTATAGCCCATGAAACCAAACTGTACAATATAGGACAGCTCATGTAACAACAATGCTCCTGATTAATACATTTTCTACCTGTCAGAAATGCAGGATTTACAGCACTGCCACTATTCCCAGCATGGAAGTTGTTTTAATTCAGATATTCACCTGCTACTCAGTATCACAATGAATGGAAAACGAGGCATCAGACATACCTTTGCCACACTCTGCACACAAGTATTCTCGGATATTATCATGGACTCGCATATGTTCTTTTAACATGTCTTTTCTAGCAAATGATTTGCCACATTGCTCACAAGCATGACTTTTAACACCTTGAAAATAAATTTAAAAGACAACGTAAACAAAAAAAAAATGTTAATGAGTAATGTGCATCTCCTAAAAATTGATTAAAGTGGTGAATTAGAGGGCAACAGTGCACCTATGCTGACAAGCACACCTTTCATGGATATTGTAGCCCAAATTAAATTAGAAGACTTTGAAGAGAGAGAAAAGCTGGCTTTTTGTGTGAGAATAAAAAGATAAAGCCTGAGGTAGGAGAAGACTGAATAGCATGAAATAGTAATGAGCTGTTAAAAATGATTTTGCAATAGCAGGTTTCAGCCTGTGTAATGGTGAGAAGGTGGCATGGATAAGAATTTGGGGAAGAACAGAATATAGAATTAGGTGAATCCTGCAAACATATTAACTAGGAATTTGGATTGTGTGTCCAGATCAAATCTCTTCATTAATATTACCTGCTTTGAAAACTGGCTGACTCTAGAAGAATAAATATTGTATTTGTCTTATTGTAACATAGAGTGAAAATCCTCTAGCAAGAAAAAAAAAATAAAAGGCAGGTACTAGTAACAGAAATTTCTCTTTAGTATTGATAATTATAAAGAAATAACATTTTTACCTGTATGTATAAGCTTATGTCTTTCCAGATTTCCTATACTGTTAAAAATCCTCCCACAGATTTCACATGGATGGATGTATCTGAAACCAAAGAGACCAAAAACTGTGATTCTTCTCTTGAGGCAGAGGTGATTCTCAGGCATCTGTCACTCAGTATATTTCATTTGCTAATACTAATTACTTCAAAAGTTTCTTGAAGCACAAGTTTTTCTAAATGAGCCTTAAGAAACCCCCAAGTTGACTGCAAGCTTGGAGCAGTCTGGCATTGCTATACACTCCATTTTTTTTCAAAACCATTTACTAAAATCACTAATTTACACTCTGCAAAGCCCAAATTGGGGGGGCTGCTGACTCATCAATCCGCGTGAAGCCAATCACCCGCGACACGCATTCCAAACCCGCAGTAAACATTTCAACCCCCCCATTTCACAGTTATTTTAGCACAGCCAAATTCTCTAAGAGCACCCCAGGTGGCAGAACCATTAGAAGTCCAAGCAGCCAGCTCTTCTCAGTGGAACAAGCCTTACTTCTGCACGTTGGGGTCGGGCAGGTTCTCCCTGTGGATGACCATGTGCGCGTGGTACGTGGCCTTCAAGGCGAAGTGCCGGTTGCAGATGCTGCAGCCGTAACCCTTCTCCTTGTGCACGTCCATGATGTGCTTCAGGTACTCCTTCCCTCTGCCAAAGGTCAGCTGGGGAATGAACCAATAGTGAATGGAAGGGGGGAAAAAAGTCCTCGGGCACGGCAGCGAGCAGGTAACATCGAGCAGACATAAATATCCCGTGTAGCACTAAAATCCTGTGTGCCACTGGATGAAAAACCTGATTGTGACAGCTGGGTTTAGGCCTGAAACTCTTTGGATATTACAAAGAGAAATTGTAATTTACAGGACATCAATTCACTCTTTTCTCTAGCTGGAGATGGCGTCTCCAATTCTGCACAAGAAGAGGACCTGGAGTTGTTTGTGCACTGAGGAACAGCCAGGTTTAACCTCCACCAGCTCACCTCGAGTACCGTGAGCAGTTTTGGTCACCACAGTACAGGGATGATATTGAACTACTGGAGAATGTCCAGAGGGCTACAAAGATGATGAAGGGTCTGCAGGGGAAGCCTTGTGAGAGCCACTGAGGGCACTTTGTGTGTTCAGTCTGGAGAAGAGGAGGGTGAGGGGAGACCTCACTGCAGTTACAGCTTCTTGTGAGGGGTAGGAACTGATCTCTGCTCTGTGGGGACAATGACAGGACCCAAGGGAATGGCCTGAAGCTGTGTCAGGGCAGCTTTAGGTTGGGTATTAGGAATAGGTTCTTCCCCCAGAGGATGGCTGGGCACTGAACAGGCTCCCCAGGTTCTGGTCACTGCAGCAAGACAGAGCTCAAGGAGTGTTTGGACAATGATCCCAGGCACATGGTGGGATTCCAGGGGCTGCACAGAGCCAGGAGCTGGACTCACTGAGCCCTGAGGGTCCCTTCCAGCTCAGCTTATTCTGTGATTCTGTAAGAATGAGGACATCACAGATGGAGAAAATGCCTGCTGGGCTCTAGGGGCATGGTGAGCTCCTGACTGCACCGTCAGCTTTGGCAGCAGCTCCTGAGGGGCTGGAATTTCCAGGCACTGCAGGGCAGTGGCTCTGGCTCAGCTCCTGGAGGTGCTGCACTACTGAGCTCCAGATGTGCACATCCAGATGTGCTCCAGCATGCCAGGGTGAAGTGCCATAATGACATGGTCTTTTGCTCCAATTCTGGAAGTAGTCAGGGCATTTCTAACAGCACTGCACAGCTTGGTGAAGATGTACTTTGAGACCAGGGAAACCAGATTTTATAGGAGCTCAGAAGAGATTTCTCCAGGAATTACTTGTATTTGTTCTCCCTTTGGCTGTGCGTTGTCCCCATCTCCTCACATCAAATCCTATTTCCCACAGCTGTGCCCTTACACAACTGTTTACTTTAAAAGCACTTAAAAAAACCCCAACTTCCAAAAAGATCTTTCTGATTTGAACGGCCCAACTGCCCTCACCTGGAAGCACACAATTTTATATAGTTTATGTACCCATGAAGTGTCAGGCAAGAAAATCAGCACAGTGAAAGCAAGAACATGATGAACTGCTCTGACACTACACTTTCACATGTTTACTGGCACAAACTTAAATCAGTTTGCACTTAAAAGCAGCTCCCAGATAAGAAAACGGAAATATTATTCTCTCCAGGTCTTAAAATGAAGATAAATTAAGAACTTTCACCACATTAAATGTGGGTTGTGAAATAAGCTCTGATTTCCAGGGGTCAATTCAGTGGCTGAACAACCAAGAATTCCCTGTCCCCGTGTCAGTTTTGCTGCTCTCACTGAGTGGTTTTGCACCCCACCTGCCCCCAGCACAGTGTGCTCACCCAGGAAGGGCACAGAGCCCTTAAGGACCCATTATTTCTTTAGAAAATGGCAAAAGCCACACAGTGAGAGGTTGAAAAAATCTTCTTTCAGCTGACAACTGAATGAACAACGTTCCAGCAGCATTTCCAAGACCATCCTGTTATTAATGAAGCAGGGCAAGAGTAAGCAGTCACACTGAACATAAACAGCTGTCTTACTCCTCCAAACTGGATATCCATTAAAGAATCTTCTGACCTCATAAAAATTAATCAATTTGTGGACTCTTATCAATCAGGAATGCTGTGAGCATTTTAAGTTGCACATAATTGAAAGGCAGTTTGAGATGTGAGTGTTCCTTTATTGATCCTTCCTCCTGTTTTGCTTGTTCTCTTCCTCACAGGAAAAAGTGAATGTGTCTGTCTTTCCTTTTTTTAGTGTTTATCATCCCCCTTACTGGACACCACCTCAATTCTTATGGAATAGCCTCAGTTCACAGATTAGAGATAACAGCACTGCAGAAGACAGCAGACCTGAGAACCTGCCTTCTCTTTGAGAGCCCTTAATGTTATTTAAAATTCTGAATTATTTATAGATACCTCCACTCCCTCCCCCATCCCAAAACAAGTTAATTTGAAAGTATTTAAAGCTACCTGGCACCTTTTGCAGCTATACTTGTGAGGCTCAGAATCTGCACTTTCATCAGAGTTGTCATCATTTTCCTCTGATGAGATTCCAATTTTACCAATGAACTCTTCCCTCTGGTGATCATCCATTAGGGCTATGTCCTGTGTAAAGGGAAAGAATATTTTGTTTCAACAGATTAAATTTCTTCAAAAAGTAAGGCCTGGTCACCTTTTGCTTCCATGCAGGCTGCTTTGCATTAACTGCTGTAATATTATTTATTTAAAATATCCTCCTGCTTCATTCAATCCAGAGTTTCTCTGTCCAGGACTACACAAGGAATAACTTATTCTTAATTTTTTCTGCATATAAAAGGAATTTTAATGTAAAGAGACTCAGCTGGTACAATATTACATCAATAAAAGTATCTTTATGAGCACCACTAAGTGACAGAAATCCCTTTTAATTTCATTTAATTCCTTACAATTCAGTGTTGACAAAACAACCTGCCTTCTCTAGTTGATTATTAACACAATACCTTAAAATGGACATGAATATGATCTCTCAGCACATCCACCCTGAAAAATTTACGTCCACAGATCTCACAGGTGTATTTCTTGTCTCCATGTGTTAGAAGGTGTTTGTTCATGTTGCTCCTACATGAAAATATCTAAAAGGAAAAGAGAAGGAAGGAAGGATTTTTGGATCACGTCCATGCAACCATTCCAATGGAGAGCACAGAACACATTTACTGTCTTTTTTTATTAATTCTGGCCAGAAACATGCAGGAGATCCTGTTAGCAGTCTGCCTCAGAGCTGCTGGCATGGCAAAATCCAGGGCAAAGTTCCAAGGAACTGACTGAAACTACCTATTTGTCAGGGGTGGACTCCCAAAAAAAGCTGCAACAGAATTACACAGAGTAGAATTTGAAATATTTAGACAGTGTCTTTTGAATCACCAATGTTCCATCTATCTCTAAAAAGATATAGCCACAAAATCTACATTGACTGATAATATGAAACATATCCAAAGCATCAAAATCAGAGGTTTAACAGCAACTTAAGAGTTCTTGAGTACCTTCTGACCATGAATCATTAAACATTTATAAAATCACAAGTTAAACCCACACTCCTTGTGACAACAGTGACTTAAGATCATGAGTGTTGAACACTCAAATGCAACTATGCCATGACTACACCATGAATTCACTTTTATTCCCCATGGAAGAGGATTCCCAATGCACACAGTCCACTCCTGCTATTTACAACCAGTCAGAAAAATTCCATTTTAAATAACATAAGCCATGAGATTCCACTGACACACACAGAGGCCATGTGACACTCTACATTGTGCTGGGTGCCCTGAGAAAAGTTCAGGCCTGAAATGAACTTTTGCTCTCATCTTTATGCTAACAGCTCCCACCATCCATGGGCACAGTGGGCTTGGATAAATAATGGAGCTAGAGGTATTTGAAGAGGAATTTCCTGACTGGACTCCACATCCTTCTTGGGCAGCTGTTCCAGAGCTCTGCCATCCTCAGTGTGAGAAACTTCTTCCCCATGTTGAGGTGGAAGCTGTGTTTTATTTTATGGCCTCTGCTCCTCGTGCTGTTGCTGAGCACCACCGAAAAGAGTCTGGCACCATCCTCTGCCACCCCCTGGAGATGTATGGATGTATGTAAATGTATGGATGGATCCCCTCAGTTTTCTCCTCTCTGGACTGAACTGCAGCACCCTGGAGCCATAATGCAGAGCCTCTCATGGCACACTGGCACAAGCTCCTACCTTCCCACACACGGGGCAGCCCGAGGGCTCCTTCTTGTAGCGAACCATGTTCTCCGTGCTGTGCTCAAAGTCTTCTCTCTTCACACGCCTCACCCCTTAACACAGCAGTCCCCATCAAAAAAAAAACAAAACAATAAATAAACCATGGCTTTCCACTCCAGCCTGCAGGCCTGCTCAGGAGAGAAACACTGGGAAGGGCCTCAATGCAGGATTGAATTGCTAACAAAAGGGTGATTTCTAAATTAAAAGCGGGTTTTAAGAATGTAAAAGCAGTCTGCCAAAGTTATGTGTTATGGCTTATTGGTTGTTAAAGCAACTGTAAAGTGACTGAAAACACTTTTAACAAAAATATTTTTGTCAACACCAGGAAACAGATCTAGTAGGCTCTGGCACTTCAATCTGGTATCTGGCCCAGAAATTCACCTTCAGTAAGAAAGAGAGGAGAGGAAGTCTCTAAGGAGAGAAGCAACCATCCAGCATGAGCTGTAATGCTCACAGAGGATTTGAGACCTCTTTCTCTGCTACTTTCAGGAGGGCAGAGGGCTCCTGCTTTGCTGTGACAGCTGAAAATGAGACCCTGCCAGTGTCATACAGCCCCTTGTCCTCTGGTTCATGACAAAAAATAAATAATCTGTCTGCTTTAAAAAAAAAAAAATCACTTTTGGTTTTATCATCTAAGTCACTAACCACATTCTGATACATGTTGAGCAATGCACCAACTTTTTCCAGTCTTTGAGTACCTGCAATATCCTTAGAATTCTGAACAGTAAACTCTCATAACCTCATTTTGATATATTCTCAAGTGTTTCAAAGATAACACAATGACACTGTATTTATATAGTAGTCACTCTCAGCTGTACATGGCCAGCTCTCTGCCTTCAGATTTTCAAGTTACCACACAAATTTTAAAAAAGGAAGAATAGGATGCAAAGAAAAAAAATACATAATTAAAATCAGCCAGTCTAAACTGCTGCATAATAAGCCATGCAACTTCCACATGACTGTCATAGATCTGGACCCACTACTGTTATTTTTCATAAATGTCCCCATTTTTCTGAAACTTGAAACTCTTGATCAGGTAACTGATTAAAAAAAAAAGACAGCCACCATTCAAGAAGATCTAATCCACACTATCATTTCCTTAACCTGCCCGCCTCCACTGCTGTTTCAGGAGAAATAATTAGGTTGATCTGCAGTAAATTTACCTTCCAAGTGCCGCCTCTGATGCTCCAGCATGACATCCTTCCTGTAGAACATCTTATTGCAGATCTCACATGCAAACTTCTTATCCCCATGCTTCTTCTTGTGTTTTGAAAGGTTGCTGTTTGTAGAGAAGAATCTGAAACACATCTCACACTGGAATGTCTTGTCATCTGTAAGCAAGAAAAACCATGCAGCTCTTTACAGCTGGAAACAGGGTTTGTATGTTTGTGAGACAGGTGGTTCCTCTGCTGGATCTGGGTTTTAAACAAGGAATCCATCACTATGCTCTAAGGGCAATTACCTGTGTGATTCTGGACTGAACATTATTGTGGGGCCATAAAAGTAACCAGGATGTCATTTTCTGAGCATAAGATCACAGCAGAAATAATATGAGTAAGCACAAGGGATAGCTATGGGAGAAAATCACAGGTTGGAGTGATACTAAGAAAAAAACATCTAGAGACTACTGCAAGTATAAAGCTGGAGAAAGCTGTAATCCCAGAAAACTGTAATCCCACGAATACTGGTCCTATTTCCAGTTCCTCTGTTTCAGAGGAGTGAGGTGGAACTTAGTTTCAGGGAAAAAAATTAAACAGAGATGATGACAGATTATCTGTGAACAAAGGAAACACCAGTGAGGATATTACACAGATGAGCAGGAGATACAAAAAAAAATTCCCCAATTCCTAAGGGGATGTGCTGCTCTACAGATTATTGGTTACACTTTTCTTATCAAAAAAACAGGTTGCTTGTTGTGATGATGAAAAAACTTAAATCCCTACTCCCCTTCTATAGTTTCTCTGCTGAGATGGATTTGGGGACATCTTCCCAGAATGGAGCAGAGATCCCAGAGGCACAGTTATCCATTCTCACCTGTCCTGCAGTTGTGGAATTCCAATGCACTCTCTATCCGAAAGGCCTTTTCACACGTGGTGCACTTGTATCTGTACTCATTGTCCACCTGAGCATCACAAACAGGAAAAGCCAAGTCACATCTGAGAGAGAAATTCTAACCCTCAAACACCTCTTCAGTTTTCTGTCCTTTCCAATTTTTAATCCTTCAAGAGAGCATTTCACACAGTGGTGAAAATTCTGATGCTGTATTATGCTGCCATGTTCCTGCATCTGAGCTATAAAAAACCCCAGAGACCATGCTCCTGTGTGGATGTGGAGTTATCTCCCTGATATCCCCCTGGTCCACCACAGACACAGAATGTTTGAGAAGCAAGATGTGATCTGACTCATCTTCCAGAAGAGGTGGCAGCAATCTGAGAGTTAAGGACCCTGGTGCCAAGCACCAAAGGAAATTGTCACTAATAAGGTGCCACTACAGGTGTGTTTAATGTTTCTATGGCAGCATCAAAAGGCAGAGTTCACACATTAAAGGAATGCTAAGTGGGGAGATACCAAACAGGAGAAGCAAACAAGAATGGAACAACACTATTTAGCAGCATAACTCAAGTCAGATCTCACCTCTGTATCATGCAGGTCCAGCTAACTCCAGCTTGTCTTGCTGGAAGTGATGCCTGAAAGCAATTTTCTACAGGAAAAGGGCTTGCACATGCTCAAAATCACTTTTCAAATCTGCCAATTATTCTAAGATAAGATGTCAGCATCCTCTCTCTGTCCTTTCTCACTCACATAGAATAACTGCTCACATGAGCAGGGCATGCTCACACCTGGAATCTCACTGTGCCTTTCCACATAAACCCTGCAAGAGCCCCTTCTACTCACTTCATTCCTGCTGTGCTTGTATGAAACGTGCTGCTTCAAGCTCTCCTTCCTGCTGAACAGCTTTGCACATTCGTCACATTTAAACAGTTTGTCACCTGAGGGGATCAATCAAGATGAAAGGGAAGTAGTCAGTGATTGATAATAACCAACTCCAGGCAAGGCAGGGGAAACCAAAGCACAAGCAACTGCAAACATATAGGCTAGTGATGAAAAATTTAGTATTTCAGGAGATCTAAAGTGGATTTTAACCATTTCCAACAATTTTGGTTTAGTTCTCCCACCCTTTTTCAGTGATGATTTTTCACAGAACCCTTAGAATAGGACACAGAACCCTGGAACTGCAGATCACAGGTGGAAAAACTCCTGACATTTACACAGCTATGTTACCCATGTGCCTGTGAAGGTGGGGATGATATTTATGTATCAATTTAAAGGCAATAAAAGCTTTGGAAAAAAAACATCACATCCTTGCCCTCATTTAAAATATGTACCTAATTCAAATTTTAAATACTTTCAACTTCAATTCTGCATTACCTATTAATAGATAATAGTTATCTTCTCATGCTTTGGTATGAAAAATTAAAATAGTTTCCTAGAGAGACTTAAAAGAAAGAAAAAAGCAAAACCAGCTCTTATAAATACATATCCCAGTACTTAAAACGGGCCCTGCTGTTTAACTCCAAAGTGGAACCAAGACAGAAAATCAATGCCCAGGCAAGGGAAAAGCCAACCCACCATGAGAACGGATGTGCCTGCTGAGGTTGCTGCTGTTCTGGAAGATCTTACTGCAGATGCTGCACTGATAGACCCTCTTGTGCTCCCCCAGCTGCTTTATCAGCTTCCTCCGAATCCCGTGTCTACTGGAGAGAATTAAACTTCTTTTGAGGGACATGGTGTTTTGGTGATGAGCAAACCTACTGGATTAGAGAGAAAGGCAGGGACTGAAAGCTAGCCCACAGGTTGTAATAGAGTTCCACCAGCTAGCAAAACTAGAGGAGTGTTAAACTCAGCTCCTGGCAGGAGGGAGGGGATGGATGGAGATTCCCCTGCTCCAAGGTGCTCCCCTGGACACCCCCTGGAAGCTGCACATGTCATTCATTCCAAATTTTCTTCACCCAGAAACAACGAGGCAAAAAGCAGCAGCAGAGATTCTCTTTGCAGGCCCCTCAGAGGGACAGAAAGGATCTGTTCCACTCTGAAAACATCAGCACTAGCTCAGCTTAGGAAGTTTGGCAGCCCCCACGTAAAAGCTGTATTTGGGCAGAGGGCAGCAGGGTGCCAAGCAGCACTGTGCCATTTCCCAGCACAACCACCTGCTGAAATGCCTTTTTCATTGCTCTGTGTCTGCTAAGGACTTCAATGCATACCATTACTAGTTAATTCATAAAAATTGAGTACTCTATTATTAAAAAAAAATATGCAAAAGGCCAATTTTGCCAAGACAAAAAGCCATAAAAGAATCTGAATTAATCACGTGACACTTAAGAGTCTCCCTGAGCTTCTGTTATACTGAAGTTTTCCCCTCCTACTGCTCAAAATCTGGAGTATCACAGCAAAATCAACATGAAGTCATTCATGAGCTAAGATTACAAGCAAGACTGAATAATAATAATAATAATGATTAACATATTCTGAAAGGAAAAAATCTCTTTGCCTGTCTTATCACTAACATTCAATAGGAGTAAATTTCACCTTGCAGCTGCAGGAGGCTTTTGGAAACACAGAATAAAAGCAGTATCAGGATGAAAAAAGAAATTTTCATTTATGTTGTGTTCCAAAATCCTACCAGTGTACAAGTGGCACCTCTTGAAGCAGCAACAGCAGCACCACACAATTTTATGCTGATAAAAAAGAGCATCTGTGTGCCCAGAAGTTGAGCAGAACTGTTGCACGCTACATCATCTTAGATACAAGTGAGAGGAAATTGTGCATCCCAGAACACTTACTTTGTCACTGGGCTGATGCTGTTTGTGGTGCTGGGCATCCTTCCTAAAACCAGATCCATAATCCTCTCCTCTGGAACTGGAGGCAGGGCCACCTCCTCTGGAGGGACCTCAGTGACAGCGTCAGCCACACGTTCCACTGCACACACACCAAAGAAATACATACACACAAATAATGTGGACAGCTGGAAGCAAAACCTCAAATGCAGAATTTGTAATAAGAGGTGGCACTGGACAAATCAATTGTCCACAAGGGAAGAATTCAAAGAATCATAGAACAGTGTGGGTTTGAAGGGACTGTTAAAAATCTAATCCAAACCCCTGCCACAGGCAGGGACATCTCACCTTTTTCTAACTTCTTACCCTTCCAAGCTATTACTGAAGGGTCAGTTGACCAAGCATGATGAAATTTCCTATTAGAACATCCCTTCAAGAAATGTAAAGCCCTTTCTAAACTAAACTTGAGGTAGACAAAGATTTGTCCTCTTGAGAGGAGGGATGCTTCCTCTCCTGTTCTTTCTTGCAGTTCTCATACCCTGTGTTTCTCTGGGGCTCTCTACAAACCATCACAGAAGAAGACAGGTGACTGGCTGTAGGTGCTGCCTTCAAGGCCCTCAGAAATAACTAACAAAACTTGTAAATTGGCAGCTTTAATGATTTAACTAAAAACTTCCATCTTGTCTCTGCTGCTTTTTTAGGCCTTTCTGCAAAGGCATCATCACAGATATATAAGCAGATATATTGCTTGGCATTTTCCAGATTTCCGTTTTACCTGCAGAATCTTTCTCTTCATCAATGACAAGAGGCGTTTCTACTTTTGCTGTTTTGGCTTTTCTTCCCCTCCTGGCCTTTCTCCTCGAGTCTGTGCTGCCACTGGCTGCATCACTTGTCACTGGTTGATCTGCTGGCACAGCCTCTGCTGCTTTCTCAGCATCATTTTGGCTGCTTGGGGGGGCACCTTTGGCTTGTTCCAGGTGACTCAGCAAGTGCTCTGGGTGGATAGGGAAGAACAGGAGAGTAAGGAAGAAATGATCCTTAAAATACTCAAATGGAACTAGCTGAAGCTCATCTATCAGGTCCATTTTACTTTGCAGTGACTTACTTCTAATTATTTCAAAAGCAGTCAAATACCTTCAAAAATCAAAGCCTACAGTTTATTCAACAGTCACAAGAACTTAATTTTAAGGAGATCTGTTGATATCACAGTAAAAAGTTTGTGTTTGTAATAATGGGTACATTTTTCCAAATCCCCAAGTTACTTACTGACCGAAGTCCCCTTTTCAAAAAAGATTCATCAAATGGCCAAAGCTTCTAAATAATTTTAAGCTCTTCTGAAAAACTGCATAAAATAGCTGTAAATGAAATGCAGAAAAAAAGATGTACTTCATTACCCTTACTAAATCTGTGCCATAAATACCAGATGGACAACATCACAAAGTATAACCTGGCATCACTGACCTTTACACTGCTCATGCAGCTCCCTATCTTTGATTTTCCTGACAGTCACATCATCTTCTAGATCACAGTTTTATTTCTTCTAGATTCAACATTACAGCTGTTTGTCCAGAGACTCAACACTGCCATGGTCAAAACATCCAAAATATCCTTGTTCTACCTTCCCTACTACTGCTTTCCTTAAAGGAACACAAAATTTAAAACTGTTATCTTGCTGCACCGTGGATGGTGCATGGCTTCACAGCCATGGGAGAGCAGAATTCTGCTGATGATTCTCAGTGCTCTCCCATGAATTTCTAGCACTTCCTACCTGTCAGCAGCTGGGGCTCCTGGAAAGCAGATGAACACACTTTACACGTCCACTGGTTGGGCTTTGCTTCTGCTGTTCCACTGCCTTCTGGAGTGTTCACTAAATCACAACAAGAAATACTGAAACACACTGGAAATAGGGAGGTGGTAAACCCCTGTAGCTTTGTTTATCTTGCAGTAACTCCCTGAGTATCACAAGGTACAATTTAAGCAGCAAGAGGCCCCTGGGGGGCCATTTCAGGATTCTCCAAACATGAAGAGTTGAACTATCCGAAGACATAAATGATGCCAGGAGAGAATATCAGTGCCCTTGTAAAATCCTCAGGGCTCCTTTATCACTTTCTAAAGAACTGTGTTCATAAAAGGCATGGCATAAAGCAATTTTTAGCACCTTTAAAACCAGAGTTACCAGTCTTCTTATGGATTAGCTGAGTACAGAAGCAGGAGAAACCTCTGTGAAGGGCATTGCAGAGTAAGAACATTTGGATTAATGGAAGTAAGGGTGAGGACAATGAAAACTTGGGTTTCAGCAGTTTCATTAATTAGATGCGCTATGAAATCACCATACTAATACTTTAATTAACACATCAACTCAAGAAAGGTGAAGAAATTAGGGCAAAAATGAAACTGGATTAAAAAAAATAAAATAGGAAGAGTAACTCTTCACAGTCCTTTGTATTTCAGTCCTTAGATGATATATTTGAATTTGTCAAGAGGATCTGATAAATCTGGACTGATTCAGAGATTTTTTTGGCACACAAAAAGCTGAATAAGACTCCTCCTGCAGAGAAGGAGGATGACACTGAAGTCAGGGTAAGTGAAGGGCAGCACATGGAATTCAAATTGTGCCTCAGATTTCCAAGATGGTCATTACATGCCAGCTCATCTCTGTCTGCCTGAGGACCCCATCTGTAAAGGGACAGTAAAGTTCTTCCTTCTTTTCAGTGCTGGATCTTGAACCAAACTATTCCCTACCACAAGATACATTCAACACTCTACACTACAGAGGTGTGATCTCATCCATGCTGCAATAAATAAATTAATAAGAAATCACTTGGCAATACAGCAACAAAAATTCCCTCTTCAGAGGCTACATAAAGGCTTGAGGTCTCTGTCCATGAGGACAAAAGCAGCAAACCAAGATTCTGTGTAAGTTAATTGTGCCTGACTCTGCACTTCCCTTCTCCTTGTACTGGTTTGTCAGGAAGACTCAGGTCCTTCTTAAGTTCCCACTTCCCCAGGCTTCCAGGGCAGCTGCAGGGCAACCTGGCTGACTTGGAACCACAGATCTGACAGCTGGCAACTGCTTGCTATGACTTGAGGCAAACAGGATCAAAAGAAGAAAATTTGGTTTTGGAAGCACCAAATCAGTGGGAACACCTCAGGGTTCCCAAAATGTCATAGGCAGCATTTGTTTCTACTGAAGCTGGACTTTCAGGCAGTAGGGTGAAGGATGTAAGAGGGGCTTTTCCAATTTTTCATTCTCCCTCTGGAAAAATCAATAATGCCAAACTGAAAGACAAGTCCTCAGTCAACTTCACAGTTTGGCTGTGACAGAACCCAAGCTGACAAATGGATCCTCTGATCAACTGCTCTGTACATGTCTGCAACAACTCCCCTCCTTTCCTCCCAGCTACTTTTAATAAGCAAAGTTTAGGAAAATAACCTCTCAAAGAGCAGACTTAGAATGGTTTTCTTTTGATCTTGTGTATTCTGAGTGTAATTTCTCAAATTTGTGTTAAGTGGGTTCTTAATTTCACTGTTTCACTCTGCAGAGACTGGTGGGGGGAGCACTGCTTCATAATGGATCCTTGGGACAGAGTTCCTGTGACACTACCAGGCATTTCCTCAGCCATGTGTTCTTTGCCAAGAGGATATGTATTGCTTATAAGATTATTGAAATTTGACTTTCTGTAATTGAGAACAGTCTGAGCTCTAATACTGGCATATCCTGTGGTATTATTGTAATTTGGGGATGGCCAGCGTTCTTGTCATTTCCAAATATTTGAAATATTTTCTTCTAGAGCTTGGCCTGATCATTTGAATTACTTTGCACAGGCAGAATGGAGATTTTCTTGGGAATTGCCCCCACCCCAACACTAACCATCTCCAAAGTCAGGAACATTTGTGGTTTTCATGAAAGCAATCTACCAAAAAGTTTATTGGCCCCTCTGTCACTTTTTATCCCGTGTATGTACTTTAAGCACTGTGCCCACAAAAATGAAAAGAAAAATTCAGGCTTTCAAATCCTCTCTAAATTAGTATTTGCCAGAAGTTATATATCCATAATACACATATAGGAGTGTTACACCTAACAGCTCTGCAGACCTGTATCTGTCCTCTAGCTTCCTTAAGAGCACTGTAATTTTGCATACCTGCTGGATCAGCTGCTAGTATGCTGGATTTCTTGTTTTTTTTATGGGGTAAGACAGCAGATGAAGGTTCTGAAGAGACCTTATTATTCCCCTCTTTATCAGACTCCATTGCTACCAAGGATGTATCTGTGAAGAGGAAAAAGAGTTAATTTTCTTTACTGCCCAGACCCTTTGACCCTTGCTCTGTGCTGAGGGCAGTAACCACAGTCAGAAAGTTTAATTCTTTAACAGGCCTGCAAATGACATTCTCATGGAAAATTTTAACCAGGGCATTCTTATAGCTGAATCTCACCCTTAATATTATTATTGTGCCTTAAATATTCTGGAGTGTACTGTGAAGTGCTGAACAGAGAGTGCAGGGCATACTTCAACAGTATTTTTAAATATCCATAATCCCCAAAAAAATGCATGCACAGGTTAAATTAAAGAGGGAAAATATGAAACCTCTCAGCTAATACCAACTGGAAACAGCTCAGACCTCAGAAACATGTCAACTGCATTGATTCAGCTGCAGCATTTGAGACTTTGCTTAGGATCAAGGGCAGCCATAAAGCTGACACTGGTGGCAATGGCCTCTTCCCAAATTTGTCACCCCAAATTATACCCAGCAGAGGAGTAATAACAGCCAGGGAGAACTCCCAGCTCAAGAGCAGGAAGAAAACACCCTTGCAATGCTAAAGGACCTTGCCTTTCAGCTGTAGAAATGGAAAAGTAGGAGAAAACAAAGGGGAAAAGACTGGAACTTGTGGCAATTCTAATTCAGATTCTAAAATATCTGCTGCCTTTCTTTCTAATGCACAGCCACGTGGATCTTCCTCTAGTGGGTCCCACGTGAGGCTGCTTAAGAGAAGTCTAGTTTTTTAGAACTGTGTAATAGTTCTGTGAAAAACCAAACCATTTTCACTGCAACTGAAAATGGCTTCTTTATCAAATCTGTATACAGATTTCTCTGATAACTGAGCTCCTCTGCAGTTCTACCCAGAAATAATTTGATACAAATGATTTGATACACCAAATCTTTAGTTAAGGATATCCAGTCTGTCCACTCTGAAGAGGCTGAACCATTAACTAAGCCACCTGTTTTAAAAAAAACTCACTGTATCATGGTGAAGAATCTACACTTTCCCCTTGCAGGGCACCCACATGTGCAGGCTGGCCTGTCTCTAGAGGATAAGAACCCACTGGATAAACAGCACTGCCATCTCCAACAACCAGGGACTATCAGTCCCTGCCAGCACTGGGCCCTTAGGAAGGAAGAAAGTTCCCCACACATACCATTGGCAACACTCGTGACCTCCTTCAGCACTGGCTTTTCCATTTTTTTGGCATAAAAAGCTGCATACCACACTCTCAGCTCAGTTCCTGGGGGGATGTCCTGGCAGGTGGTGAAGTAAATGTCATTGTCATGCTGGAAGGCTGTTAAGTTTTGATGCTCATACTCGGTGGCCGGGCGCACCATCATCATCCAGTTGCAATCATCTTCGTTTGTGGTGTCAAAATACACCAAGGGCCCTTCCTTCTGGAACACCTGCCAAGCAAAATGTGCACAGAATAAAAACCCTGAGAAATGATACAAAGTTAAGGGGAAATAAATGATTTTCTGCTTTTGCAGTGGTTTCTTTTCAATGGGCACCAGGGATGAAGCAAGCCTCATCAGGCATCTTGCACTTAGTCGCATCTTCAGATGAGACAGACAACCAGGAGCAAGATGGGAACAAACTGAACAAAATAATCCCAAGAATTCTTGCTATAGCCACCACTTTCCCAAAAAATTACTGCATACGTGAGTGGAAGGGTATCCAAATAGCCCAAGGCACTCTTCTAAATCTTTACTTCTGAGTTAGGTATTAGTGGAAACTAAGACCGAATTGCATTCTTAATGTAGCATTTTTCCTACCAAAACTTGTCAAGAAAGGAATAAAACAAATGCAAGACAGAAGAAACCCCACTTATTCTGCATGTTCCATAAACCTAATGCATATGTGGATCATTAGGAAAATTCAATCAAATTGAAGAGACTCATTAAAAGAACTGAGCTTCTAGTTTGGTTCTTCTGTTCCTTGCCCAGAGAATGTTTGTTTAGCTCATCTCTTACAGGGCACACCTAAAACATGTTCCAAATAACCCCCCTTCATATCTTTGTTTTCATAGTGTCAGCCAGCATTAATTCATGACAGGTAAAACTGACTCCTTGCTATTCATTGCTTTACAAGTTCTGTGTCTTACCTTCAGGGGAAAAACTGATTCTTTCTCCAGCTTGAGAACTCTCTTGCATTCAAAGGGGCCAAACTGGGTACGTTTCACCAGCTGAGTCAGAGCAAACACTCCCTCAATCCCATCCTCCAGCTGTCTTATCTCCAAATTAGAAGGTAGAGATGATCTAAAAATTTAAGAGAGAATTGAGAAAAAAAAAAAAACAAACATAAATCACAGAACTGATTAGGTTGGAAAAGACTTCTGAGATCAGCAAGTTCAACCTTTGGCTGAACACCACCTTGTCCAGTAACAGTTATGCACTGCAGGAACCCATGGAAGAAAGAAGTCAGTGTTTAACACAAGTGTTCTGTGCTCCCAGCCTCTCTCTTTTCCCAAACAAGCTTCTGGGAAGAACTACATGTAGCAAGTATTGTAACTATGTATAATACACAGAGAACATCTTCCCAAAAATTCATGTTGACTGGCCCCACGGTATTGGTTTTACAAACCAAATGCAATTCTGGTTTTTTATGTCTGGGCTAACAAATGAAAAGCTAAAAATAATCAGACAGGCTACTGAGTACCCTGCAGAGGTTGACACTGGCAAAACTGCTTTACTGCCTAGATAAAGAGAAATACAAAAAGATTGCAATCATAGTGGTAAGCAAATGAATTGAACAAAATACTTTCAGTCTGAAATACAGCAGTGTTAGAGACAGAGAAGTTCAGCAGATGTTTCTCAACAATTCTTTTCTAACCATAAAGCATCCATTTTATCTTTTCAAAAGACAGAGGGAAGAGCAAATGTGGTTAAGCAAGCAGACTGTTTTTAAAAGATTCATATCCAGTTTGTGGTTAAACCTGCCCTCAACCTCAGATAACTCATTTTCAGTTACTGCTCCCCAGATGTAAAAGCTGCAATTAAATTTCTTCTTTCCTTTTCTTATCTTACCTGATTTCAGCTGAAAACTCTTCAGGAAAATAAATAAATTTATCTGTAAAAAGTCAATTTAAAGTTCTGCTTTCAAGTCTATGGTCCAGCAGCCCACACTTCCACTAGGGAAAACTTTATATTTGCACATCAAAAGGAGATTGAAAACCAGTGCATGCACCATATTTGCAAACATTCCCAGTTGGAACATCTGGACATTAAAGTACAAGTTAAAAAATAGAAAAAACGTAGGAAATAGCAGTTTGTCATGGAATGTGTGTAGTACAGGCTACAGACTTACTGCACTGCCCATTTTTTGTATATAATAAAAGCACCCCCCTGGCCAGCTTCTATTATTCCAACGGGTATTTTTAAATTACCCTCAAGCACCTGTAGTGTCAGGGCTGTTAAGCATTAACAGCTGCTGGAGGGGATCATCCAGGGCAGGTTTCCAGGCACAGGAAGGCAGTGCCTGGCAGGAACTGCAGGGAAATTCCTCTTCTGGGAAGGCAAAGAAAAGCAGGGACAGCTCCTGCACAGGTGCAGCCACTGTACTTGGTGGGACACCAAGAGCATCCTGCCCTGGCCAAGGGGTCGTGGTACCCAGGTGGCAGATCCAGCACATCAGTATTTGTTACAAAATGATGCTGGGAATACACAGCATGGCCTACACAGCCAGGATGTGCCAGACTTGCTGCCCACGTGCCTATTTTCTGCTTGTCACTTCCCAAGAGGAAATATGGAAGCCCTGCACACATTATGTAACACACAAAGCCATCTGAACTGTCCTGGTTCAGGGCAAATTTGGGAGAAAACCTCCAAAGGGGGCTCCTCCAGAAAGCAAACGCACACGGCCCCTCCCCACAACCAGTTTGGGAAACAACTGGGGATACAAGCATCATGATGTCACCCTAGGACATTAACACTTCCCTTTTTGGATCTGTATTACACCTTCACAATGGCTGGTTCTTTTCCTTAGCTTTACATTCTACATCTTAATATGAATTTTGCTGACAGTGCCTGATTGTCTTTCCCTGTAAAAATCACTACTCAGTGCTGTTTTCTCCCAACTAGATTGAGTCTATTTGTTTCTTTTGGCAAACACAAGTGTTTCTGCTGCGCTGTCACAGATTTGCTGACAGAACTATTACCCCTAATCGTTTGAAAAACCCACAATAATGAGAACAACTTGTTTTGCTTCTATGTGGAGGAATGAGAGAGTTCATACACATGAATGGGAAATCCTCACACACTTCTCTGGAATGAATCTGGTGTATCTAAGGGGGATAAAGGGGCAGGTACTCAACCACAACAGAAGTCATCATCCCATCTGGCACCACCTGACTCCTTGCCAGGAACCTCAGCAAAGAAACCGAGTCCTGATGAGCAGCAAGTTATTTTTTTGGCTTCTATTCAGTGCAGCACTTAAGTGTGTGCATCAATTTTTCTATTTAATCAAGGCCATGTGCTTTCCATAGATTTCTGTCATCCTCTGGGACTTCAGTTTCCAGCTGTCAGCGTGACATCCACTGAACAGCAAATATGCTTTAAAGGACTAATATGGGCGTTGGGTTAGTCAGGATTAACACAAACATTTCTTACCTTGCCCTGCTCAATACAAAGGAGTCTTTGACTGTCACCACTGGGCCCAGCTCAGGACACTCTGAATCATGGTACTGCCGACAGTCCTCGCACCCTGCAAGGAACCAGACAGAAAAGGTTGGTGGAAAACACTTTTGTAAGACAGTTTCCTCTCTCTTTCAAAAGAAACCTACCACCAGGTAAAATACATATGTAGAGAGGCAGGTATTTGTTTATATTGCTTAAAAGAACATAAATAATTGAACACAGAGTGGATAGCTGGCACCTGTGTAGGTGAGATAACACACACTGTGATCAGTACCATCAGAAGACAATTGTTTAAATTCTCTCACAAATGAAAATAAATGCCTTACACCCACAGTAAATATTCTGCTTAAAGACGGCATTATTCTTCAGATAAAGTGCTGCAACACACAGCAGCTAAAGAAAACCACATCACTGCTTCCCCAGGAGCTGGGCTGTTATGAACAGCTTGGGTAGCCTGGTGCTTCCAGTGACAGGAGGCACAAACCCAGAACCAGCAGCAGAACTGGCACAGGGCTCAGCAGGGCACCAGCACGTCCTGAGAGCCCAGCTCTGCCTGGCCACACACACTTCTCACCCACAGGGCAGGACAGAGACCTCCAAGGTACCTCCTGGTGCCTTTCCAGACAAGTCAGCTGGCTGCACAACACACTCCGGCCACCTAATTCACTGTCAGCTTAGCTAAATTAACTTTTAGTTTAAGTGGCTGTAAATTACCCAGAACTGAGTGGTTCCTAAGAAACAATTTTCAGACGAGGATAATTTGAGGCTTTCTAAAATAAGCTAACTTAACAGGATTTCAAATGCTTATACACTGCTTCACTGTGAAAAAAAATAGCTGTCAAACTGCCCTGCCTGGTCAGCTGCTGACACAGCTTCAGGAGATCATCACACAGGGGTTATATTGCTGTGGTGCCTTTTGCATCTGAGCTCCAAGCTTACAAGGGAACTCAGGAAACCCCAGAAAATGTGTAATGTAAGGGTCATTACACCTTTTTTGGGGAAGACATGACAAAAGCCAAGTCATTCCAAGGTGTATCCCCTCTGGCAAAGCTACACTGTGCTCCTAACTGGAAGCTTCTCCCCCCACCAGATATTCATCCCAGTGAACAAAAAGACTTCTAAAACAAGGGATTCCAAACTGCTTCACATTTCTTCTGGCAACAAAACCAGCTTAGTAGTGAAAAAATACATATATTTGACAAACAGCATTTCTGGCTGGTGCAGCCCCCAAGGCTGGTCACTGCCTCCTGTCAAGATGTTTGTGCTGCCTTCTGGTGAGCCAAGGAATGAAACAACCAGCTCTTCACAGGATTTTTTCAGCACAAGGAATTTCCCAGCCTGGCTTGCTGTACAGCACCACAGAGTTATTGTACCAGAGAAAAATGGGCAAGTACTACTCACAGAGCACCAAAGCTCAGCCTACAGCTGCCCTGCTCACTGATTATTGAAATAATCTGGGCTAAAAGCAGATCTCCCAAACCAGAGAGGGCAGAGGAATGACAGAGGAATGTGTAAACCTGACTGCTGAAAAGAAATGGACTGTCATCCATAAAGGGTTGTCATAACCAAGGGGATAGGAAGGAATAGCCTGAGTAACAGCTTCTCCCAAAGGCTCTGCTGTCCAAAGAAAAAAGCACTTTGTCATTTTCCTCGTCTCCTGACTGCATCAGTGCATTCCTCACTCTGCAAAGATAAGCCTCTGAAAGGTGCAGACAGCACTGGCCACAACTGCAGGCAGGAATAAGCCACACATTCCTCTCACTCCTCTGCAGAGGAATGACCAAAGCCAGGGGAATATGACAATGACATTGTGTGGCACAGCTCAGTATCCAAGGGATGCCCTCCAGCAGCCATTCCCCAAAGCTGTTACACCCACCACATGTGATACTTTCAAGAGATTACAGCCACAGGAGAAACACAAAACCAAGCATGGAAATAACAATAATAAAATACCCCACACAATTAATAAAAAAAAATCTAAAAATTCTCTTGTCTATGAAATACATTTTCAAGGATGTTTATTATTGGGAGTGCACAGTGTCATTTATAGCAACTCACTTTTCAGAACATAAACAGTCCCCATATCCCGTGGGAAAAACTAATTGCAGAGAGCACAAGAAAAAGCTCAGTGACCACAGCCCCCACTGGAAAGGAGAAAATCATGTTCTGTGACACCTTCATCTAATTAGGAGTGGCATTACATCCCCATTCTTTTTGCTGTCCACCAGAATCTTTTTATGAAGGGAAAGATAAGGTATCCACTAGTGGTATACCACAACTGGTATCTGCATCTCAGTAAAAATGCAAAGAGTCAACACTATTTTTGAAGGAAGCTGGTGGAGGGAGAAAATTGAACTTTCTGAGAGTTGCCATAAATGCAGCTGTGGAACCATCAGAGGTAAAATACTACGGATCCAAAAACCCAGGATGTGCTCCACTCTGCTCCACCCTGACTGGATCCACAACATCTGGGCCCTCTCTGCTCACACAAGGACTCTACAGCCCTTAACTCTTTTCCACCTTTACATCAGGTCCTGCACGTCCAGGCTGCTGACAAAGGAGAGGATTAGTGTGGGACCCAAGCCTGCCAGCCCAGCTGCCACAAGTGTGGGACACTGCCCAGCCTGGGCACAGCCCTGCTGCAGCCTTTCCTCACCCACCCCAGGAGCCTGGATCCCGGTCACAGAGCCCAGCCTGGCACTCAGGGTTACACAGAGGGCACAGCAAGAAGCACAGGCAGTGAATGCCACGAGTGAAACCTGCCAGGGCAGCTGGTGCATCTCAAACTGGGCTTGTTCTGAAGGAATTATGAGTCTGCCTGGCCCTGCTGTGGAGGTGCAGATCCCCAAGTCAGGCCAGAGGTCAGAGTTATCCCCAGACACCCCTGGCTGCTAGAGCTGGTTGTATAAACAAAGGGCTTACACGAGTGCTAGACCTTCAATCTCACTTCAGCCATGAAAAAGCTGTGCTGCTAACTCACATTCAGAGGTTTCATTGTGTGTTTGCCAACAGCATCAGAATGTGTATGCTTAAATTACACAACCTCCCCTCTATTCACCCATTAGCTGTTTGAGCCTCCTTCTCAAAGAGCAATTTTTCTAAAGAAAATCTTAAGTCTGGTTTAGTCTTTAATTTCAAGCATTCTGAGTAGATAAATCACACACAGTGAGAGTTAGATCCTTTTTCTAATACTTACAAATAAACATAATCTCCTCACTGCCATCTTCAGCCATTATTTTAAACCTGCCAAAATACAAAAGACAAAGTTAGTTCTGAATTGACTTTTACTTTCTGTATCATATAAACATCCCTTTGTGAAGTAATGATGCTGACTGACCCAGAGCCCACCCAAACACATTAATGTCCCTGCAGGAGTATCAATGGAAAATTAAAGAAATTTTAGTTTTTTAAAAGCCCCAGAGACTGCTGTATCATTACATGTGTTGCAGACATCACTACCAAGGAAGCCTCAATGTCTGTGGGTTCTCAGACATTTCTCTGTGAGGAAATGCTGTCTCCTGCTGTTCCCCCATCTCTGACAAACTTCCAGCCCCTCCTGCATACCCTGTAAAAAACTCCTGTGGAGCCCCAGAACACACAGGGCTAGAGGATAATCCAGGTCAGCAGCAACCACTGCAGGAACAAGGCCCAGTGCAACATTTTATTTAAACCAGTAGTTTAAAAAAATATCTCTGAAAGGCAGGTTACTTATTTACTAAATACAGTAATCTTAAAAACTGCACATACAGTCACAGATCTCTTCCAGAGGCAAAGGTGTATTGTGGCACTGAGCACCAGAAAACCTGGGGAAATAAAATCCTGCCTCTGTCACTAGTCCTCTGTGAAATGGTAACTAACCAATTTGATTTCACAGTTAAATGAGGTTAATCTATATTCACTTCATTAGTGTGAGTCTGTATTAAAAACTTGCATGAACACTACTGCCCCTCAACAATTAAATTATGGTTGGCACAAAGTCTGATTATGTATGGCTAAGACCACAATATGAGCAAGACCTAGAAGACAGTTTTTCCCTTTTCTACCCAAAAAAAAATGCTCTCCTCCTCAAATAAGAAATTTTTCCAATGCCCCAGAAGAGATGCAAAGCAACATGAAGATCATGGCCCAAGTCTGAGAGAGGTGAGGCTGCAAAACAGCAAGTGTATTGGCCAAGAGGATGACAGAAAGGAGTAAGAGCCTGAATCCGTGAGAGGGAGAGAAAACATGACACACCAAACTCGCAGAGCCCTGTTTGAAAATAGATAAAAGCATTTGCTACTCCAGCAACAAAAGTCAAGCCAGAAATGTGGGAGCACAGGAACCACTCAGGATCAGGACTCTTCAAGCACTGCCCTCCCCAACTCCAGCTGTCAGCAGCAGGATCCCTCCCTAAGACTCACTGCTGCAAGGGGCAAACACTCCCCATCCGTGGCACAAGCTGGGCCTTTCTGGGATTCAGCTTTTGGGGACTAAGCTCAAATAACAGAACAAACATTTATACAAAAGCCCAATGCAGAACATGAACAGCAACTCAGGAAATTTCCCCAAAAGCTCTTTTCCTGAAAGCAAGGTGAACAATGCAACAGGTACTTAGGGGAGTTCAAGCACAACGCTGCAAAAACAAGCGGTGTAAGTTGATTTCAAAAATGGTTTGCTTTGCTTTTTAAGCACACTTTTTTTTTTTTGATGCTTTGCACTATTTCAAGAGGGGTATGCCCAGCTGTTTTTAGATAGTTTGTGACACAACTTTAATCCTAAATATGGCTGAATTAACAAATAATAGCCTTGGTCAATGGTTCAGAAGCACAGTGCAGCCACACCACCAAAGGCATTCACCCTCTGGGACGTTGCATCCTTGGCAAACAGACTGGAGACAAGTGACATTACAGGAGCCTTCAGATGAGAATAGCATCAAAGAGGTGGAGAAATCATCAGCGTTGCTCAAGGTGATGGGAGGAAGCGTGAAGGGCCCTCACAGGTGCCTCACGCAGCCTCGGCGATCTGCATTAGCGCAGCTCCCTCTCTGCAGCAAGGACTTTTGGTGCTCTGCACTCCCAACACTCCCGATCCATCCTCACCCCTCGCTCCCAAATAAACACTGCTGCCTGCTTTACAGCTCTGATTTACCTCACCCGTGCGCTTTCCAACTCCTCCTCCCTGATCTCAGCTCTATTTCCCAGGGGTTTTTCAAACAAATGACACCACGGCACCCGCTGCAGCTGGTAAACAGAGTCACGATGTGCCACTCACACGATGGCACTGAAGACAGGCTGCAGGATTGTTTTTGCCCTCATCTGCTGTTGCTATGGGCCTTTTTTTTTTTTTTTTTTTCTTTTCAAACATTTGTAACAGATAAATACTCCATGAAGTCACTCATCCCACTGCTCCTAATTCTGGTCTCGTCTTGCAAAGCTTCTGGGAGTTCCAGGTATTTTTTTACATAAATCATTAGCAGTCAATAATCAGGAGAAAAGCCACACAGACAAAATTAGACTAGGTACAAAGCCTAATTCTGATGGCACTAAAAGAGCATAAAACTACCTTTTCTGGCTTTTATAATGAGATGAGTGACTTTATGCCTGAGAGTAAAGCCACACAACTACGCACAAAAATTCCAGCTGCAACACAAACCCTGGAGCACATCTGGAACTTGAGGGTACCCAAATTAAAATACCGAGGAGCTGCAGCATCACAGGTACCTGCTTGCAGCCCAGTGTGTGCAAAGACACTGTCAGGGAACCACTTGAGCTTTAAAAATTTAAGAACGGATGTAAGATCACACTTTCTCCTTATAAACTGCTGAAGAAAGAAATCAGGCTCAAGTGCTAAGTTGATCTTGCTAATGGGTTTTTTTTAAAAAAGTAGGTCAGAAAAATTAACGGAATGCCTGAAAATCTGTGTTTGAACTTAATGATCAACAAGGTAGAATTAAAATTGCCCTTTCTTCAGTCTGAGAATGGGCTTCTATGAGTGTGAATAACTTGAGAGCACAAGCAGATGGGTGCTGCACATACGTATGTGGAAGGATGCGCTTAAAAATGCAGTTTTCCTCATGATGTAGTAGAACTTGTTCATGCTGCCGCTCAAAGGAACTGCAGAACATCTGGTAAACTACAGTGAAGCGCCGTATTTCTTAAAAAAAAATTAGGGCCATTCTATCAATTATTGTTGAGGAGAGACACGATTTCTAGGGCAGGGGGGCATGGAGTAACACAGCAGCTGGCGGGGTCTGCGCCACCTGCCCTTCCCAGCACTTCCCGCGATGGTGTGAATAAACTGCACGCAAAGTTTAATGGCCCTGAGCAGAAAACGAGCGTACTGCAGAAAATGTCACGCGTGCGAAGCCCCGCAGACCGCGGCTCTGCTCCTTTTGTCTCCTCGGGCGCCCGCCGCACCCTCTCCCAGGGCACACGCCAGGGCAGGACAGCATCCCCGCACCTCCCTCCTCCTCCTCCTCCTCCTCCTGCCAGCCTCTTCCCTCTGGATCACGCCCTCGCACCTGGGAGCTCCCACCCCGCTCCATCCCCAACCCCCTGCGGCCAAGCCGAGGCGCTCCCGGCCCCGCATCCCCGTGGCCGCCACGGCTCCGTGCCCTGCCCGGCCGAGCCCGCGGGGATCGCCCCGCGCCCGCTCCGCGCCCGCCCCTCAGGGACCGCGCCGCCGCCGCCGCCGCCCGGAGCCCGTCGGGGCCCAGGATCCGGGAGCGGCTCCGCCGGGTTTTGCCTCGGACCCGCCTCGCCCCCTTCGCTACCGCCCTCCCGGCCGCTGTAACAAAGAACAGGCGGCCTGGAGGAGGCGGCGGCGGAGGAGGAGGAGGAGGAGGCGGCGGGGCCGCAGCCACCGCCGCCGCCCCAGGAGCGCTCGGAGCGGCCGCCGCGCCCGCCCCGGCCC
>NW_024530377.1:2420836-2491690 GCF_017590135.1 Pyrgilauda ruficollis
GGGCGCGGGGGGTTCCCGGGCGGGGGTGGCGGGGAGGGCGCGGGGTGCGGCGGGAGGAGCGCGGGGAGCCGGCGTTACCTGCCCCGGGAATGGCCAGACCCGGATCGGATCCGCGCTCCGGGTTCCGATCCGCTCCGGAAACCACGCGCCAGCGGAAGCCGGCGCGGGCGGGCGCGGAGCAGGGCGGGAAGTGTAGTGCGGCGGGGCCGGCCCCGGCCCTGACCCCGGCCCTGACCCCACCCTCCTGTCCGGCCATGGCCCTGCCTCACCGCCCGCGGTGCCGCCGCCCGGCTCCTCTCCCCGGCGGGAGCCCCCGCAGCCTTTGGCCGCGGCTCCCCGGGCCGGGCTGGAGGCGGGCGGTGGCCGCGCTGAAGGTGGCGGAGCAGCCGGGTGGCTCTCGCCGGGTTTCCCGTCTCCTCACGGGCAGTGCCGGGGAGCGGGCTGGCGGAAGGGTTGGCAGAAAGAATCACAGGTTGGGAAAGACCCTCCAGGACCATCCAGTCCAAGCTGAGAGCCAACACCACCCTGTCCATCGAACCACGGCGCTGAGTGCCCCGTCCAGTGTTTCCTTAAACACATCCAGGCGTGGGGACTGCCCCGCATCCCTGAGCTGCCCGTTCCAGTGTTTCATCACATCAGTGAAGAAATTCTTCCTGATGTCCGAGCTGACCCTGCCCTGGCGCAGCTTAGGCCATTTCCCTGTCCCTTGTTCCCTGGGAACAGAGCCCAGTTCCCCCCTGGCTGCACCCTCCTGTCAGGGAGCTGTAGGGAGCAGGAACTTCACCTCCGAGCCTCCTTTTCTGCAGGCTGAACACCCCCAGCTCCCTCAGCCTCTCCTCAGAGGGCTTCTGCTCCACGCCCTTCCCCAGCTTCGTTGCCTTTCTCTGGACAGAAGCCACATCAGGTTCCCATGGGCTTTAAGCCCAAGTCCTGGCCATGCACACGAGCGCCTGTGCCTCCTTTCCAAGCCTCACTGAGGCTCAGCGCTCCGGGATGAGAGGACAAAGTCTCAAGTTGCACCAGGGGAGGCTCAGGTTGAACATAAGGAGGAATTTCTTCACATAAAGCATAATTAGACAGGGGGTGCCCAGGGAGGTTTGGAGTCCCCATCCCTGCAGGTGTCCAAGGAGTGCCTGGACATGGCACTCAGTGCTCTGGGCTGGGGACAAGGTGGGGATCGGTCAGGGGCTGGACTCCATCACTTTGGAGGTCTTTTCCAACCTAAATGGTTCTATGATTCCTAAATCTCACATCCTGGCATGACCAGGATCTGTCAGCGCCCAGCCTGTGCCTGCCAGCACAAATCATTCTGGGGGGTTTAAACCTTCAGGTTATTCCACCACTGCAGGCAGTGGCCAGGGCAAGAAGCACACAGGCTTTTTGTATCCAAGCAAGATGCCCCAATGTTCTGCTCTGCTGAGAGGTGTTGCCTGCAGTGGAGTCCCCCCAAAGCCTTATGCAGTGCCACCATGGTGTGGCTGCTCAGCCTTCGCTGTCACACCACTGGAGATCAAAAGGGGGTGGGAAGCTGGCACCAGCTCTGTTTTCTCCAGGGAATGTGCTCTTCTCACATCTGGGTACATCTTTACCAGCTGGAAACGGCCTTTCTCAATCATTACCCATTCCACAAACCCAAGTACCAGTTTAGGAGAGACGTGTAGAGAGTATTCTGAGAAAGGGTCAGGCTGGAAGGGACCACAGTGGGTCACCGGGTCACATCTCCCTGCTCCAGCAGGGCCAGCCCGAGCACACAGCACAGGGCTGTGTCCTTACGGTTCTGGAATAACTCCAGCAAGGGAGACTCCACAGCCTCCCTGGACAATCTGTTCAGGGCTTGGTCACTGCACAGGCAAGTTCTGCCTCATGTTCAGGTGGAGCTTCTGTGCATCAGTTTCTGCCTGTTCCTCTCATCCTGTGGCAGAGCCTGGATCCATCCCCTGGCCATCCCCACTTTTAGCTATTTATACACATTAAAGAGGTCCCCTCTCAGGTGTCTCTTCTTTAGACTGAGCAGCCCCAGCTCCCTCAGCCTTTCCTCACAGCAGAGATGCTCCAGTCCCTTATTTCGTCACCCTCTGCTGGTCCCTCTCCAGGAGCTCCTGGCCCTGCTGTCCCGAGGAGCCAGAGCTGGACACAGCACCCAGAGGTGCCCCCAGGGCTGGGCAGGGGGACAGGATCACCCCTGACCTGCTGGAAATGCTTTTTTTTTCCTGATGTACCCAGGGCACCACGGCCATACTGACCGTCTTGTCACGTGCTTGGGGAAACAATGCAGCATTTGAATTTTCAAAATATTGTACGTGGGAAAACAGTGTTCATTTCAGGATAGGGAACCATTTCTTCTTTCAAAATTACTCACCAGCAGCTTTAAATGACTGCAGGGTGGAAGGGGAGTTTTTTAAAGGGTCTAACTGCATGTACAAATTATTTGCTTTTTCAAGGACTGAAGCTGACTGGTAGTTTTTGTACAGTCTCCTTTTACTTATTTTCCCTGTATATTTCAGTGCATACTCACATGGACTTCTGCCTGGTTTTCTCCAGCATCCAGCACACCAGAATGGTTTGTCTGACTTGCAATGCATTCACTTTGTCAAAATAAGTATAAGTTAATTCAGTATAGTTGTCTGAACATTTACAATGCATGTGAGTCTGGATCCTGCAGCTCCAAAATTATTTTTTTCAGCATTAACCTCAGACTATGAAATTGCTTCTTATGCCAGGCTCACTTGAGTAGAGAGGTGAAAAATTGAAGATCCTTTATATTTATTGTTTAAGAATGGTGAACTGGAGGGAAGAGGATGGTGTCACACTTGGAGCTACATCCATTCCTGCTGTCCCTCTGACAGGTCTTGTCACTTTTGCTAATGTACAGAAATGCATCACACAAGGTAAAAAATAACTCACCACAGATTAGAGCAGGGAGGAAAAGGATGAAGGTTTGTTAGTAGGAGACTATCAGGAAATTTGAGCTGAGCACTTCAATAATATGAAATAAACATGTGGGCAGTAACTCCCAGGAAGGGAATGCAACATTTCCTTGTAAAAGAGGGTACAGCCCTCAGCTTTGGAAGGGAAATAAAACCATTATTGTGGCTATTTTCACATGAATGCCTTTTATTTGTTTTGTTGGGTTTTTTGTTGTGGTAGTTTTAATGTTGAGGTTGGATTTTTTCCCTTCAGTCTGGTAAGGCTTTGTGGCAGCAGTGATTTATAATATAACCTTTTCAATAAAATCATCACAAGGAAACCCAATTCCCAGGCTGTGCTCATTCTAGTACTGGTGTCTTCCCCATAGAATCCAGGCCCTAAAACTCCCCCCCTCTGCCCCTTAATTCAGGATATTACAACATAACTGAGAGAAAAAAAAATACTGAGTAACCAAAATGAGCTCCACAATTCCTTCTGCCATTAGATCCCTTGCCCAATCCGTGTTTCAGGTGATTTCTCAAGCAACAAGTGGCTGCCTGATAGGCTGGGATTATCAGGAGAGAACTCTGCTCCTGAACAAACAGGTAAATGGTCTGTGTTAAGCAACAGGTCAAACTACTGGAGGAGGGTAGAAAACCATCTGTTACACCTGGGTATGTAGGACAGCACACCACACAGAGACAATTGGCTTTTATTGTATGTACAGCAGGAGTTACTTCTCTAAAAAAATCCTCTTAGGTTTTTTGTAGTGATATAATAAATCTGTACATCATAGATTTTATAATTGCACCAACTTGAGTTTATGTATGCACAGAAAGAAAAACACACCACAGAAGAAGTGACTATGACAGTTGATGCTAGAAAAAAAAAATGGTTTATCCCACTTGGAATAATACAGAGCATAATACATCATTGGGAAATACAGAGTTATAGTACTGGAAAGACCTCAGATCATCCTTCCCAGCTATTTTCACACCATGCCAGCACCTTGCATAGTAGCACTTTGGATATCCTGAGTGAAGTGGTATTATTCACCCTTAACTTAAAGTAATCACCCTTGTTATATAATTAATCTGAAGTTGTTTGTCACCAAGGCTGAGGCTTAGCAATGTGCAGAAGCATATGCTGACTTTAAACACATGAATAAATCCACTTAGGTCCTGTTGAGGTCAGAGCATGAGGTCAGCTGCTCCTACTCACAACAGGAATGTCTTAGCCTGGAGCTATGGCACAGTTAATTCTAGAAGCACTTCTCTCAAACCTCAGCTCTCCAAATCAAAGCCTGCAATAAACTCAACTGAAAAATCCAGGCAGCTCTCACCTTGCTCTGTGCAACACCCAGAGCTCCCAGACCTAAAATAGGTGTTAAAACATGAGCAAGATTCTTATTTTGCTTCCCCATCCACATTTGGTAGCATTTTATGCTTTCAACTTTGTTTTTTCCTATGATGTTTTGCACATCAAGAACAGCAGAACTCTGCAAGAAATACACAGCAGAAAGTTTTCACTTGCAAAACACCTAGAACCAGCAAGAAGATGCAGTACCAGGAAATGCTGTAAAATTCCACTGATCCCCAAAACTGGTGTAATTGCCAGCCAGTTTCATCAAAAAAGCAGCACTATAAATCCAGTCCTCTCAAGAGCAAGACAGCACAAGGTCTGTATGGCCTGGAGCCCCAGCCTGTCTCCCAAAGAAAGAGCAGGGAAAAAGAAAATCTGTCAGAAAGTGTAAGAATAAAACCCAGTATTTATGCCTGCACAGTGTATGACCTGTGCATTAAGCTGAAGAACTTTGGCAAAGGTATTTTGCTTTCAAAATGAATTTCTTCCCACCCTGGCATTCCTTCTGCCTCAGATTCCCAAGTTTCATATATGGTTAGGAGTGAAATTACTCTAATTTCTTCCTGGGTCAAGTGGGATATAAAATACTAGTGACCTAGGGATAAAATCTTCCCCTCCTCTTTAAAGTGACTTTGAAGGAGATCTCAATCACTTAAGAAAGTTACTTAGCTTGTATTCCCATTGGAGACATTAGGTAGTTTTATTGCTTTCATCTACAAAGAGTAATTTAATTCTTGTACTCTTTACTTAGTCAAAATTCACACTAAAGCTAAGACAAATCTTGGTGAGGACAGGGCTTGTCTCCATCAAGGCAAATTTAAACACCATAAAGCAAAACAAACTACAAACACAAATTAAGAAGTTGCAGGTATGGGCAGAAAAATTCTTTAGAAAGGAGAAGCAAGACTTCATCTCTTAGTCCTCATGAAATAAATACCCATGCTTTCTTTGTTATACAGAACATCCAGAGACACAAAAGTGTGAGAAAAGGGACAAAAGGAATGAATATTTCACAGGTTGTTTCCAATCTACTGTTCTGACATCATTAAATTGCAAGGCAGTAAACAAGAAATGTTCAATGTAATAATATCATGTAAAGATTTTATCTACTGTTCAAGTGGGTAGTTATTAAAATTCTTTGTGATTTTAATAACTAGACATTTGAACATTGGATCAAATTACAAGACACAGAAGGTGTTTTGTAAAACAAAAACTGCACAGGACGCATCGCGGTGTTATTTGTGCCAGTTGACAAATTCACTCTTTCTGACCCAAAACTGCAGCGTGGATCCTGCAGGTTGTGAGGATGCAGCTCACACTGACCCAAATACACAAGAAATGTATATCCTCAAATCTCCTGATCTTAAATGACAACCCAAGGAGGGGATGGGATTCATTATTGTGGGTCTTTGGGGTTGTCACACCTCAGTCGTCCCCTTGTGTTTAGTGCCTTAGCTTGTTTTTACAGCAGGACATAAATTATTTGCAAAGGAGTAAGAAGAGGTGAGGAACACACCCGCCAGATACAGAGATCCAACATCAAACCAAACAGTGTTTATTTTCCTGAGGAGTGAAGGCAAATAAAAAACCAGATACCCTTTTTACACCAAATGCCTTGCTCTCCTTATCTGGAGAATTCATTCTCTCTTAACACATGTGAGCCCAAACCCTCACACAGTTTGCAGCAAAGAATGTCCTTCATTCCCACCATTGAGACAAGCATTCAAGTGATCATCAAAACCTTAAGATGAACCACTTTTTTCATGTGTATCCATTCTCTGGGGTAAATTACAAACAAATCCCGGTGCTGTGTCCTGCAAGTTACTCAGTGTTACTTCACTCTGTTCTACAGTACATGCTAAAGCTTCTGTAAATTAAAATCCCAGCTCAGTAATTTAAGAAGACTTCAAGTAATGTTATGTGCTGCCTCCACATTCCACAGCTCTTTGTTTTTAGGGTATGGATGTGCTACCCGTGGAGCTCAGTTTCATTCAGATTTCTTGAATTTAAGGAACAGTTGTGGTTTTATCTTTCAGCAACAAAGACTGAGCATTTAAAAATGGCAGGGACTTGATGCCCACTCTTCCCATAACACAGAAAGTTCCTGGTAAAATCAAGTGAAAAAGTGTCTGTTGAGGGAACATGACATCAGGGGTTTTAATGCTCACACCATGAACCACTGTAGAACAAATGAAGAAACAAAATTTCTAGTTTGTATTAAATTAGAAATAAACAAAACTGTTCAGGCACATTCAGGCTGGTGAAACCTGTATTACTGAACTGGGATTTCCAAGCACAATAAAGCTCCAGAAGATTAATTTGTACCCAATTTTCAAAATAAAGAACATTAAAATGCCTTCAAGTGTTTTCATAACAAGCAGCATGCTTAAACGTACAACTATTTGATAGTCTGGTCTACTGTTCCACCACAGTGATCTCAGGAGGTTACACATAAACAGTATTTTTAAACAGTTAAAAGATTTTGACCATTCAGTTCTAATATTTTCTTGATAAAAAAGAAATTAAAACTCCTTCTACTTTGATATTGATTTACCAGGGAACCTTGAGTCCGTCAGAAATTTGAAATGTGTTTCTATTCTTCAGTAACTTTCTATTTTTGATGAATGCTTTAAATTGAAAGCCCAAATATCTGCCAAAGTGTTGGACAGCTTAAAGGGAGGAAAGGGGCCAGGGGAAAAATCACTGTTGGCAAAGTAGGCACGAGGTCTATCGTCCATTCAGGTCAGTAATTTAGTTGGAATGAATGATGATTTTCTTGGCTAAAGAGAACAGGCTTGGTCCTTTGTCCTCAGCAGGAAGACAGATGATGGAAAAATACAGGTAAAGCATGAAAGATGGTACCTGTGAAATACTGACATTTTACTCTTCCTTCATAGCCAAAATGAGAATTATGCCTTTGCTCCCATCAGTTTTTCATTTTAAACTAAAGGAGCCAGCTGCAATATTTAGCAAGGAAAAAAGGTTAAAAAACTCACCTGACCAACTACTCAGCACATGACAACACTGGTAGATCTATAAACTGAACTAAGGGAATTCATATTTTTTCAAAAGCTTCCTTCACAACTGTATATTTTAAGATCTCAGTAAGTGTTTGGCAAGTAAGACAAGCTTTCCAATGAAAAGCACTGTAGGGTTAACTATGCTCTACTCACCATTTACTGCTCCTAGCTTTGCATTTGATATGATGGTTTATCTACTTGTCTAACAAGCACGTGGGAGAAGGAATTAGAGCCCCTAAGATGAGTTTTTGCTTCAGGAGTACAGCTCACACAGGGAAGAAAAGCTACATGTAAGATTTTACAAATTGTTTGCGTGTAGCTTCAAGTAGATTTAAAAAAAACCCACCCAAGTTCTGTGTTTTAAAGCATAACTTCTTTTTAAGCAGAGCATTGAACAATATGCTAGTATTGGTATTTGCATAATTTATTGATTAATGGCTAATGTCAAAGGCATCTCTCCACCTCCACGGGCTGAGCAGTGATTATAGCAGGCTACAGTTATTATATTATAGTAGGGTGTCTGAGTCAGCATTTTCCTTCTGCTTCTGAACACTCACCCGCTTCCAAATTACAGCACAAACTGGATCTGGGCCTCTTTTTTCCCCCCTTTCAGTCAGACTAGAAAAATCAGTTGCTACTGTTGCAGTGAGGGAGCACAGTGGTGTTTTCTCTCTCTGTAGAGGTTCAGCCACATGAACTGGGTGTTTCAGTCCAGAGCTCTCTGTTGATGTAAATCCTGTGATCACGTTTGGGTGCTCCCTACAGATCACCCAGGGCTGGGCACAGGGGCATTACCTGCTGGAAATGCTCTTCCCAGTGCACCCCAGGACATCAAGTGGCTTCTTGGTCCCCACCTGCACCATTGCTCATCCTCCCTCCTCTTCCAGAAGAAACCACACACTCCTCCAAAAGCTGGACACATTCAGCACTGCTCGTATTTAGAGGAAGTGACTTCACCATCAGAGAGAAAAAGCGTTTTGGAAAAATAAACCAAAAAGACCACTGTTAACAGTGAACATCCTTTTATGCAAGTCATCAGCCATATCTGTATTCTCTAGTACTGCTCTGTAAACAAGTGCTCAACTGGTGAGCAGGAATGCCATCGGAGAGGGTTTGGCTTCATAGGTATGGCTCTCCCGAAGCCCCATTCAGTTTGCTCCTGCTCTTGTTCCTGGAAAGGAGCTTCTTGCTCAGAATTCGTGAGAGTGTCCCTCCCTTCTTGCGGCTCTCCTCAGACAGAGGCTGCTGCAGGAACACCAGGTCGTTGTGGGACTGGCTCATGCCCGGGTCCTTCTGGTGGTGCTGCCGGCGGAAAAACAGCTTCGCGCTCTTCTTCAAAATCCCACCTGTGCAGGGAAAAAGGGGCAGGACACTTTAGACAGAACAGGCTGCTGTCCTCTTGAAACTCAGCTTTAACTGCAGCACGAGTGGGAAAAGCTGATCCTCTGATTTAAGGCTCCCTCCTTACACTTAGCACCTAATGCTCCTCTGGAGCACACACACATGCACAGGCTGGGGCGGGTTGTACCCTGGGCTCTCACGTGTCACAGAGGCACATCCAATCTTTCCAACCAGTGAAGTAGAAAGGATTTTATAAAAAGAATGAAAGAGAGGAAATAATGTTACTCTTTGTTGTTTCAGAGATCAAAGGAGGTGAAGATCAGCCTGTGAGGCACCACGTGAAGCAAATTTTAATTTGAAGTGCAGGACAACAGTACCTGGCAGTAAACATATGTGCAGTGGTTCTGCAAGCCAGGCAGCAGGTGTTCTATACAAATTCAGCAGCACCACCCAGAGTAACACTCACAAAGCATTTGCTATTCTAAAACCCTGTTAGGAATAGCAATGCACTTCAAGCAGATTAAAAATAATATTACATCTGCTTCCAACAGGTTCAGAAGTCTGCCCAAATCCTTCCTGTGGTAAATTAAGTTGCTTTATTTTGTCGTGTTCCTTCCCTTGACCTCCTGTCAAACCCAGCATGCAGCCAAGGCAATTGCAGCTGTCATCTCACCAGGGACTCATGCTGCCAACAGCAGCTATCACTACTCCTCTCCTTGCAAGCTTGGGTTGTTTTTGCAGCCATTCTGCCAAATTCCAGCCTCCCTCTCCATGTGTGCCTGGTGTGCAGCTGGCAGGGACACTGCTCCAGGCTACCAGCAACACTCAGCCTGGCTGGGACATCAGCTCTGTGTTAAAATAGCATCAGTTTTGTATGGAATTGCTGTCCCAGGTGGCAAGAGCCCGTTTGAGCAGAGGAGGACCCAGGTGACAAGCCAGCACAGGAGCTTCTGGCAGTCAGACTTGGATGTGGGGACAGTCACCTCCCTGGCAGAGCTTCCACACCCCCTCCCTGCACCACTATCAGGTTTCCTGATCCTTTCTCAGTTCAGCTATTAATTCCTGTCATGCCATGGTCTTGATTCTGCTTTTCCTCCCACTGCAAATGGACACAAAAAGCAACACAGGGCAGTTCTTTCACGGGACACCGCCACAGCTAGAATTAAATGTTTGTCCCCCGAGGACCTGCCAAGGCCTCTGTGTCACTTTGCACACAGTGACAGATGCAGAACAGGTATTTCAAGGCAGCCAGATGCTGCTTTGTGCACACCAAAGCAGTCATAAAAGTGTACTTGTGTTTATTACTGTGTACTTTAAGGGCTGAGCACTCAGCACCTGGGAGGATATTCAAGCATGGCTTTTTTCTGGCAGCTGCTCAGACTCTCCTCACAGAGCACAATGGGATGGGAAGCAGAAATCAGCTGAAAGCAACCAGAACTCGTGGATTTGAATCTTGACTGCTCTCCCATCAGCCTCTGACTGATTTTTCTGCCAAGGCAGTATCACTTCAAGCTGTCAGCAGCAGCACAAAAGCAGCAGTGTTGCACCCCAGGACAGTGACAGCTGCTGATGTGCAGAGGCCTCGCTGCTGTGCAGCTCCTGTTTGAGCATGCAGCTGCTCTGCCCAGCAGCCCTGGCAGCAGCACTAGGACACAAGGGTTTATCCCTAAGCAGATTTTTAGTCCCATCCATTCTGTCAACCAGACTGATTTTCTACACCAGGAAACAGCACCCAATTAACAACGCTCCAAAAATTGTGCCGGTGGCCTGGGACAACTCCCTGCAGCTGAAAATCCATGGGCAGCACTTCCCTGAGAGCAGCACAGGCTCAGCACAAGCAGCAGCCCTGACACAAGAGCTCCCTGGCGTTCAGCCTCTGCTGCCTGGAAGCTTGCCACATGCCCAGCAGTGCAGCCAGCTTGGAGCATGCTGCCTGGCAGTGGCTCTGGCTGCTGTGCAGACATGCAGCCCTGGGAGAGGCAGGGCAGGGCAGGGCAGCAGCCTGGCAGTGCTCGTGCTGGTTTATGTGCTGGTTCATTTGCTGGTTTATGTGCTGTTTGCATGCTTATTCCTCCAGCTCAACAGGATCCATGTGGCAGCCCTGCCCCCAGCACCAGGAGATGAGCAGGGAGCACTGTATGAACTCATTGCACTGATGTAGGGTGTTCTCAAAATGCTGGTCACTTCTGAATTTCATTTGTGCTAATGGAGGAAGATTTCCTTCCACATCTACAAGGATACCAACAGAGATTGCTTTCCATTCCTTCCCAACTTCCAAAACAGTTTTCATACAGGTGGTTTTGTAAAAAACTGCTGATTTTGTAAATAACTGCTGAGATTGTGGTAGCTCTGTAAATTAGGCTAGAAAAGCATTATCTAAAAATCTATAAGCAGCAGGTTTTGAAGTAAGTTTTGTTTGTATGTATATCCAGTTATGGGGTCACACATGGTTTGCATGAGCAGATTTTGATTGATGTAGAGCATCTCTCCAAACCTTCCCTGCTGCCCTCTCTGTGTGACCCTCCTGGACAGCACAACCACCAGAAAGATGATTTGTCACAGCAGACTGGTCTGCTAAGACACCTGAGCACAGGAAGGTAATTTTGGAAGGAGAAAAGGAATGGATAGGGGAAGAAGAAAAATGGGTGTCAAACTAATTTTCGCTTCAGTTTTTACAATGAGTGTCTCATTGTAAAGCTACATTTTCTTAGGGATAAAAAAAAGAGACAAAAATAACTTACTGTGTAGGTAATTAATTCTGGATGGCATAGCAGTCATCTTAAGTTTATAAAAGGGAACGGGTAAGAAAGAGGAAGTCAGAAAGGTAAAAAAACAAACAAACAAAAATATGCAAGAGTAAAAAAAAGTGCTAGCTTTAAGACATTAACACACACAAAAGGCTTTTCAAAGCAGAAGGGGTTTTGTTTGGGTTTTTGGCCTTGTTTGGCTTTTTTTGTTGTTGCATTTGCGGTTTTATTTGTGGTGGGTTTTTTTGTTGTTTGTTTTTTTAAGGGAAAGCATTTGACAAACAGAAGCCTTGAACTATTCACAGCTCACTGAAGGCAGGGGGGCTGAAATGTTTTCCCATCTTACTCCATAAAAGCTACTCAGCTGTGACAAAGCAGAGATTCAAGACTTCCACAAAGACATCTGTGTATAATGAAAGGGATTTGAGCCAGTTTTTTTCAAGTATTTTTTCAAGATGATACAACTCTCTCAGAGATATTTTGCAGTTTTTAGCAGACTTATACTGAATTGTGTGAAAAGGATCCCAAGAAGCCTCATCTCTTTGCACAGGGAAACCCAAAACGAGACAACAACTCACATACAAACTTCCACTTGCCTGCTTTAGAATAACATGTTGAAGAAGAGTCCAGAGGTTTTGCAGTTTCTCACACAGCTTCCTAAACTTTTCCAGGCTCCAAAATGAGCCAAATCCCTTGACAACTAACCCACTCCCCACACCCTAAACACACCCAAGGCTTTCCAGTGCCTGGGCATGTGTGTGACAGGGATTGTTGCTGTTCCCTCCTGATCTCTCATGTGGAGCAGTCCAGCTGTGGGAAGGCCAGAGAGCTCCATGCTCCAAGGGAGGGTCCTGACAAAGAGCTCCAGTGTCTGCCCTTGGGTGAGGGGGGTGAAAATCCAGTAAAATAGGGAGCTTTTGTAGTGAGCCATTTCCCAGGGTCTCTGGGTGAGGATAGAAAATAATAAAGCAGAGAGGGATGGATATGAGTGAAAAGCACAGTATTTTTTGCAACTTTAAGGTGCAACCTGTGTGCCTGTTTGGGGCACAGTCCACTGCACTGACCCTTTTGTAAGACTTCCTAATAGTCCCTGTGTTTACCACAAACCAGTGCTCAGAGGTTACTGGATTTACCAAGGAAACACAAACAACCCTAAGACATTTTCAAACTGCAGCTATTCAGGTTTGTAACTACCTAAGCAAAATGATGTGATACCTTATTTATTTATTTATTAAATTAACTTTTATTCCATTTTCTTTAGCAAATGATGCATTAATGAAATGAGTGAAAAGGGGGAATCTCTTCAGCAGGCAGTTTCTGCTTCAGCTGTGGTGCTTCCCTAAACACACTTTAGTGAGGGCAGCCTTGTGCTCAGACAGGTGAAGGGGGATAGATTGGAAAGCAAGAGTGGATCCCTGCCATCTTCACCCTGGTAATTGGGCTGGCAATACAGGAGAAGTCCTTGGTTAGAAGGACACAGTTTTCCTTGAAGAATTGATAATGTGCCTAGTGATGTCTCTCCCAAATAACTGAGTTGGGTGTAATGAGCTGCCAGCTTCTAAGGGTGAGCTGTTTCCTCATGGAGGGGAGGGTAAGAAAGCCTGAGCTGGCTAAGAGAGCTGCAAGTAGAACAGCTTCAACCAACACCACAATCACAAGGAGTTTGAAGGACAAAAAAAATCAATAAGAAAGGATGAACTACTGCAGCCAATTACACAGAGAAAGCAGTCGCTGAAGTGGAAGTGAGGATCATATACCTTTAGATTTTTTCATGCTCCCAGTTTCTGAAACACTTAATGAGCTCCCAGATATTTCTTCAGAGGTCTGGTCTAAGAGTGTGCTGGTGTCCCACTGCTGGCTGCCATTCTCCAAAGCCCAGGCCTTGTGGGTGCTCTGCTGTGGGTCGCTGCCAGGGACTCTTTCTGAAGCATCCAGTGACTGCTTTTTGTCAGAGGTGATTTCTGCAACAGCTTCCTCCACAGAGGGTGGATCTGCTTCCCTGCAGGAGCTGTCCATGGCTGCAGCATAGTCCATCATCAGTGCAGCTTCACTGTCCTGAGATAAAGAGGTCTGCCCAGTGGAAATATAAAACAACACGGACACAAGTCATCCTGCTGGAGAAAAACAAACCTCCCTGCAAGAGTTATTTGAACTCTTCACACTTGTACTTGTATTGCTCAGGACCATCAGCAAGCCACCTGAAGCTTCCTTAGCTCTACTAAAGGAGAGGAGCACTTAGCTAAGTTTTAATGATGTTGCAAAGGCCAAATGAGTGAAAAAATCAATTAAGGAAATGCCTTCCACCTATCCCTGGCCCCACTACAAATAACAGGACCCCCCCATATGTGCTGCTGTAATGAAGTGTCAGCATACACAGAGAATCTTTTGGTCCTTCTAAGAAAATTAACATCACAGCATTTCATCTTGTCTCATTATTTGCCCTCCCTCTGGAACAGAGACCAGAGAACAAGAGATTTTTCAGAGGGTTTTAACAGCTTTGAAAAAAAGTATAAAAATTTTCCATACTTTTTCAGTGCCTCTTCTCTACATGAGAGAGCTAAATTATTTTACTTTAAAAAAAGGCCCAAAACTATGCAGCTAAACATAACATGTGGCACTGTGGCATAATCCAGATTGGCACTGGATTGCTGAAAATCTCTGTGGTATATTAATGTTTCAAAATTAAAAGTGTTATTTAATATAAATAAATACATATATATATATACACACACACATGTATTTCCTTACATTCATGGGCTAGACTTGGCATTTAGAGTGAAAACATCCCTGGTTGCCTGTGTGTCTGTTTCAGCTCTTACCTTTAATATGAAATTACCTTTGTCTTCTTACAATACCTTGTTGTTTTATATACATATTTTTTATGTATCCTCTCTTCTCACCTAAACTGATTTTCCCAAATCCCTAAAACCACTCCTATCCAAGGACAAAGTGCATTTTAGTCAGGCTCTCCAACCTAACAATCAGAACACAACACCCTGATTTGGCTGAACTTGAAACAGTCACAGAAATAACCTGGCACACAAAACTGGACTCTGCAGGGACACAGGAGCCCTGTTAAGGCTGCAGTCAGTGCAGAAAAGGCTTTCCAGAACTCTAAGTGCTGTTTTCTGCTCTACCTTGGACACCCCTGATATGATAATGGTGCTTTTCTTCCGAGGGGACTTCAGCTTCTGCCTCGCAGACTGGCTCAGCTGCCGAATGGCTGCTTCTGCCACGGGGTCTGTGCCGTTCAGTACCAGCAGCTCTGCAAAGAAAGGAGCATTTCAGAGGGGGAAGGAAACAGGAAAAAAACAGAGCAGACACAGGCAGAGTTCGTCCTGGATTTAAAATTCACAGAAATGGCATCAACGCCATAAACTTAACAATTCACCACCCAGCTGTCTTTCCCTCCTGTCACCCATTTTTGGAGAAAAGGTACCAAAATGTAACTTACAAACCCTTTCCACGAGAATAAAGGAGGTTCTGGAAGCCTGGACAAAGCACCCCATTATTTCAATGCACTGCTACCCTGTGCTGACAGTAGGGACATCATGAATTATGCCAGTCATGAAGAACCATAGTTCTAACACAGTACAAGGCTGGCACATAATGCTACTTCCTCAGGTGGCTTTTTTGTTATTTTGCCCCTTTTCCAGATCTCCCTGACCAGCATTTCCAGTTTTGCTATGGCACTGTGATAGGGTGGGGAAGGCAAAGTAGCTGCCTCCAAATCCTGTGCAGTGATTTTTGCCCTCCAACCACTGCAGAGGAATATAAAATCTTCTGTATAAAATGCTCTTTACTGACAAACACAAGTTTATTTTTAAGCACGGCCCTTTCTGGCATCTAGGACACGAACACACATTAATCAAATTCATCAAGCTCAGGAACAAACAAGGCTAAGGAAGTCAACAAGACAAAAATCCCCATGTTTAATTGCCTGAGGTGGACTTTTCTGGCAAGAGTTTTAACAAAAACAAAAAGAACAGAGGCAGGAATAGCACCAGTGTTAACTAAATTGAGCAGTGCCTTTTGTTACTGCGACAGTAATATAAGAAAAGATGAGGCCTAGGATTAAAAATATGTGTCTATGTCTGCACACTCATCACAAACCTTAACTTTTTCCATCTCCCCAGCCCCTGCATTAATTCTTATTATTGCCATCACTCAGAACTATGGCACACACACAGCACCTTTTCCAGAGTGCTTGCTGCTATTTTGCCAGGATGTTTGTAATAACTTTTACCTAAGTTACTGCCATACCCAAAAGCTCTTTTGTATTTCTTTCATTTGGCTTTAGTTTGAATGAGTAATTCTTCCTGCAATACTGTATCAACAGTTCACAGAAATCCCCCCAATAAAAACACTGTCCATAACAATATGGAATAAGCTGTCTTCAGGTGAATTTTCCAGTAAGTATTTTGTGTCTTTAATATCATAAACACTTCAGAGAGTCAACTCAGAAGTCTTGCACTTAACATTTCCCAAATTGATGTAGTAATACCACACTGCTTCACGGTGTCAGAGTATTTCTTACCCTAGAGATAGGAAAAGATCCAAGTGCTCTTACAGCTATTCATGCTTACTGCTTCTTGCCCTTCCCCACATTTGTTGGCCAATACATTTCTGTCTCTCAGAAAGCTCCTGACTGTGCCAGGAGCAGCCCAGATCATCTCCAGGCTGTCCATTCCCCACTCAGATCTGTACAAAGCCAACTGAACTCCACAGCAGGAGCCACTGGCAGCCACACTGGGTCACATCTGTCACTGCTCCTGCCCACAGAGCCACTGAAAGGTTCAGTGGTGACCACACACAGGACTGAAAAATGTGCTCAAGATTTAGAGCTGCAACTTGAAAAGGTAAATTCCCCAGAGACAAAATCAGGTTCATATACAATTCAAAGTGAATGTATAATTATATCAATGTCTCCGTGACACTGGAGGAATTTCAGCTGTATCCAGGTGGCTTAGGAAGGTGGAAAAATGGGCACAGCAAGGCCAAAAAAGCTCAGTGGCAGGGCTTGGAAAAGACTTGAGTCTTCAATCTAGCCTCTGCCTTCTCTTCAGACACAGGGGATTTAGAGGTGCATGTCACAGGGTTTTAATTTAGTGCAGCATCCTCCATGCCTTTACAAAAGGAGGCATCTTTCATTCAAAAGTAAGAGAACAGACTTTTGGCTTCTCTGCAGCCTCCTCCCCTCTCCAAACCACAGCTCATTGTTATTTCTTCAAAACCAGTAATTTAAATTGCCAATTAAAACCAGACTTTTATTTCAAGGCTGCCATACCCCAAACCACAGTGCTTTGTGACAAAAACACCCCAGTGCTGCTGACAGGCAGCAGCCACATGGGCTGGCTGTCATTTTAACAGGATCACATTAATTCCACATGCAGACCAGAGAAATGTTCTCCTTAGCAGCACCAAACATTTTTATTACCTGTATCTGAAGATGACAAAGTTTTGCTGACTGGAGCACCATGAGAATGGAGGGCTTCAACAATGAAATCCTTTTCAGTCACCTTTACTTTAACTGGAGTTTTCACAGGAGAATCTGAGGACCAAGTGTTTTGGTTATTTGAACTGGTCAAGACATTTTTCATCGTGTTAATAAGAATTTATTACAACCTGAACAGTTATGCCTGTTCAAATCGTGCTTGAGAAAATTGTTTACCAGAAATTCTCAACATATGTTCTCTGGTAAACCTGACCCTAAAAGGCCAGTGAAGTGTGAGAATTTTTAAAAAAAATTTTAAATGTTTAAAACATTGAAGAATGTTTTTAAACATTCTACTGTAACACATTAGACAACACCCACTTAAATAAAAGATTTGCTTTAACAACTTGAAAGAACACAGATCTTCATGATGCTTCACATAAATACTGTTCACAGGTTGTACTTTTATAATTTTCCCAAGAAAAACTGGAAAATCTGCTCCTGGAGGACATGCTGAAAAGTATTCTGTCACCAGGTAGCACCAAGCTTCATCAGAGATGCTAAAGCAGATCAGGGTTAGAAGGCACAGGATGGTTTGTTATCTGCAAACCTCTGATATATTTGCCACGTGAAAAACCATCCTCCAAACTCCAGCCCTTCTACATTATCACACCATGGTGAAGATTTACAGAATGAAAAAAATATTAACTGCTTCTCTTGTAAGAAACAAGTTTTGGTGAAAATTACAATTCTAATTCTGGAGAATACGAACAACAACCCCACTCCAACACATCAGAGAACTCTGGAACTGGTGCTTCCCTGACATCCCAGTCCCAGTGCTTCTCCTGGTGCCCGTGGAGGAACACAGGAAGGTGTGGAGAAGCTGACCTGTGCTCAGGGGGGAGGATCTCCCCTCCAGACGAGGTTTGGTTCTCACAGCAGTGACTGTGGTGACCACAGTCCCACAGGGCATCACAGTGCGGTCCTTCTCGATCTTGGTGGCCAGCACTGGAGAGGAGACCTGCCTTGCCTTCAGCTCACTGGGCTCTATAAAAGAGAACTAAGGAGACAAAAAAACACCACCTCAGAAGCACAGTCAGGCAGGAAGGACTCTATTTCTAGCTGGTACTCCTTTTAGGTTTTGCTGAGCCAAATTCAAGAGTTAATTCTTTCAATGAGACACTGTTGGAATCTGAAATGCAGGGAACTCTCAGAACTTTGGGCCTGGAAACCAAAGCTTAGAATTAAACCCAGGCTTTGATCTGAGGCCTTGGAAAAGGTTCCCAAACTGAGGTGCTGGAAGGGAGAATGTGGATTTATAGTTTAAAGCAGAGACAAATTAAGTTAAGAAGAGGAAAGTTTAGAGTTTTAGAGTTTAAGATATAGAAAAAATAAAAGTAGCTACAAAGGTAAACAAGAAGTTTAGAATGCAGCACTGTAGGTTTGTGTCTCATAACATGACTGGCTAAGAAAGCTCACACTGTAGCGTGAGTCCATAAGACAAAATATTTAAGGTTTGGGTCAAAAACATAAATATCCTTGTTGGCAGTGTTTTATTGGTCAAAAAATCCTTAAAAGGTCTTGTAAGTAGAGGTCTTGTGACCTTCTGAACCATGCAGTAAAGATGTGAGCCAAACTCACCCTTCCTGTCTATGCAGAAGACAAGAAAAATAAACCCCACCATCTAAAACAACTCAGAGATCCCATCTCCCAATTCCTTCCAAAATCCCGTTAAGACACAAACACCCTGCAATCAGAACAGGCTGCTCTGACTCAGCCACAAGCCCAAGCAGTTCCTGAAGGAATGGATGCCCCCCAAAGCCCCAGGGCCAGCAGTACCTCTGCAGTGACGGAGCCCAGCCCCGGCCCTGGCTCCGAGCTGCTCAGTGCAAAGCTGTGCTGGCCGCAGGGCTGCTTCCTGAACAGGTCCAGAGGGACAGTCACCTGCCCGGATAAAGGACCTGCAAGGACAAAGTCAGCAAGGTCAGCCCAGATCTAAGCTGCCAGGACGTGTAAGGGAGAGAATACAGGAAGGGAGGAGAAAAATTCAGGTGAAAAAATCGCAGTAACTGGTTCTACGCCACGGGGCAGAGAAGTGGCATTTTACAGCTTTTTTGGCATTTTATGACTATTCCTCAGCCTGGGCTAATACTGTGAAAGAGGAAAGAATGGAACCATGAAATATTACTTATTTACTGTTGTTTCTGGCCATAATTTTCCCCTTTATATGCAGAATGTCTAGGGGAAAAAGGAAACAACTGTTAGGTTCTTGGACAATCTCCATAACCAGTTTCTGCATCTTTCATTTCAGAGGGCAATCTGGAGTCCTGGTTAATTGGTATATCACAAAAATAGTGTTTAATTTGAACTTTAGTAAAACTTCAGCAATTCTCTTGTTCCTCCCCTGACTTTATCAGCTCCACTAGACCCCAACAAATTATTAGCCAAGGTACAGCATGATTTCAGAGATGAAATCCTATTTTTCTGTGCAAAGCAGAATGTTTAAAAACAATAAATTCCTACACTTCACTGGCCTTCTGGGGTCAGGTTACCACAGAACATGTGCTGAGAATTTGTATTAAACAATTTTCTCAAACACTTACAGTTTGAACAGGTGTAATAAACTCTTGCTATACCTGCATTATACAAGTAGGGGTCTACACTATATTCACATAACTCAGCACTCTGCTCATTAATTTACTTTGAGTCTTCTACTGAAGTGTTTTGGAGAAGAACAGCTCAGCAGGTAGGGAGGGGAAGAGGGGGAGGAAGAGAATTGTCAGTGCAATCCACTGGGACCTTTTTCTTCAGGAAACCAGGCTGAAAGTTAGAATGCAGAACATTCCTGGTGTTGTTGAAAGACTAAAGATGCTTAGGTACAGTCAACACTACGTTTTGTCCAAGAAAAACATTTGCTGACTCCACATACACACTCTTTTAAAAATAAAAAATAGCATCAACATCAGAAATTTTTTAAAGCTTTTGAGTTTCCTATCATCTGAAGGACTAAAGATGCTTAGGTACAGTTAAGACTACATTTTGTCCAAGAAAAACATTAGTTTGCTGACTCCACATACATATTCTTTTAAAAATTAAAAATAGCATCAACATCAGAAATTTTTTAAAGCTTTTGAGTTTCCTATCCCTCCAATAATTATGTATCATAAACAAGGTATTGCACAATTTTGTATATCTAGATTAGTAAAAATAATTCTGAAACAACAGAATTGAGTTGTAAAAATGTTTGAGCCCCCCTGTTTTATATTTAATCCAACATAATCAGACTAGGAGTGTTTTACACCTGATTGTGATTTTCATACCTGAATTGTTAGGCACTCTCTGGGACTTGAAAAGGAAGGATTTACAATTAACCCCCATGATTCCCCTTCAGCCACAGAAAAAACTCAAAAGCTTAACTTGAAACCAGAAAGGGTCACAGTGGATCTGTTAGGTGTTTAAAAGATGGAAAAATACAGGATATCAGCACCTGGAAGAGTCAGAATGTTTACTACGTTGAGAAAGAAACTCAAATATTCTCTGTTAACCTTAACCCAGGCACCTGGTCAGTGTATTTTCCTTCCACCCATGAGTTCTGACAGATCTCACAGTTTCTGTGGCCACCCAGAAATAAAAGGGGACTTCTGCCAACACTCAGCAAAGCTCACACGCTGATCATGCAAAATAGCTCAGTCTTAAATACTCACTATCCAACTTTCCATCTTCTACTATTTGCAGTTGCAACGTTTTTGATTTGGCACTTAGTTCACTGTGAAGGAAACAAAACCACGTTAGGTCTTTGCAGCCCAAGCAGATTTTCCTTCCCATGCAGGTTTTCCCCTTTCCCCAGCTTTTCTCAGCCCCCTCCAAGGCAAACACTGCACCTTGCAGGTGGGTAAGAGTGACTGAAGGGATCACAGTAAAAAAACATGGCCTGGGTGCCTCCTCCCCTTTTGCACAGGTTCAATTTGTTGAATTTCAGAGGATTTTCTTCTTCCCAGGAGCTGACAACCACTGCCCTCCAAGCTGAAGATGGTTCCTGGTCTGACTGCTACACCACAACACCAAAAAGCTTTCTTTCTCCTGGCAGGATCAAATTTGTAAGTCAGGATGCTGAACAGGCTCAATCAACATCCCTGTCTAAAACAGGATACATGCCAGAAAACAAAAGTAGTTACAGCTTTAAATGACAAGAGTCAGTATCACTTTTCCAAAACAAGACTCAACAAGCCAACAAGAGGAGTTTCTGTGTGACAAAACCCAGGTGAACTATTCTCAGAATTACAAATTACACATGTGGTACTTCCTAAGATGGACTAGACAACAGATACAAAACCTTTCCTCTGACTGACACAGTGGAGCAAACTGGGTGCCTGCTGAGGAACCCTCCAGTAAAACTTTATTTTGCACCCTTCTCAGCAGGCACATTCTGCCAGAAACCCTCAGGGCATGCAAACATGTATTTCATTTTGCCATGTCCCTGTTTCAGGATGGTGTGATCCTGGCTGCAGACACCCCACCTCCATTAGATGCTGTGGCACATTATCTATGCTGCAGATTTTAAGTTTTTCCCTGCCACTCCCACCCTTCCTGCACCCCAAAACTTGGAAAGCAGCACCTTGGTGGCATTACTGCTGCTCTACCATGAAGCTAAAGCAGAGTCTGGCATGGTGGTGAGTACAGTGGTGTTCAGAGTGGAGGATATTTTTGGCTCTGAAGAAAGAAAAGTGCAGAGGTTTGTGTGTGGGAACTTGAAAGAAGTTCAAAAACCCCTGCCAAAATCCTAATCATTTATCTGTAAAAGCCCCCAGGCTTACCTCATGCACTTCTGAAAAGCAGTGTGGAAACCCCAGCATTATTCCTAGTGTCAAGGCCAAATTCCAGCCAAGTTAATCACATCCTGCCTGCCCTCTCTCAGCTATTTCAGTTGGAAAAGGGTATTATTCTTACAAACTTCCTGTCCCAAACTGCTGGGAACTTGTCTGCTCTGCAGCCCTGAGCAGGGGTGCTGTTCCACCAACAGATGGCTGAAGTGAATCACAGACCCACTGGCTGAAGCACTTTGTGATACTTCAGAAAACAAAGTTCATCACTGAGTCACTCCTTTCCTAAACTCATGCACCTCAGAAGCCATTTTTGCTCTGAAAGTGAAAATAAAAATAGTTTTACGTTGACCTTATTTATTACAGCTGTGTGAATCACAGAATACTGTGTAGGCTGCCTGAAAGTCCCTTTTTTTGTTCTACAGGAGTAAGAAAATCTAGTTAAGTTTTACACTCCCTTTTTAATCATGGCCACCATTCTTTTAGATGCTCAATTGTATTTGCACATTTGTTTTTCCCACTCAGGGGAGAGAATGGAGAGACATTAGATTCCCTCAAATGCAGTTTTCACAGTAAAGTGACCTCAAAACCTTGCTAACAAAACGTAGTAAGACCTAGCAAAATCTTGCTAGCTTTTAGGCAGCTAAACCTTTGCGACCTAAAAGAAGTGCTAACACTTCTTTTCTGGCACTGTAGGAAAGCATGAGGTGATTTATTATGCCTGTGACTGCTGTCATTTACTAGAATCATGTCTCTGCCATGGACACCTAGAGACCTGTATCTCATATCCATGCAGAGGGTAATTAGATCTCCTGAAGTCCCCACCAGCTCCAGATTTCTCTGAGGCCACACAGAGAAAGTCCAAGATGGAGCTATTTCAAAATGCCACTCGTCTCTCACACAGTTCAAGGAAAAAAAGGTGCTTTAGTGTAAAAGTATTCTCAGTAGGTAAGTTACTTACAAGATAAACTCTTCCTTCCAAAAGGGATGTGCAGCATTTTTGGCTACAGAGCTGGAAAACTTCTGCATAGGGTCATTCAACTGAACTATACACACAAGGTCTGTGCTGCCTGTAAGGGCAAGAAAAATCAGCAGCCAGTTATTAATGCTCTGTCACCAAGAGGCCACTTACTGCAAAAAAAAACCCTTTCCTTGCACACTGCACTGCTGAACAGACTTCTGCAGACACTTTCTCACCCTCCCACAGAATAAATGCCTTCCCTTGGTTTGTACACCCAGGACATTCATGGCAAAGGTCACTATTGCATCACTGCTGTCTTATGAACTACCCTACACACTGTGAAACATGACAGCCCCATTTAAATCCTGCCATGAAGCAACAAAACGCAGGCAAAGAACGATCCAGAAAGATGGGGAGACAAAGAGTGAGCAGGTGATGTTGTGGGTGTGAGGTGGGCAGAGAGTAAAGTTGTTTACAAGCTGCTTAAAAAACCCTGAAGTTTCCTAAGTTCCTCCTGGCCACAGTCACAGTGGTTTATCTGGACATGAAAATAAGCTTTTTCTGCTGGCAAGTGACTGATGACAGCAGTGCTAATTCACAGCGGTTTGTGCACTGTGGTTTTTAACAAGTTTTAAAGCACTGCTGCAGACTTATCTCTACCTTGATCTCGGAATTTGACAGTGTTGCAAACTGGCATATTAAGAGTAGTTCTACTGCTGCTCCAAGGGGAAACAGTTTGCCTGATGTATTCCTCTTAAAACGGTTTCTTTAAGATGGCTTTCACAGCATCAGAAATAATTTAAGCCCAGACTTGCAACACATCAAGGAAAGCAACAAAAAGCTCAGTACTGACTGCGTGCGAAGCAAACAAAAGATGCTGCCCGCAGTTCTCCAGAAGAATCTGGGTTTGTATTTGCTATGAGCAGCTCTCAGCTGTTCTCTGGGGATGCTCTGGGGCCGTGGATCAGCCCTACCTCAGGCACAGAGGCAGCCTGGGCTCGGCAAGGTGATTAGAGGAGACAAAGCATGTGTACACACAGCTTATTTGGGATCCGAGCTGACCCCAGAGTAAGCAGCTGAGCTGCTTTCACAGGGGCTCAGCCTGAGCTCACGGACCTGGGCTGGCTTCTGCTCCCCCAGAAAGTGTCTCTGAGCCTGGTCCTGCTGCCACGTCCCCAGCCCAGGGCAGGGACCCTGCACAGCCCTGCCTGGAACTACACCTGAACCACAAACCAGCTGTACCCAACAGGCTACTGCAGCTTTTCTGCCCTGCTGTAAACAATTAACTGCTTTTTCCTCACCAGCAGAAATCACTTTTGCCCTAAGTGATTCCCTGTAGAGCACGCAGCACAAAATCTAGGGTGACCTTTGTTTACATACACAAACTAAGGAGATAAAAACAGGGACCAGAGTTCTGCTACTGGCTACTCACCAGCTGAACTAAGATATCTACAGGAGAGCCAGAGCTCCTGTAAACCCTGTCAGCATCCACCAGTCCTCCATGGTTTCATCAGCATGGACAAGCTGCCCCTCCCCAGCCCCCTGTGCCTGAAATACTGCACAGTCCCATGGAGCCTGGGTTCCCACAGGATAATTCATTATTCATTATATGTTAGGGAAGGGAATATTAATTAAAATATGTCCAGTTATGTCCAGAAGCCAGCACCTTTCCAGCTGTGCAGGATTCTCACTGGATTTCAAGTGTACCAATTAAACCCCATTATGAAGCTTTATTTCTCATCCTCAGCTCCAAATGTTTACACCTCAGGAGCTGCTGGGGAACCAGCAAAATTCCCTCCATCTCCTGTTAGAATGGCAAATGGGGATTTTGCCTCCCAACAGCTGTGTTCCCAGAGCAGAGCACATGAATTGTCTCTTTTTCCTCTTGTTTTTTGGGAAGGTGCAGTGATTTTCAGAAGGTGAATCTTCTGTTCTATGCACTGTATGCACACAAAGATATCTCATCTCATCTCATGACTTTTAAAGCGAGGCAAAATGACCCAATCTTTTGGAAAGTTTAGTCTGCACTACAAAATTGTAGAGTAATAATAAATCATAGAATGGTTTGGGTTGGAAGGGACCTTAAAGCTCATTTCATTCCAAACCCCGTGCTGTGGGCTGGGACACTTTCCACTCAACTGGGTTGCAGTTGCCAACATATTTTATTGATAAAGGACATTTACAGCCAAGAGTTCCAGAACTGCTTTAAAAATAATTTGGTCCTTTTTATAAAAAAAAAAAAAGCTCTGCAGAGATTTTTAGGGAGATCACTTCCAACCACGATGAGTGAAGCAGCATTACACAAGACTCTAGGGCAGAAACCTATTACCTCTAACTGAAAAAAAGGAGAACAGCAAGCAGGATATATTTATCTAAAACTACTGCCTTGCCTAATTTAGCAGCCACAAGCTTCCATTAAAAATCCTGTTATGGAATTGTTTAATGGCCACAAACTAAACAGAGCCTCCAATGTGTATTTCTGCTGAGAGAATCCGAGCTGTGCCTCAATCTGCACTTGGAGAAGTCTGAGCCTTGCAAGACAGGCCTGGTGCTGCTTTCCAAACCCAACACTAACTCCACCAGGCAGTGACCTCTTTCTTGGCTTCATTCTCCACTTGCAAGAGGCACCTTCTTTCTTTACCTGCAGAGGTACTTCATCAGGGGAAAATATCCCTGACAACAACAAAAAAAAATCTTTCAGGAGTTTCTAATACAGGAGGAGAGTTTGAGATATATCTGCAAATCACTCTAAAGAAAAGAATAATAAGGTAACATTGAATCAAGCCAACATCATTGCCAGCAGCTAATGGAGAGCTGGATTTGAGCCCCTCATCTTGGGTACAGCCAAAGTGAGAACTTTTAGAAATTAAAACTAAAAGCCAGAAAATAATCAGCCAGCTTTATACATGTGGTCATTTCAATCTGTTTTCAGCAATGATGGATTTCTGTACAAGAAGAACAAGATGTTTAAATACTCAGATAAACCAAAATATACATGAAGTCAGCAGTGGCACAGGTTGCCTAGAGAAGCTGTGGCTGCCTAGACCCTGGGAATGTTCAAGGCCAGGCTGGATGGGGCTTTGAGCAAGCTGGGACAGTGGAAGGTGTCCCTGCCCATGGCAGGGGGTGGAATGAAATGAGCTTTAAGGTCCCTTCCAACCCAAACCATTCTGTGATTCCATGAAATCTTCTTCAGAACACAGAAATTTCTTTGGAGAGCAGGCTGTAACCCACAACTTCCACATTACCTCAGCTGAAAGGACAGTAAGAAAACCCACCCCAGGGCTGCCTGAAGTGCAGCAGCAGCCCTGGGGTGCGGTACCTGCAGCACGGAGATCGCTCGGCTTCACCGCGATGTTCCTCACCAGCAGCTTCAGGTCGTGAGCCCTCGGAGGCTTGGGAGGACTCGTGCCCTGAGGGAGAAGGCTCGTGTTCTGTACATTCTGCAAAAGGCAACCAGGACAAGGGGCGCTGTGCAGATGCCAGCACCAAAGCCTGGTGCCATGCTGGCACAGGGAAGCAGAGGTGAGCTGGGCTGGAACACCAACAAAGCCACGCGGGAGGTGGGACCACAAAGCCTCCACTGCCACGGGCTGTGCTGTTCTAAACGTGTGTCCCAGCTCTTGTCACTGAACACTCTCAAATTTACTCAGTTGTGAGTCATGAATATGTAATAAAAGCATGAAGGACACTTCTCAAAAGATTTTGGAAGGAATGAGCCTTACCTGAACCTCCTTTGGATCTGCAGGCCTCACACTCAACTCTACAGATGGAGAAGCTGAGCTGAAGAGGTTCTTCAAGACATCTATGAGCGTTTCAGATATTGCACATGTCCCTGCTGTCTGTCCCTATGAGGAAACAAACAACCAGGCTTCTCAAAACTCAGAAGAAGTTGAGGTAAAAATTAATTTGGTATTTATCTAAACCACCAAAGCCATCTAACATTAGCTCTGTCAGAGAGAGACACATGGTTTCTGTTGCCAACAACAGAATTTAACAACAGATCATGCAAAGAATTACTTAAATTTCTCTGTTACGCATTAAAGGAAAGCTAGAATTAAACACTGAAAAACTCATGCTGTTCTGAGAGTTAGGAAGACACAGCTGTTAGCCACAAAACCAGAAGTTTCTTTAACAGTTTTTATCTTATGATGGTGTTTTAAAGATTCTGCACTGCTCTGTACCCCCCTGAGAGAGCAGATCAGGTCATCAGATAAGCAGATCTGCAGCGTTCCACTGATTTAATGGGAGTTATGCCAGCTTGCAGCAGCTGAGAAGAAACTAATCCTGTGCTGCACTGAAAAAAATATTATAGCATCTCCTGGAGGTCTTCAGCCTTGCTGAGAAGTGCAGTATATGGACAGAGCCGTGCTGCTCTGGGGCACTGAGTTGTAGTTTGCCCATAAAGAAGTCTCACGGCCATCTGTGCTTAGCACCACAACCTCTGAGGGGTCAGAACACACCACAGACTTTGTGCACACACATGGAGCTTCACATGATTAATTCTAAGGTGTATGAAGGGACTAAACTGCCCCTGCCCTGCCTGTGCTCCTGGAGAATGCCTGCTTTTCACAGCAGGCTCCTCAGGAATTTCTGTCTGCTCAGGTACCTACAGGGCACAGATTTTAAAATCAAGCTGTCCCAGAAAGGTCGGTCTGAAACACAACAGCTCTGAAATCTCACTGAGGTTTCTTTTCTAAAGGAAAGACTGAAGTAGCAGACAAAGATCTGACCTAAAAACAGAGGATACATCCATCTTTTTTTATCTGATACCACACTGAGAGACTTCACTGATGTGCAGTTTGCATGACATGTCAAAGAGACTGGCAGTAACAGCCTTTCCCAGCTACCCAGGTGTTACAGAAACATTCAGGGTGTTTCACAAAAAATCCCAGGAATGCTGTGAACAGAAACAGAAACTGTTGTACTGCCTTCTTACCTAACTGGCCTTTGATGACACGTTCAAAACACACAACAGCATTGGCCAGTCCCACAAAAATCTGCTGCATTTACACCCTGTGCCCTCAAATAACCACCAAGGAAACAGGTAATACTCATTCACTTTAATAAAGATCATAGTAAATTAGGCTTTTTAAAGCCTCAGTAACAGCAATTTCATTACTTAAGTCACTTAAATAAGCAGATAAATTATGGTTAGTCTTCATTGTTTTGGAGGTAATTTCCCTCCCCTGCTCTTACCCAAACTGTAAAATCCCAGTTGCCTTGCATGCTTTGCCATCAGCCTAATGTGACATCTGTTATTTAACAGTAACAACAGCAACCTCAGTCACTGGACTCTTGTTCATAGGTATTTGCTGTTGTTTCCATAGTTATTTGGAAAGGAGATTGATTAAAGAGCCTCCTGTCAGCTCTGGCTCATTCTTAGCCATCCTTTTTTTGGGAAGTTACTCTCCACCACAACTCCCTCAACAAGACAAACCACAATGGCTTAACTGCCACCCCAAAATGATAAAGACAACAGGTTTCACTTTGGGTTTGACTTGGGCTAGGGGCGTACATCACAGCCAGCCTGGGGCACACCAGCACATGATGTAAATTGTGTAAATCCAAACCCTACCAGTCAGCCAGGTTGCCCAACACAACTCAGGTTTACCCAGCCATTACCAAGAGAAAATGGGTTATTACACCCAGCTTGTGTGATGTCAAAACCACCGTGCAGATAATCACAAGTAATTAGAGGTATTTATTTGTACACACAGTATTGCTTCTGAAGGAGGAAGAAAACAAGACACAAAAGCTGACATTGAAGTTTAGGAGCTGGAGCAATTTCTCAGGTGTAGCTTGCTCACAGGCTTTAGCCCTTTGTTTATTGCCTCTCCTCTTCCATAAGTGCTAATACAAACTTCAAAAGTGAAAATAAAGCCCTCCAACGAATAAAGAACTTAACAGGCTCATTCTAAACATGCAGGCAAAGCAGAACAGGTGCAACTCTGCAAAGCTGGACTTGGGCACCCAGCAAAAAGCTGATTGTGAAGTCCAGTGACTGCACCAGAGTCATCTGTGTTTGTCAGGAAGGATTTAATAGTTAATGACTCTTCAAATGTGGATAATCAACATGCCACCCCAGCATATGAAGGTCATTTACATGCTGCGTGTGCATGGTAAAACCTACATTAAAACACACTTCAAAAGGCTTGTCTGTCTTTAGTTATGAGTTTCACATTTTTATAGACAAAAGCTGTGGTAATAAATTATTGTGATTGTAGCTCTCTCAGTACAGGTCTTTAGAAGCAGCTCTACAATAAAATTATTTTTTAACAAGGCCTTCAGTCAAAAAAAACAACTTCACAAAACATAAATAAGTCTTCCCCCACAGCTGTAGGAAACAGTTAAATCACCACATTTGTGCCAAAAATAAAAACTGTGAAGGGTCAAAGGCAGAAGAGAATCCAAGTCAAGATGGAACTCTTGCAGGGGATGGCCCAATGAATCAGTGTCATACACACAAAGATCAGGTGCAACTCCAAAAGCAACAAAGTATTTTTAGATCATCCATCATTTCCTTAAATAACTGTATTTTTCACAGTTGTTTCTGATGCATTGCCAGACTTCAAAACTGATTTCAATTAGGGAAGGAGAAACGTTTTAATTGCTTTGTTGGAAATACCACTACAACTGGGGATTTTTTATTATTTTAGAAGTGTTCTGAGAGAAGATATTTAGGAACAGACATTTTTCACACCTTGAATTTGGATGAAAGATGTTTGCAAAGTCATTTGTCTGTCAAATACAGACTTGTTTCAGTGATCTTGAGAGGTGTTGCTGGGTTTCAGAGGTGTAGGGATTTGATAGATGATCCATGGGAGATGCTTTACACCACATTTTGGACCAAGGGGATGGAGACTCATCTGCTCTACCACTACAACAAATAAAACTGACTGACCTCCTGCACTGCTGGCTGGATTTCAAAGTTGATTTCATCGGTGTTAATGAGGAACCACTCAACTTTGACATCTTCTCCTTTGTCTTTCACATAGAGCTGAAGCTGTGGACAGGAAAAGAGTTATTGGAGAGTTGTTGTGGTGCGCTGTAAGGAAATTGTAGGTCAATCTCCATGCTAAGGCTCAGCACAGGAAGAATTACACCAGTTTCTGAGTAGGTAACTTTAAAGTGACACTCTAAGGAGGCAGAAGTTGTTTGAGATTTGAGAGTTCACGCCAGTCAAAAAAGGGAATTGTTCTAGATATCCAAGTAGTCCACCCAACATGTTACTTAACCAGTCTCCTGAAGAGGCAGCTTAATTTCTGTATTTACCACTTGGCCCAGAGGGGAAACAAAAGGCAAGGAAGAGAGAACAGCACTTAAGGCTTTACCTGCAGGTGGACTGGGGACAGCTTCACAAAACACGACTGAGCTTCGGCAGCCGCGGGCGGAGGGGCTGAGACAGCAACGAGGAATTTCACAGAATCCCCCACAACATTGCAGGAAACCACCTGGAGAAAAGAAAAGCATGAGAGGAAATGAAGGGAAAAACAACTCAGTCTTCAGAAGGTCTGGTGAAGGCAAGAAAGAAAATAAGAAAGGAATTTAAGCTAGCAGAATTATGCTAAGTTGTACAAGTGGGAAATTTCTAGACAATTTCATTCATGTTCCCACCTCCTTCTGCAAATTCTTCTAAAAGCACATAGTTCAAGTGTTCAAATCCGTACATGAAATCGAACACCTGCAAATTATGGCATTTCCCAAAATTTCTTTTGTATTGTTACCTAATTCAGAAGTAACTCCTTGTCTGACAAGGACTCCTTTCCACTTCACACATAGAGTATTAAAAGCTCCAAGAGGGCAAAGATGTTTGTTCTTCTTCCTCTTCTGCTCTGAGCAGCAGCTGATTTACCACACAATCTTTAGTTTAGTGAAACTAAAGAAAATGTGAAACTTTGGAATAAACCTGCTGCTACAGCAGAAGATCCTGTCTGAGTAATTCCAGCTCTCAGTGGGTAAGAAGGAGCAGGAGCCTTTAAGAATTTATTCAAACCTTTGACCAAACGAAGAAAGCCTGAAATGTGGTGACAAAGCTAAATGTCTGGGAAAAGTCTGAGTGCCACTTGACTGCAGTACACTTTTAGGAGCAGTAATTTAACTTGTTATCACACTGAGTTTGTAAACAGTGGACAGTTTTTGCTCCCTCCCTTCTGCAAACTGAGCTGCTGGAGCTGCCATGCAAAATTCCTGGAGTGTGCAGAAATTCCTGGAGGGTTCCTGGCAGCACAGGAAAGCCCATGGGGTGGAAGTCAGAAATTATTAATCACACCACAGAGGCATGTTTGTTTTGCAAACAGATGTGCTGGTGGAGGAGAGCTGCTTGTCACTGTCCCTCTGTGGTTACTGTCCCCACTGACTCAGGCAGAGGGAACCAGGTCAATGCAATGCACAGACAAATAATTCCCTGCAAGGTTTGTCTGACAAAAACTCTGCATGCTGCTATTAAATTGTGTTTGTGCACTTACTGCTCCACTTAAGGGCACTGGAATTGAAGCTGAAAGCTTTGAGAGGAATCATGTAACTCCTGAAGATCCTTATCAGTCTCTCCTTAAATACATTTCATCTCCCTGGGCTCTCTGGGGTACATTTTAAGGATGGCCAGGGCTTTATCAAGGGCCTGAGTACATCCATTAAGGTAGAGGCTTAATTACAAAGGAGCAGGGGGTGGGGAGGTGGATATGACAAATAAAAATCCCAACCACACCCACAAGCAGTAAGATTTGCCTTTTCAGGTTCTATCTTTGCAAATTATAGTTTAGAAGTGGACAAATGAGTCTTCCTCACCTCTCCCCTTTCCCAAAGTGCAGATTCCTTCGGAAGTGATTTGTGACCTTAATCCCACACAAACAACACCAACACCCAGTATTATGGTAAAATAGAAAGGATTTTTAATAGCTAACAAGAACAAAGAGCCCAGCTGCTTCCAGCTGCTTGTTTTACTTGTAGCTGAGATGAAACACAGAATCTCTCCCTTCATTCAGATTGACACGGTGACTCTTTAAAGACTTTGAAAAGGAAAAGGTTCTTCCTTCTTTTTTGAGGAAAAAGGAAGAAAAAGGACAGGTCTGATGCAAAAAACTGCTGCCACTTCCATATCCTAAATGAAGTGTTTTATCATCCATACAGGTTTTTTCCACACGTCCATAAGAAGTTCAATGCATTCAGAACAAGTTGGACTTGCTGTACACGCAATGCAGAGCCATTAATCTGGAATTTCTGGATGTCCAAGAGCCAAGGTTGCCAGGTACGTGGTTGATTAATGTTTTTAAAAGAAATAAAAGTGTGGCCAGAGAGTTGGCAACTGAATGTGCCACTTATTTCTTAATCATGTTTAATTCCAAGTAAAGGATGGAAACACACACTGCAGGTGGCAGAACTTTCATTTTTCTTTCTGCATTATGTCAAGAGATGCTAAATCAGTGTTTTATGTGTATTTTTACCATTCATTTCAAAGCCAGACCAGTGAAGTTTGGACTTTCAGTCTCCTTGATTAATTTATTTTCTGCCAATGACATCTACTAAGCCCTACTCCCCTTCTGCCCTCACTTTTACTAAAAAAATTGTGGCACTCACATACAGCCACCTGCCAATTTTTAATCCAATCATCAAAAGGAGTGGTTCCATGTTTATAAATGGAAAATAATATGTATTTAAGTCAGGTGAACCCCTTTGTTGTGGGAGCAGGATGGATGATGCAGGCAGAATGCTGAGAGAAGCAGAATTCTAGGCTAGAATTTGAAGAGAAAGCGGCTTTGTTTTCATCTCTGATGCTGCCACAAGTGGTGAAAAGGTGATTAAAGAGACTGCAACTGCTGCTTCCCTTGCTGAGTGACATTCCTTTAGAAGTGTAGCAGGTGATTTTGATAGACCCAAGCAGAAATATGTAGGCCACTTCCCCCATGGCAGGCACACAAAGAAAAACACTGAAGCTTCCCGTGCTCCTTTTCCCCCTGCCTTGTTCCAGCCTGCTTCTTCAAATTCATTTTCTCTGCACAGACGAAGAGCTGGAGAAGGGAGGGCCAGGCAAAGCAGCCCTTTCTTGCTGGCAGGAGGAGAAAGAGGAAGGATAGGTGTTCACAAGAAAACAGAGGAACCTGGACTGATAGGAAGAGAGTTCTCCTTCAATTTCATTTATATTCCTCATTCTCTCTCCCACTCCCCTTACCAGAGACATCCCTAGTTATCAACCCTTTGTGTTTTAGAGTCTAGAAAATCTGTCACTTTTCTAACAAACTGTTCAAAAATCAAGCCCTGCACAGCAGGTGGGACTAGCTGATTCTGAGCCCCCAGAGGGGTCACCCCCAGCTCCTCTTGTGATCCTACCTCTGGGCACCTGTCACTTTTCTAACAAACTGTTCTTCAAAAATCAAGCCCTGCACAGCAGCTGGGACTAGCTGATTCTGAGCCCCCAGAGGGGTCACCCCCAGCTCCTCTTGTGATCCTACCTCTGGGCAAGACACATCTCCTAAATCAGCAGAAATAGGGTGAGGTGAAGTAGCAGCACAAAGAAACCAATACCAAGGTATTTTCTGCCTCCAGCACCTCCCTTGGAACAAACACCCTTCTCTCCATGTGCTTTGGGGATCTCCCATGGAAGGGGTTCCCAGCCCTTCCTCAGGTACCTTTGTGTCCCTGCTCCTCCTCAGTCCTCTGCCATCCCTCCCCACGCACAGCTGGTACTTAAATCACCCACTGCCAGGGTTATTCCTGCTGTTTCCAGCCTCTCCTCTTCATCCCTGACCTGACATCCTCATCATGGGATGAGCTGCAGTGGCCAAAACTCCCAGACCTGGCTGGGCTCAGTTGCCCACATGCAAAATGCTGGCACCCAGCTCCACTGAGCTGCAGATGCTGTGACACAACCTGCACACATATCTAAAACTCTGAGTACAATTATCCTAAAAGCAATTATTATCTTCCAGATAAGAAACCACAGGAACACAGGAGACTGAAAAAGCACTGTAGTTCAAGCCAGACTATTTCTCTGAGAAAGTCAAGTATCCGAACTTGTGTACTCACAGCTATTAAAACCCTTCCCCCACTTTGCCCTCCCCCTGTATATCCAGACTTTTTCCCTTTGCAGTTCCTCTGGACAGGATTCAAAATCTCAGTTTCCCTTCCTGAAGTAGCAGCAGAAGCTGCTTCATCTCAAGAAGCACCATGGTGCCCCTGCTCCTCACACATGGTGCCCTCTTGCCTTGAGGTTTCAGTTTTGGCACTGGCACCCCATTAATTTGTGCATTACATGTTCCCTTTTCTTTACTCTTCCCTCCCCAAGTGCAGCAGCAGGTTTCCTCCCTGGCTGTGACTTAGGGGGAAGTTCTGACAGCCCTGATGGAGAACACCTCACCTTCCCCAAGCCCTGACCACACCACATGTGTTTGTAAAACCCCCAGCAGTACGGGCCTTGATTGCCTTTCTGTTTGCTTTCTAGAAGGAAATTCTTTTTACTGCACTTGGTATTTACTTCCAGAAACAGCAGGTTACTTGAGGTTACTCAGTAGTATGTAAGTAATACAAATATTTAACATTTTCACAAGAGAATCAGAATTAACATTGAGGCAGCCACACAGTGAAAGCTGCCTTGATCTCACTGCAAGATTTAGGACCCTCACAGTTTCCCATCTGTCTCACAGGGCTCTACTATGAAAAGGCTCTTCTTTTTGGCATGGAAAACTTATCTTGTCAATGGCCACACAGACAGTTTGTGTGCTTGGCTTAAAACCTCACCACAGGAAAATTTTTCAAGTCAAAAACTTCTGCCTTTTGACAGTCATTAGCACTCAGCTGTTTAGAAGAATTACATGATCTCCTTGGTTACCAGAGCCAATTCCTTCATTTCTTCTGGGGTTTTTCCAGCTTCTTCTCCACTCCTTTACCCAAACAATTGACAAAGTGACCAGGGCAAATGAAGGGGAGATGACAAATGCAATGTCTAACCCAGGCACAGGCAGGTGTGGATTTTCAGGAGCCAGTATCAAACTGAATTTGCCAGTAAATACAGTGAAAACCTCAGACCAGTTTTCCACATGGTGATAAACACCACGGTGAAGGCAGGGTGAGGGATGGACTCAGTGCAGGAGAGAGAGTTTCCATGTCAGCAACAGAAACAAAGCCGAAGTTGATGGAACATGTGAATTTATCCACTCCTTTGAGACCAACACATTCAAATTCAAATAGGTGGAAAAAATGGGGAATGAGGGAATGAAATAAACAAGCAGAGTACAAGGAGACAGGACAGGAAAGATTTTCAATCCACCTATGAACATCAAACAGTGCAAAGACAGGAAGCAATACTTATATTTCAGAAAGGGGAATACAAATCAATACCAGAAGTAGAATTGCTAGTTTGGCCTCACTATCATGCAAGCCTTTCCAAATCATCTGAGACACAGCACAGCTGAAGACACAGAGACCAAGAGGAGACAGAAAACTCTAGGAGGGGTTTGCCAGTCTGTGCTGTGGTAGCTTGGACAGTAATTCACTTGTAGAGACAGTTCAAGGTGCTAAAGCTTCCCTGATCCCTGTGCCAAGCTGGCAGATGTAGCACAAGCCTATAGGAGGCTCACACACATCTGCAGCAGCAGCTGGAAGACAGAGCCAAACCCAGGATCACCACCAGTGAAGCAAACAAACCCCACCCCAATGTCCTCCCCTGACCAGGCACTCAGTTCTGAAGAAGGCTGGATCATAATGTTGTCTTCTTTACTTCTGTAGGTTCATCCCACTACCAATTAAGCTTTTACTCCATCATTCCCCCATTAAGGTGGATTGGGATGTTTGAAAGGGAGAGGACAGTGCAGTGAGCAGGGAGGTGAAAGCTGGAAATAGGTTACCAAAGATTCTCTCAGGCACCAGACCTATCACATAGTTACAAGTCCAAAATACCTCAGGAAACACCTGAAAGAAAATGTGATGCTCAAAAAAGCAAGCTGGGAAGCAGCAACATAAGGGAAGATTAGGTCCTCACACAGGCAAGCTGAAAGACCTTGAACACAGGAGAGGAATGCAACACAAATACCTAGAGAGTGTGTGTGTAAGAATTAACAACTCCTGCTCACAAAAAGGACAGTTTATTATCAGGACAGCACCACAGGGAGAGAGACCTTGATGCAGCAAGGCACTCATAGTGTGAAGCAGCCACAGGAGAGGCAGACTGGAGCCCAAACCCCCCCAGGAAAGTACTTCCAGAGCCAAAAAGAAGCTGCCTCCTTGCATTGTGAGATCTTACCTGTAGGGCTGTGTGGCCCTTCGGCCATCAAATTCAAAAACACGGATTTAATTGGAGCTGCTGCTGAGAGTGGGTGCACAGGAGAGACTAAGGAGACAGGACAGTATTGTAAAAGGAGATTTAAGGAGCAACTTATGCAGGCAAACTAACAAAAGCTGGAAGGAAATATAATCCCTTCATAATACATTTACTGACAGCAAGCACCATGAAAGAAGAGTAAACATATTAAGAAGAAAGGATTATATTAGTGCAAAAACTAAAAAAAGCCAAGGAAAAAATCTCCATGGGCTATAATTCCATCTAGGCTTGTAAAAAAACCCCAGTCATTAAAGCAGCAAAGGTCTGGCATGGCTTTTGAAGCAAAATGGGGAGTTAAAAGACAACAGGAACTGTACATCACAGTTGGGGTAGTTCACTCCACCAAAAATAATCAGAAATAAACACCAGGAATGGTCCCAGTTAGGAGTGCAGCAGTGACATTAACGGAATGGCACTCTGAAGGAATTTTAACCCCTTTCCATTTGAGTATGAAGCAGAAAAATAAAGGGAGACTTCTGTCACAGCCTGCTCCATCCAACCCTCTGTGCCAAGTCCCCAGCAAGAGAATCCTCTTTTTCATTGCCTTTTTTGTTGCTGTTTCTGTTGTGAAGTTCAAGTCCTCTGGAAATAGACTACACTAATGGAAAGGCTGGCAGAAAAAGCTAAGACCAAGAATATTTCTAATGTTTACTTTATTAAAACAAAACAACCAATACCACACAATGAAAACAGGACACTTCATTCTATATATTTAGGCTCTGGCCCAAAATTGGGGTGAAGGCAACACATAAATAAGGCTTTATCACGGGGCAGTGTGGTGTAACCTCCAGCCACAGAGCAGCTCTGTTCCTATCACCACAGCTTGGGCCAAGCTGAGAAGCAGCAGCATTCCAACCATGTCTGCAGCACTGCACTGTGCAGCACACACCAGTTTCTGTCAGAACTTTGAGTTTGGGCAAGCTGCAGAGAGAGATTTCGTCTTCACATGCAAACACTGAGAGTTTGAAGAGGACGGGGAAAAAAGAGAACACCAAAAAAAAAACCACCAAAAAACCAAACACCCTTGGTATCACCTCAGGAAATACAAGACACAATTATCATATAAGAGAACTCCTGAGGTGTTTAGAGAAAGGAATGCATTTAAAGAAGAAGGAAAAGTAGCTACCAGACTGCACCCTAAGGTTATTATACCCTGTAATTCAAATAAATATTCAGGTTGTACCTTAAGTAAAGGAGTAAGAACAATTCAGAGTACTTTTTCCAGCAACTGTGCACAAGACTATTGAAATGGGTTTTGGCACAGTACAGAAGAGCCCAGTGTATGAAAACAAACCCGTCTTATTCCAATAAATTTTAAAATGTGCTTCTATTAGTCTAAGCTGTTTTGAAAGCACATCAGATTTCTGTCTGCAGTGTAACACCTCGATTAAGATGCTGGAATGACTCAACCCAACCCTGCTTGTCCCTTCCAGCAGCATTTTAGACACTGCACTGCAAGACAGCAGTTTTTTGTGCTGTTATTTGCAGCAGCTCTCCCTGGGGTCCTGGCTTCACACATGACACAGCACATCACTTTCAGACCTAGCAGTGCCCTCTCTTTACAGTTTCCCATCATGGCATCTTCCAGTGGCACAGAATAACTAACACTTATGCCAACCCCACAGCCCTACCAAGCCCAGTCTCTCCAGCCCCACTGCTGAGGCAGGGATCAGGGGTACTGAAAAGAATTTTTTTTAAAAAGGGAGAAAATAAGTACACAAACAGCTTTACATGTTAACAATCCCCAGCTGCCACCAGTCAGGGTGTGCCTCTAAGTTGTGTATCAGGCAGATAAGCATGCATAGTTTTCAAAGGAATCATAGTAGAGCTGCTTAGCATCTAAATCAGACGAGCAAAGCAAAATAACAAAGCCAAACTAAAAGAAAAGCATTAGGCTAATTTGATGCAGGTGCCTAATGTAACCAGTCACTAGGACAAAAATGCAGGAGCTATCATTGCTAAACATATATAGGGGTTTTTTTTCCCCTTTTTAAGTATTTTTACTGTTCCAAGAGCCACATTCTGCCTTATTTTAATTTCCCAGGAACTGAAGCACCTCCCAGTATTTGCAGTGGGAGAGGAGGAAAGAAATTACTTGCTCCTCACTGAATATAAGGACCAGCAGAGTCATGACTTCACCCTCAGGACTCTGCACCTGTCCCACTGATCCTTACTCAGCTCACTCTTAGGAAGCAAACCTGTCATCAGCCACACAAACAGCAAGAGGCAGACAAAGATGTTTGCCAGTCCCAGGAGAGAAATTTCCTTCTTCTCAATGCAGTTCCCACAGCAGACCTCAGCAATAGGATGGGGAAACATCATCAGGACTGTGGAGGTGGAGGAGAGGGCTCCTCCATGAGCTCACTGAGGGCGTAGCTATAAACTTGGCATAACTCTGGTTTATTGTGCATTTGGAGGAAGCCCTGGAGCACATTCTGCTCACAACATGCAGAAGAAGTGAATCAATGCAGAGTTTGCACAGGTTCTTTAGAAAGGCAGCCTCTTACCTGCTTCGACAAACACAGGTCAAGGGTACAGATCTATTGACAAATAAATTTTCCACTCACACTAATAAAACATTTCCTGACCCAAAGTACACAGAAAGGCAACAAATCCAAAGTTTACCTTCTCTCCAGCTGACTTTACAATACTGGTAACTTCTTTAACTGCTAGCTCAAGTGGTTCTGCTGGGTCATCTTCCTCAAACGTGAGCAACTGAGAATCCTAACAAGAAAAAAAAGAAGCATCATTAGGTGATGAACCCATCACCTGAAAACAAGTGATAAAAATGCACTGCCAGTCAAGTTCCTGGAACTGCAAATGTATGTCAAAACTTCCACGTATTAATTGCATGACACCTCACTACATAATACCAGGTAGAGCCTGAAAACATACACTTAGGACATAACTATGGGCCTAATCACAACTCATCTTTCCCTGTAGCAGAATATCAAGGTACACAGTGCAGAGCCAAGTCCATGAACGACAACAGGGTCCAGCAAAACTGCTGTTCTGCAGCAAAGATTTATCAGTGCTGCAGCTTGAAAAGGTGTGTTTGGTTTGGCCCAATAATAGGGCTGCAGTAGCTATGCCAAAACTAAGAAACCCCAAATATCATCTTGCAGAGGTGAGGAAAGAAGCCTTCCCCTGCCCAGCCCTCCTCATCAGTGAAGGCAGACAGTGATGACAGCCACTCAGTCGTCACACAGACAGCAAGGCGAGGCAGCCTTTGGGCACTGAGGTCATACTTTCAGAAGCATCAGCACTGCATTCTTCACCTGCTACCCACACGGAGCGCTCAGCCCCGCTTCCCTCATCACCCGAGGTTGTTTTGCACGCAGGAATTTCATTAGCTTCGTGCTGCTGACATTGTTTTAGGAGGCTGACAGCGGGAGCAACGCCACGCTGCAGTGCCAGGCGCTGAACTCCCGGCTCCAGCTGCTCACCTGGGCACGGAGGGTGTGCCTGTCCCTGTCCCAGGGGCTTTGCCCTCTGCTCAGGGACAGGAAGCTGTCACTTGTGTCTGCTAACTTTCGGTTCCCAGCACCTGTCCTCAAGCTGTCGGGATCCTTTTCCTCCACAAGTGCAGGGCAAAACAACCTTCATTTCCTAGCACAGCCCACTCTATTCTCAACTGCACTGTGCCATGTGAAAGGGTGCACAAAGTATTTTCTTTCTACTGCACAACTTACAATGATACTTGGGAAGTGCTCATTTTTATTCCTTATCTTTCACACACACATGTTGCCCCACGCTTCCTTCTTCCCCAGCCTGCTCTCTGACATGTAAGAAGGAACCTCTTAGGTCTAAGATGCACACAAATTCAGAGACCTGGGGACATGCCACTTCCTAGAGTTTATGCTCAGCATTTTGCACTGACCTGACAAGGGTTCAGTCCTCAGGACAAGGAAATCAGCTTGCCACAGCCTCACTTAACCTCCTCACCTCACAGAGCATACCATCACACACCAACGCGCAGGATGCCACACTGAGCCTTTTCCAGGAAGGGCGGGTTGGGATGGGAAGAAACACCACCTTTTGTGCATCCTCCCTGACCCGGGGCACAGGCAACCTGACCAAACCCCGAGCATCCCATCCACCATCCAGCGGGCTCGGCGGCCACCAGCCCTCGGAGTTACACCACACACAGCAGGGCCTCAGGCATGCCGGGGGAAGCCCAGCTCTGGGAATTATTTGCCGAAGGACGGGCCGCAGGCCCAGGCCAGGAAGTTTCCATTGTTTCCTCCTCCCCACGCCCGAACAATGTTATCGGCGGCGCGAACCCCTGCCAGGGGCTGCGGGGGTCGGGGCTTTCCTTCCTCCCCATCCTTCCCTGCTCCCACTCCGTGCCTCCGGCCGGCTCCCTCCTGTAAGCCCTGCCAAGCACCACACGTGCAAATATACAAACACACACACGGAGGGTCAGGAACACACCCGGCACATCCCTGCAGCAAGTCCCGGCGTCCCTACAGCCGCTCCTCGCAGCGGGGAGCGCCCGGAGCCGCGTCCCGGCGCGATGCCCCACGGCCGGGAGGCGCCGGCCCCATCCCGGCGGGCGCGGGGGAGCCGCCGCCGGCCATCCCCCGTCCCTTCCCTGCCTCCGTCCCGCCGCCCATCCATCACCTGCATCGCGGCACTCACCGCCCGCTCCGCCGCCTCGGCTCGGAGCGCCGCCACCCAGGCCCGCCGCCACTGCCGCCTCCAGCTGCCCCGCGACAGCGCCCAGGCCAGCACCGAGCCGCCCTCCTCCAGCAGCTCGTCCCGCTGCACCGGCGGAGCGGGGGCCGGCGGCGGGCGGCCCCTCCGCAGCGCCAGCAGCGCGTACTGCACCAGGTACACGGCCAGCGTGGCCAGCGCCGCCACGAAGAGAGCGACCAGCGCGCCCCAGCGCAGCTCGGCCAGCCCGCCCGGCAGCCACGCCATGGCTGACCATAATGGGGCCGCGACTCCGGACCCGTCCAAGGCGCGCCCGGCGGGGAGCGGCGGCCGCAGCCCCGCGCAGCGCTCGCTCGACCCGCGGGCGCCGGCGCAGGGACCGGCGCTGCCCTGGGCCTGGGACGCGCGGCGCTGCCCCGCCCGCCCACGGCGCAGTCCCCGCCCCGGGGCGGTGGAGAGGGGGCCCGGCCCCGGCCGCAGGCACGGCCCGGCGCCGGCTCTGGCCGCTGCCCAGCGCGGGGGCGGTTGCCAGGCGGCGAATGTCCAGCAGCGTGGGGGTAGTGGGCGCCGGTTGGCAGGGACAGAAGCGGGGAGACGGGCTTGGGGTGGGCACCTGGTGCTCCCTGGGGTCAGAGAGGTTTGGGATGAGCATCTGGTGCCCCTGGGGAAATGACAAGCTCATGATGTGCTCCTGGTACCCTGGAGTAAAGGGGCGCAGGGTGAGTTCCCGAAGGTAGAGGATTCAGGGTGGGCGCCCTGTACCCCGAGGTAGAAGGACTCGGGACGGGCCCCTGGTGCCCGGGGTGGAAGGGCTTGGAGTGGGTGTCCGGTACCTCGGACAGTGGGGGGGACACGGAGGGGGCACCCAGTTTCCTGGGAATAGAGGGGTTCGGTGTCGGTATGGGGCAGGTGCCTGCTCTGTTTCTTTCATAGTGTCTCTCTTCACCTGTGGCAGCCAAAGACCCTCGCCTGATTTTCTTTTTCCCAATCCACATGCTAAAACAACCCTTGATTAAGTTGTGAAAGCTCGTCATGCAATGTCATTGCAAGGTCTTGCTCCACTTGGCCTTCAGAGCTTTGCCTTAAAGGGTAGGAACATCCTTTCCTTGCTGGAAACTGGAATTCCAGACCATTGCAGTGTGTGCCATGGGTGCCAGAGGGGAATTCCCGAGGCTCTTGGGGTGCTGGTTCTGCCCTGTCTCTCGAGGGAGCTGCTGGACATTTCAAGCACATTCCCAGCCCAAAGCAGAGGCAAGAAGAAGAGGGAAGCGAGGAGCTGACAGAATCCCGGAATGTTGGCAGCTGGAAGGACCCTGAGCAGGTGTTAGGAGCCCATGAGGGAGAGAGGCCTCTGCCCAAATGAAGGTGCAAAGGAGACCATATGAGGACAATGTACGGATTTTATTTAACATGGATTTTATTTACCAAGAAAGAGGAGGTAAAGCAGTAGAAAAAAATAGGAAAGAGGTCTCAGAGAGAGAGAGCAGAAGATAACTAGTTGGATAGATAACTCTAGTTCTCAGAACATAACTGAGAGCCGTAAGGTTCTTCCCTTCATTCTGTGGTCGTGTGGATGTTTATTTTAATTTTATACTATTATTTACTTTACAACTGTTTAATCTTCTTATTATTATTATTATTATTTACTACTACTACTATTTATTTTTCTTATTATTATTTTTCTTACTATTTTTGGTTTTCTTATTATTATTACTACTGCTACTATATCTCCTTATCTTTTTCTTCTCATAATTCTCATTCAACTTACTGTTCCTATTCCTTTTCTTGTTCTTATTTACTACAATTAGTTCTGCATCATATTCTTATTCTTACTCTTAGTCCTATTCTTATTGTTTTTTTGTTTTGGTTTGTTTTGGGAGGGTTTTTTTTTTTTGGGTTTTTTGTGAGTGGGGAAGTTGTGCTCTTTTTTCTTACTAGTACTGTTTCTTAAATTCAGCCTTCACTGTTTTGGAAGAATCATTTGTGTCGCAGTCCTGCAGTGACGTCCCTGGAGAAACACCTCCTGTGTATGCCCATTCCTCAGGGGCACAATCCCAAAGGACCAGCATGTAATCCTTTCAGGATAAGAGAAAACTGCCTTCCGTTACACCAGGAGAGGTTTAGATTAAATAGGAGAACAAGTTTTCCCTGACACAGTGGTCAGATACTGGCAGAAGTTGTCCAGGGAGGTGATGGAGTCGCCATCTCTGGAAGTGTTGAAGAGTTGTCCAGATGTGGCACCTGGGGACCTGGTTTCAGGGTGATGATGGCAGTGTGGGGTGCCGATGGGACTTCATGATTGCCAAGGTCTCTTCCCACCTTGATGATTCTCTGGGATTCACCCCTGAGCCACCCGGCACCCACTGTCCCCCATGGCGGCAGCTTTGGGGCTGGCCACACCGTAACTTTAGGCCTTGGGGAGATGCCCCTGGCAGGAAGCAAAGCAGCTGAGGATTGCTGGGTCTGGAGCACACGCCCAGGCAGAGGCAGCCCCGTGTGGCTCCCTCAGGATGCCGGGCAGGCTCCGGGCGAGCCGCACCTGTGGGGCCGGGCCTGGCGCTGGCAGCGGGCCATGATTGTCCGGCTGTGCCCTCAGGTAGCGCCCGCCTGAAGCGGGACCGGCGTTTCTTGGGGGGAGCCGGCTGCTCCCTGAGGGCCTGGGCTGCCGCCTGGGAAAAGCACAAAAAGCAGCTGAACTGGGCAGGCACCGGCCTCTCTGTCCCTGCCTCTGGCACCTGCTCCTCAGGAGAAGCCGCCGTCCTCTGAGGAGGCCCTGGGCTGCCAGGGGGGAGGCGAGGCCCAGAGCGGCACTTGGGGCACGGCTCAGCTGCCCCGCGCTCAACCCAGGCCTCCGAGGACAGGCACTGAGAGCCCGTCTTCTGCAAAAACTTCCAGACTTTGCTCCCTGTCTTCTTCTTCACTCAGCTCAAAGTTCAGTTTTTGGTCCTCTGAGGAGGCCCTGGGCTGCCAGGGGGGAGGCGAGGCCCAGAGCGGCACTTGGGGCACGGCTCAGCTGCCCCGCGCTCAACCCAGGCCTCCGAGGACAGGCACTGGGAGCCCGTCTTCTGCAAAAACTTCCAGTCTTTGCTCCCCGTCTTCTTCTTCTTCACTCAGCTCAAAGCTCAGTTTGTTCCACGTCCTTCTCCGGCAGCAAGGGCTTGACCCCATTGCTGTGGACGCTCACGTGTTCCCAGTTGTCCTGAACGAGCTCTTTGTCACCATCATTGTCCCGATGGGACTGCACAGAGGGTCTGCTACCGTTGCCTTGGGACAACTCTTGGCCAAAGGAGTCTTCCTCTTAGGAAAGCTCTTGGCCAACAGAATCCTCTCAGTCAGACAGTTCTGGGGAGCTTCCGACTGCTCCTTGGGACAGCCCTTGCTCCTTCCATTCTTCCCCATGGAAAACTCTTGGTAGCTAAAGGCCTGTCCCTGGGACAGCTCCTGCTTTCCTCATCCCAGCTGGAGAGTTCTCCGCAGCTACTGACATCGCCTTGGGAGAGCTCTTGCTTAAGAGACTTTTCCCAGTTGAAGATCTCTTGGTAGCTCCTAACATCTCCCCATTGGGAAAGCTCATGATCCATGTCAGATTCCTGCTGTTCCTCTCAGTCTCTGACACACCCGTTGTCCCCACCAAGTGCTCACTGAGAGCCTGCTCTTCTGACCAGCTGGGCAAGGAGCTGGGGACGAGGGCTGTCCCTCAGGGCTCTTGCATGGCTTCCCCAATGGCACAGACAGCGGATCCAGCTCACCCTCAGCACGTTTGCAGGGGATGGGAAGCTGAGCAGTGCAGGGACACCACGGAAGGAAGGGACAAGGGACAAGCTTGGCGACGGGGACCTGGACAAGCTTGACAAGTGGGGCCGCAAGAACCTCATGAGGTTCAATGCGGCCAAGGCTCAGGTGCTGCACCTGGCCCAGGGCAATCCCCAAGTCCTGGATTCATCAAGGTCAGAAGAGACCTTCAAATGCCTCGGATTAGCATTCAAATGCCTCCCCGGCCACTCCAGCACTGGAAAGTGTTGGATCTGAGATTACCCCAAGTGCCATGTTACAGAAATAAGCATCATAGCTTATTCATAGTTAATTAATTTAATCATAGTTATTTAATAAATTTCATTTTTAAAGCTGTGAACACAACAATTTACGAAAAAAAAAGGAGTATATTCAGTCACTGGAATTAAAATAAATACAAAACCAAATACATTGCAAAGAGATAAAATCAATACAAACTTCTCCCACTGATTGTCTGCCTCTGTGCTCCAGAGTCTGTTTTCCACATGAAAGAAAGAGAAGGTTTGTAAGAGGCCGTTCATGCAGTCTAACAGGAGGTTTGAAACAAGTGCTTTGTCAGGAGAGTGTAGCAGTGTAAAATATGCTTAGTTTGTCAAAACTACACTTTGGCCAGCAGAGCTTTTTGCAGCATTCCAGGACTCTGTGTGATGCCACCGTTACCTGCAAGGTGCTATAAGCATGTCTTTATTGAGATTTTATAGCCTCAGCCTGTGGTGGAACCACTGCATACCCCTCACTGACAGCTCTGCTGGCAGAAGCAGACCTGGAAATCTTCATTCCTGAAAGGTGATCCCTCAGCATGTCCCCTCATGGAAGAGGGGACCACTTCCCCTTTCCCATGCAGCATTTCAGCCTTTCTCCCAGAGACAGGTAACAGCCCTGTCCTTCTTCCTGCTGGCTGTGGCAGGTTTGCTCAGGAGTTGTGGTGCCAGGAGAGGCACAAAGCCAGAACACTGCTCCCCTATGTTGTCCTGCCCTCATGTGGACTCCAGTCTGTTTTCTGTAAGCCCTTTCTAGCTGAGGCTCAGCACATGGGACACATCCCATCTGAGTCAGCACTTGAGGGTCTCTGTGACAGCTCTCTGAGGGGGAGGGTGATGGGTGTGCAAAGACGTGGAGCAAGGGCCAGGTGGGATGGCCAGAAGCCTCTGTGGAAGGTGCTCAGCAGCCTGGCACCAGGGATGTGCCACCAAGCAAGCTTCCGTAAGCTGGAGCTGGTGTGGGGACGAGGAGGCTGGGACACGTCTGGTTCTTGATCTGGAATAACCCTCCAAACTCGTGTCTTCCACAGAACATCCTCTTCTTAATGAAGGAGTCTTGCTCCATATAAAAAAAGCTCAGAGGTGATGACATCATTAGACCTCCACCTCACTGCTCTTATTTTCAGTTCATTTGCAAAATCAGGAGACATCTGATCTGTCCAAACACCAGTCTCTGTAGAAGAAAAAGCAATGTGTCCACCATGACCTCATAGCAGGAAAACTGCAATTCATTTACGGTCATTTCGTTCTTCTTTGCCCAAATATCTACATCTCTTAATTGCTTAAGGAGACACACTGCCAGGAGCTGAGTGTTTCATCAGATCAGAAATTAGCTTTGTTATTAAAATACAGGTCTGGTCCTAAAAATGTCTTGAAAAAAAACAACCATGCCCCATGAATGTAATTGTTGACAAATTGGCTAAGTTTCAGAGCAGACGGGTCACAATATTTTATTTTGACCAATCATAATTTTGAATTACGTATTAAGATATAAAGTAAAGCTGCAGAGCCATATTTCAATTCTATTTGAATTGACCCAAGTTGGTTCACCCTGGATACTTGTACTCGCTTTTGAAGCCCTTCATGCACCAATAATGCAGCTCTCAAGGGGTCATGGTGTAACCCAAAACCAGAGCACAAGGAAAAAGAATGTGTGAAAACAAATAATGGCACCACCATGTTTGCATCGACCATAGCCCACCTGTCTACCACCCACTAATTTTATAAGTGTCATAATTCATAAGTGTCATTATTATAACGATTTTGCTTTTCCCTGTAGGATCACACTTTCCCCTTTCTCGAAATCCAGCTTCAAACTGAAAGACAGCAGACTTAGATTAGATTTTAGGAATAAATTCCCTGTGAGGGTAGGGAGGCCCTGGCACGGGTGCCCAGAGCAGCCGTGGCTGCCCCTGGATCCCTGGAATTTTTGGACATTTGGGCTTGGAGCGGCCTGGGACAGTGGAAGGTGTCCCTGCCCTGGCAGGGGTGGCACTGGATGGTTTTTAAGGTCCCTTCCAACCCAAACTATTCCATATCTGGTAATTAATCTATTCCTGAGCGGTCACAATTTTGCAAAAGGGACAAAGGCTAACAACAGACATTTTGTTTGGAATGTACCTGGCACTGCAATGGAAAAAAGGAAAATAATTTTTGGGACTATTATTTTTTCTATGATGATGACTCTCCAAAAATATATTGACCAAAACTTTAGCGAAATACCCTGAGTATTTAGAAACTACAACATGCCAAGCTGCCTTTTTAAATTTTTTTTTTCTCTCTCATTTATTTTCCCTGCTGGATCCCGTTCTTTTCTCTCCACCAGAGAGCGCCCGGATCCCCAGAGGTGCTGATGCTGGGACTCGCCAGGAGTGTGCGCTTCTCCCGCAAAACAAAGCCCCTCAAACAAACTCCTGAGGACACTCACACCAGCTGGCTTTGGGAATGTGGGACATCAGGAAGGACTTGGGAAGTAACAAAAGACATCTTCACGTTTTACACTGAGAGCAGCAGCACAAAGAGGAATTTTGTAGAAAATCAACAAGCTTTGAAAAATGCCTGCCTCCACAGGAACGGTGAAAATGCTCCAGTTCAGCTGCACAGATAAAAAAATCCAAGGACCTGTGCATGTATAGAGAGAGGGCTTCACCTTTTGTGATGCTTTTTGTTTCTGTCTCCTCCTTGATGCCTGCACACAGCATCAGAGGCACAGAATAGATTATAGGATCATTTCCATAAAACAAAGATTCTATGTGATTTTCCCTCTCTTAAGCCTTGTAGTAAATACTTGGTAGAAAATACCCAATTTCAAATCTCATTTTAGTATCTGTGAATCTCTTCCAGACTTAGAATTTGGTATTTTTACAGGTTTTTTTTTTTTCCTCATGCTTTAAAAAATTTTGTTTACATGCCTTTACAGACCTCTGTCAAATTTCTCCTGAAACAAATAACCTGAATGTGAGCTAACAAGGCAAAGTTTTCTTCTTGTGGCATTTGGCTGCTCAGGTGATTGATGAGTAAAGAAGCAGCAGCAGCAAATATTGCACAGGTGTAGCTGTCACACCTGAGGAAGCCCTCAGGATGTGCAGTCTCCAAAAACTGTTCCAAGAGCACCAAAACATCCCCTGGTGCAAGACTGTAGAGGAAATATTATTTAATATCTTTTGGGTAACTTTTTTTCCCATAAACTCTTTCACAGACTTTATAGGACAAATTAATGGATGACAAGAGTAATAGATGCAGTTTCTGTCAGCCAAAAAGGGTTAGAGGTGTCACACCTCATTCATTAGGGAAGAAGGGAATAAGTGGGAACCAAAAAGAGCCATATTAATCACAAATGACACCTTAAAACAGAGGCTGTTTTTTTCTTGCTGTTCTTTTTGGCAGGGTCACAGCACGCTCTCCTCTGTATCTCACACTCTCCTGCTGTTGTCACTGTACTTTCTCTGACCTCTTCTGCCTTGTTGTCCTTTGTTCCTTCAGCCATCTGCCTGCAGAGCCTGCAAACCCCAGCGTGGTCTCTTCCTTCCAGCAGAAGCATCCCTGGATCTCAGTAATCCCAGCAGGTTTTTAACACCAGTGGACTTCACTGGAGAGCTGCACGTGCCTGGGTGAGAGCTGAGCCCTCAGCTATCAGCTCAAGCTGCTGACTACAACCAGGGCTCCATGACACTGAAGAGCTGAATCCATCCCAAATCCTGGACTGATAAGACATTAACAAATTGTTAAGAGTTTATCAACTTAAAGCAAATTCTTTGTCAGCAGAAACTGACTTTCAATGTAGTCTTTCAACACATGCAAAATGGAAGGGAAATTAAAGTGTATGTTGCTTCATTGCAGCCAACACCTTGAAAATTTTTATTGCCAGAGTATTTCAGGACTGGAAACAGAAATATTATCCCTGTTGGTCTAATAGTAAGGATGCTTCTGTGTTTGTATATTGAATGATAGATGGAAATACCCTATGAATGGAAGAGTAAACATTGCTGGATTTGTTTGCACACCAACTGTCTTAGAAAGGGACAGCTGGAATTGGAACAAAAATAACCACAAAAACAGGTGCAATGCTCATGCCGTTATCAGTCCCTTTTAATAATTTTGATTTGCTTCTTGAGTTTTATGTCAAACACAGGCTTTTTGTTCTCTGGAGCATTTTCTGTGAACCATTCTAGCAGAGGTCAGTCTGTGCTGAAACAGTGATGGGGAGAGGACTGTGTGTCAGTATTAACTGGATGCAGGAAGAGCTGGAGTTGTTCTGATCTGAGAGAAGAAAGAGACAGCCATATCTCTGGGGATTTAAGACTGTGAATGGGTCAGAGAGCAGCTCTCCACCCTCTCTTTGCCTTTTCCACAGCTCCCCTAACCTGTGAGGGGCAGGGATACCCCACAGAGGGACAGACCACGAGCCCTTTGTCCCCATTTTCAAGGACAGGCCCAAATCCTCCTGAGCTCAGAGTGCCCTTTTAACCCCTGATCCAAATGTTTGGCACAGCTGGTCCTTCAGCTCTGCCCTGTGTTCCACCTGAGCCATTGCCCTGCTCCCTCTGAGAGGTCAGTGCACACACACAGTGACAAGTGCTGGGGTTAAAAAGTGCAGGTGAGTGCTGAACACATCCTCTGTGCAAATCTTATCCTTTCCCACTGGATTTGTGGTGTCCCACTGACACCATTCCTTGACACCCAGGCAGGGATTTGCACAAAACTTGTTGGATGTTGATTCTTGAGACCTTGTCTCCTTTGTTAAATGTGGGTGAAACTGGTCAGTGGGTCCAACCACACTGCACGAGGCAAAAATGGCAAAGGACAGCAAATGTGGAGTCCAAGAAGTTGAGAAAATTGGCCTAAGTGCTCTCAAAGACAGGTCACACCCAGTGTGAAGAGAGGAACTGAGTAAACCCCATTCCCAAAAGCTAAAAAGCTCATTCTCTGCTTTATGGGAATCCACACACTACATTCCCACACAAAGGGTTTTGAAGAGGGAAATTCATGTAGCAAAACTGCTTTGGATGAGAGTGCTGCAAAACCAGAAACATTGCTGTGTCTTCTCAAACATCTGGCTCAGTCCAGTTTTAGATGGAGACATTCCTCCCACAAATCACTGATTGCACATGAAGCAGGATTTGGGCTGTGCTCAAGTTTTTAAGAGATTGTCTGGAGCAGTTGGTTTTCCTGTATTTTCCAGTAAAAGGTTCAGTGAGGCACTTACTAAAACAAACAACCCCCCACTATTTTAGTAAGGTACAAGTAGCACTTACATCCAACAAACAGAACAAAAGATGCTCTCTTACAGACTCACTTCCTACTCTGCAGACACAATGGTTTGTACAATAACAACACCTCTGCCAAGAGATTCCAGCAGAAGACACGGTGACTCAAAAGAAACAAAGTGTAAGTTTATTGGACGTCAACGTTTCTTAGTCAAGATCTAAGTAAAGAAAACACACAGTAGAAAAAGTTGTACAAAGCAGCAATGGATTTTACATTACATTAAAGAAAAAGTTGCCTTTATCTATTAAGTCTCAGTCCTAAAAAAAGTAAAAACCCATCCTGGTGTATTGAACAGATATAGAATGTATAAGGTATACAGGATTATAAACCCAGAGTTGCTTGTCTTACTTCTATAATCCTTTAAAATGACAAGTGATTTTGTGTAACTAACCGGAAAACTCTCTAGAAAATATATTGGATAATTCCAATTTCTAGTAGGAAACTATTCCCCTGTACCCAAGCACTTAAAGTGATCCCATTTTCCTGCTTTTTAAAAAGGGACACTGTCAAGAATAAGCCTTAAAATATGTACTTTATGTGTATTTTGCACTTAACGCTGAAGAGAGGGTTTGTTCTGGTTTTTCTGTACACATTTGAATTAAAGCTGCTGCTGCAATAATGGGAAGCTTGTGTCTTTAAAAGACAAAGACACACACTGAGAGTCTGGAAAAGGGAAAAAAAGGATTGAGTCCTTTATTCTGGAATAGTGAGAGGAAAAGCTACATGAAAAATCAGCTCAACCCACAGAATTCAGTTACATTTTTCAGACATCCTCACAACAACTGAGGCTGCCCATAATAGGATTTTCATGCCCAAGCAGCTCAAGTGTTATGACTCAATTTGTTTTTAAATTCTTCAATATTATTTATTAACATAAAGTATTTCTAATATAGGTATGTTAATTTTTTGTATCCAGCCTTTCTCTTGATAGTGTCCCTTTTCATAGAGCAGTTACAGTACAGTTTTTCACAAGTCATTTTAAATAAACAAGAATCAATTACATTAAAAATACTATCAGGCTGTACTCAGCAACAACAGAAAAAAAATATTTTAACACTGATTCAATAACAGCAACACTAAAAAAACCCCCAACCAAAACAAACAGATAAAAAAAAACTCCAACAAAAAACAACCCCCTAAGCTTGTTTTGATTTTTATCTAAATCTTCTGGTAGGAAAATGTAAACAATTTTATTGAACAGTATAGGCACATGCCAGATTACAGGCTCATGCCAGGTATTTGCAGCCTCACTGTTAGAGCCAAGAAATTAGGCATAGTCTGTCCTTATCCCATGGGAGGAACTCTTTTTAACACTGGAAGCTTGGAACAGCAACAGAGAACACGCAGAGCTTTGGAGCAAACCCACGTGTCCCACTTGGGGCAAAATGAACAACATCAGGCAAAAAAAAATCTCCTGGATGTTCCTGCCTGAAGAGGAAACGCAGGCCAAGCCTCTTACAGCTGCTTGGGGTCACAGATAATGCAACATCTCATTTTTGAAACAGCCCAGACTGACTCTGGGCTCACCCTCTTCACCAGGTTATCTCCTCCATCACCTGCCAGGGGTGTTTGGCTCTGCCTCACCAAAATCCCAAAACCAGAGACAGAGACGGTTCTCTTACTGGTTCGTGTGTTTTGCTGCCATTGCTCACTTTCAATGTTGGTCATGGTCCCAATTCAGCAAAGAACTTGCACAGAACAATTAAAAAAAAAAAAAAAGACTGATCTTAATGGATTTAAGATAGGCTTAGAGGCTTTGCCAACACAGTGCCTGAAAGGAAAAAAAAAAGTCCCAAACCAAAATAGGTTTCATGGCTCAACACTGCTCCCCTGAAATGCAACACTAGTTTCCACTCCCACTGAAGCAGGATAGTTCTCTGAGATTTATCTGATAGGTTATAAAAATAGCAAAAAAAGGACAGAATTATAGATTCTAATCTATATATTAAAACATCTGCACGTTCCTGACACAAATTTTAGAAAAAAAAAGCAAAACACTTTTTTATATTTAACAAGACCTCTAACTTTTTGTCACTTCAATACACAGCTATAAAATTAAACAAAATATGATGAAAACAGGCTTTTGCATCAATAAATTTGCCTTTTATTTTGGCTGTGGCCAAACTAGACACTCTTCAAAAGACCTTTATTTATAAACAAGCAACTAACATTTTTTTCCCATAATTTAAATTTTAAGACATATATTAAAGTTATATAAGTGGAAGCATATTTATTCCGTATCCTCCAAAATAAACACTTCTATCAAGGGCTTTTTAAGATACTGTATAAAAGCTAATAGAAAACCAGAACTGCTATATAAACATCTCATATTTAAATTTTAGGGATCCTGAATTCCTTTACTAAACAACAGGAACCAAATGTAAAAAAAAAAAAAAAAAAATAAAGATCACACAGAACACGCTCAAAGTGGAAAACAAAACTTTAAAAACCCCCTCAAAACCAAAGCAACTGAAGAAAAACTTGGGAGGCTACTTAGACCAAAAACATTTTATGGATTCTTTATAATACCTAGTACACTAGGAAAAAGGTTAGGGTTTCTTCAAAGATGTTGCACAAGGTTTTGATTTGAAGTGTGTAGAATTTATCATCGTAGCACAGAGCAGAATCCCAGCTGGAAGTGAGATGGCTGTGACCCAGCTGAGCTGGTTGCCACCTTCCCTCAGAAAGCACACTGAATTTTAAAAGGCTATAGCTCAACTTTCAGGCTGTTGTGCAGAGGAATCACTGGGGAAACTTAGGAACCATTCTACAAAAACACGTTCATATTTTATACACACAGATTTTTTTTTTAAATTATATAAAGGGTACTTAGCAAGGCTTTATGTTTTTCTGATTTTTAAAACCAGGTTTAAGTGCAATAACCATTTTATTCTGAAATTGCTTCTGGTAAGAAAGAAATTTATAGTTTTATTAGGTGGAATAAAAAAGTCAGTAAGTGGAAATGTCACTATTAAGCAAGTACCTTGTTTTAACTGCAATGCCACTGAAAGAGTTTAACTGATACTCAAGCAAATTAGCCTAATCATACTCAGCCACAGTTTGCCTGAAAGAGGACAAAAAAGAACAACATGTTATTTTCAGAGGTGTCTAGTAGCAATTTTAGATCATAAAAAAAACGAAGCAGAAGAGGCTTGAAACTAACATTGCAATTTTTTGGTACCTGAAAAAAAATCAGGGATCCATCCTGAGCTGATTCTTTCAAACTTCACTTACAGGAAAAATAGTTAAATATCTGTTGGGGAAAAAAAAAATGATGGCACACTTGGCTTTCACTGAGAAAAATCTGGTGTGTGCCTCAGATTCTTAGGAGTTACACTTGTGCTTGATTTTGCTGAATCTCAGCATCAGCTTGCAATTCTACCTTTTGAACTCGGGATACTGAAAAACCAGTTACACACATGGTTACACAGGGAATTCAAGCCTCACTCCTGCTCCCCCTGAAAGTGGTGACCAAACTCCTGCTGCTTTCAGTGGACACAGACTGGGCTCTGACTCAGCAGTGTGGAATTACACCCCCCTTCTGCCAGCCCTGCAGGGGGAACGTTGGTCAGGATCACAAACACAGTTTGCATCATTTATGTTCACTCTAACCCACCACCCCTCCACTAAGTTAAAATTCTAGCAAAATAATTTCTCACTGTTGGTTCACCTCCTACTTCTGGGTAAATATTTCCTTGACTTACAGAAAAAATTGGACCCTTACTATAGCTCCTGGTAAATATGTGTGATCCTACTTACACTAAATGCTCCAGTTGCCATTTGAGGTAAAATAATGGAAGCACACAGAATATCTGCAGCCCATTATTACCACAATTTTCAACAAATTGGAAAATTGCAACACAGTCACATATGAGTAAAGCGGCAGAAAGAACTACTCTATATGCATTGTATCCATAAAATGCAGTGATTGTAGTGTGATTTTCTCCTCTGCTTTGAGCTGGATATGTACGCTTAATACAAATTTCAAATACATACTTCTTCATTTATACAGGTGTCTATATAAATATTTACATTTTTTAGGTTTTGTTAAAACATATCTTTGTACTTCATGGCTGAGCTTATTACTTGTGTTTAGAAACACAATTCATCTCCTGTCCCTTAACGAGCTCTCTCTTGTTGATTTAATAGTTATACATTCCTTTGTAGTTAAAATTACAAACAGTTGTACAAATAGTGGAAACAAAACTATGAAACTTGTCTGACATCCATTCAACCTCAGTTCATGTTATAAACAGTACCACTTGCATTATGATGGCTGTTACACAATGACTTCAGCTACCCAAGTATCCATAGGAAATTAGTCTTTGGGACATTATATAAAGCAAAGTACCCCCTCTCTCAATTTTCCTTAGAAAGTTATAATTAAATGGCTGAAAGCAGGCTTGCTGCTACTTCTTATAGAAAATCTTAGTAATAATATTGCTGACTTTAGAGTCTATTTTAATTTGCACAAGTTCCATACAACAACAAAACAATTCTATGTTCCCTTAAAATAGCAAACATTCGTATCCAATAACATCAAGATTACTCAAACTTGAGGTTTATTTGTTATTGCTAAAGGTTTCTAAGACCTAAGTCAATACAGCAAGACACTCCATCCACTTCCTCCCAAACTGCCAGTGCATGGCAACCACTTACATGGAGCTTGTGTGTGTTGGTTTCTTTTTGAAAAACAAATTATGACGTTGGTTACAGTATTTCACTACTATAAGCTCACAGTTAGAATCCAAATTGTTGTTTCTCTTTCGTTTAATATGTAACTTTATATATAATACACACACACACACCAACATCACGGGATAAAGATCCATGCATACAATCCAGATGCAATTGTATTTCAGTGTCAAAAGAAATAAAATAAAATTTATTCTGTTACTATTAGATCCCAGACCACAGTATTTTAAATTACTCTGCTTTCTACCTACTAACCAAGTTATAGTTTTCCCTAATCTCCACATCCAAGCAGCATCACAAATTCCAGATTTTCCATCATCATCATCATCATTTTGATCCTCTTAAATTTGTAGTCTATGTGGCAGGCCTCTGAGATCCTGAACACAGCCCCCCCAAACCAGCTCTGCAAGGGTTCTGTTAAAGCTAATTGTGTGTCTGTTCGTGGCTCCAGAGACTGAAAGCCGTCTTGAAAGTCCTGTGGCAGAGTTTGCACATGTACTGTCTCTTGAAGGTGATTGCCGAGAGCGGCGGGGCGTGGTAGAAGAGCGTGTCCGACTCCTGCGGCACGAACAGCTTCTCAGTAGTACCGGAGCTTTCCGGCAAGCCCGTGGGGCTGTCGGGCTCCAAAGGCTGGATTTTGGGGAGTGGAGGGGGTGGGGGTAAGGGTGGGGGTGACGGGGAATTAGCTGGTGGACATATCTCAGGCTCCTTATTTGTGGACTCCTCTGCAGCCTGGGACATGTGGGACTGGAAGTGGCTCCAGAGGCGGAAATTCGTTCGGAAGGCCTTGTTGCACACGTGGCAAATAAAGGGCTTCACGGAGCACAGGAGCTCCTGGTGACGCTCCAGCTGCTTGCGTAAGGTGAAAATCTTCCCACACTTTTCACACGGCCACAAACTGGGATCTTTCTTGGAGACTACGTCCTTAGGTTCCCTGCTGGTTTCGGTGACCTCGTCCTCTATATCATCTGCAGGCTCTTCTTTGATCTGGATTTTAAACTGCTTGGAAACACTTAAGTCTTCAGGCAGGCATGAAGAGTCTTCAGAATCAAAATTGATTTGTTCTGATGAATCACTGAACACGCCGTCCTCCTTTGCAGCAACAAAATTGTTCATTTTATTGGATTCCGACTGCGGAGGCAGCCGTGACGAACTGGTGACTTCTCCATTGTGATCCATGAGAGGCAAAGAGAAGTTCTCTGATGGAGCCATTGTGTTCTGATTGTGAACTTCAACCTGATGACGCCAGATGCTGAAGGATGACTTGAAGGTGCGCATACACTCAAGGCAAGTCAGCTTCTTGTACTCACACTTGCTTTCATGCTCGTGCTTCAGCTCTGGAGAAGAAAACCTAAGGCTGCAGTAAGGACAGACTGTGGCGTTTCTGCAGAGTCGCTCGTGGTTTCCCTGCTCAATAAGTGAGGAGAGCTTGGCATTGCAGAGACGGCACTGATAAACCTCCTTGTTTTCCACTGGGCTTTCAATATGAATGTGATCTTTCTGCTTAGGAGCCTTATTCCCTCCAATGGGTTTCTCCCCAGGGTGCATTTTTATGTGCTGTTTGAACTGGGAGAGGAAACGATAAGCTTTCCCACAGTAGGTACAAATATAGGCTCCTTTGGTTCTCGACCTTAAATTCCTTTTGATGACTTGTTGTGCTTGGGAAGCCGACTGGCCCTGAAAGCTCTGCTTGCCACGTCTAAGTTTCACAATCAGAGCTTTTTTGATTTCTCTCTCCCTCACTATATCAATCAGTTTTCTTTGGAATTTTTCATCCAAAAGGGCATGTGAACTGGAAGCTGGTGAGGGATTCTTCACGATTCCATGCTGTGTCTGGCAGTGTGTCCACACTTTGAAATTGGTGTGGAATCTCTTGTGGCATATGTCACAAGCATAGGGCTTCTCTGGATTGTGATACATGTTAACATGGCGGTGAAGACCTGCGGTCGATCTGAAAATTTTAAGGCAGTGTTTACATTTAAATTTTTTATTTGGTCTTGCTTCTTCCATCTCGCTGTATTCATCTTTACTGACATCAGAATCAGGGAAATCGGCATCAAGGTGCGTGGGGCTCGAGCCTTCCTCAAAGTTCTCTTCTGAGCCAGGAGAACCCTGCTCATCCGCCTTCAGCTTCTTGAACGGCAGCCTCCTATCATCCTGGAACCTCCTTTTGGCTGGAAGTCTGCTTGGTTCCTTACGGTCATCCTCAGTTTTAAAAGCAAAGTCTTTGTTTGCCGATGCTGAAGCATCACCCACCGTGACTCGTATGATTTCAGCAGGATCTGAGAGGGGACTGCTGGGCTCAGTTTTGATCCGCACCTCCGAGAGAGGGGAAGCGACCTCCCGATCCGTTGACTGAGAGGCACTGAAGGACCTAAGGCGGTGTGGGTGTATTACCTGTGGCTTCTCATCCAAGGCCGACTTCTCCGATGACTCTTTCGAGGATGACTTTTGGGATGCAACATTAAATGTCTTCTGGGAATCGTTAGTTCCCGGTGAGGAGCACGAGGATACCTGTGCAGGTTTTAGGTCAACAGAAGGTGAGTAAATAGGAACCTGGCTGTCCATGGACAGTGACCTTCGAAGGAGACTTTTTACAAGGGGGCCACTTCTGTCAATACTTTGGTTTTCTGGGCGAGACCCACTAGATGGGATTACCAGCCCTAACTTGGAGTAGTAGAGCAAATTCCTGTCTTCCCCTTGACCATTTCCTTTTCCTGCCTCTCGCAACAAAAATGTGGAATCCCCTGCCCCACGCAGAGACAAGACTGGTGGACGTGGTCTTTTCAATGACATCTCTGCAACTTTTCCTCTCAGAAGCTGAGCGCTGCTTCCTGGCTCGCCGCTTGCCATTTCTTTCTCTGCTAAAGACATCTGAGGCAGCACCATGTTCCTTTTCACTAAAGCACCTCTGCTCTGATCCTCCACAGTTCCAGAAGTTTCATGAACCTTTGTATAGCTCACAGGGCCTTCTTTCAGCCACCTCCTTTCAGTCAGTGATAAATTGTGAAGGGTTTCAGTTGGTTTTGTTACCTGTGGTCTGCTGCCAGCTTTGACAGCCACAGAGGGTGAAGGTTTAGGAGTATGGCTTAAGTCGTGTTGTGTTTGATTTACGCTTTTCGCTTGTGCTTCAATTCTGTTCTGACAGACGATGACACTTCTCTTCTGAGAACTACTTTCATCTTCATCTTGGTAGAGTATTTTTTTCATAGGACAAGATGGAAAAGGAGCTTGAGGACTCTTGGAAACAATATTTGTAAGAAAAGATATTCCAAGACTGTAGCCCAGTTCTTGCACAGCTGCGAGGCTGCCTTTCTCAATGAACAAGGATGAAGAATAAATGTAGTTCAACACATTATCAAAAGCATCTGGCTCACAAAAGTCGAGCTGAAACACTGACTGAGACTCATTCTCCTTATTTGTGAACAGAGTCTGGAAGTATTCACTGCTGGCAGCCAGAACATTCTTGTGAGCTCGGAATTTCTGGTCTCCTACGATCAGCACAACGTCACACAGCTGTCCCTTGAGACGCTCCTCGTTCAGGGTGCTCAGGAGGGAAATGGCATGTGCTGGATTTATGTAATGCAAGAGCCCCTCCATGATTCTGATGTCCCTGAAAAAAGAACAACAACAACAAAGCTGTAGGTTGCCTTATATGAATTGTTAGAGACAAAGTAAACACATCTCCTGTACTTTGTAGACTGGCTAAACCACCATCCAGCAGCAATTAAAGAAACAGCTTGTGTGGAGGAAAGGTTTGGGACTGAAACACCTTTTTTTTTGGTAGCTCCAAAAAAGCACAGGCATGGGAAGAACCAGCTTATCTGCCCACGCTCAAATATCCTTTTAATTGCTAATCTTACACCAAGAATATTACACCTAACTAACTGGGGGATGGATGGATGGATGGATGGATGGATGGACAGATGGATGGATGGGCTGTGCTCTCCTCCTGTAATACACCTGTCCACAGGGAGGAACAGTTCAATCATTTCACTCTTGATCATCTCTTTCTCTGCTTCAGCTTTATGAAGATCTATCTTGACAACTGGATTGATAAACTCTGGACTCTTGGACCAGGTATATAAAGCTTAGTTATAGCAACTCACCTTTCTGAGGCTAAGCAACCCTGACAGTCTCCTGCTGAGTAGCCAAATTAAGGGGGTTTTGTTGTCACTTTTAATAGGATGATGGAAAGGGCATTAATACTGGGAAGGGAGAAGGAAACAGCATTATTGCCCGTAATCTAAATTCATCATGTTTACTTATGCTTAATAAGTGCTGTTAATATCTACTTCTAACTGTATGTGTCCCCTAAAACTGCATTAGCAGGATTTGGTTTCTGGGAAATGTCAGTTTTCACTGAAGTATCCCTGCATTGCTTTGCTCAGGATGAAAAGCAATCAGAGAACTGAAATCCCTGTTTCATTCATTAGCATCAGAGCACTTTATGCCCACAACCCATATATCTGAGGAACAGTTACCCTTGGCTGCATCCAAGAGTACAATAAGGGCAAATGAAGCTGCAGTGCAGAAATCTCAGTGATGCACGTGATTCAAAACACTGCCCACTCCATACTGCAGGATGCCTTGATAACTCAATATGCTGCTCCTGATGAGAGCTTAACAAAAGAAGATAACCTGGTTTTAAGTAAAACAAAGAAATTCAATGGCAGGAGTTGCAATTTATATATCTGTGCACAAGAACATACACAGAGAAATCAACAATATTAAATTCTCTTATTTTTTCATGGACGCTCTCTACACTACCTCCATGGTGGTTTTAAAACAAGCCAATGATGTGTCTGTTAAAAGCAATTATCTTACTTTTACAGCTGATTTGAGAAACTACTTTTTATTTTCATTTGTACACGATATATGCAACTACAACAAAAAGGTTTCACTGTTCATCAGCCAACAAGCAAAACTGTAAAGTTTATCAAAATAAAAAAAACAGTACTGAGAAGCTATAATCCCATGGTTAATAAATGAGGATGGTAAATCTTAAAACTAATGGGTATAAATAAGTGATCAAAGTCTAAATTGGTATTATTGAGAAATGACTTAAAGGATGCTGCATGCAGTGTCTTAGGGCACTGATCACATCAAGGACTGAGCTACCATTTCTACACCTAAAAATACCAAATGAGTTCATAGTGACATGGCAACAGCAAAACCAGAATGCTGTTTCCTCATCAGATCAGTCTTCACTGAGTATTTCAGTGCCTTGAAGTGTCATTTCATAAACACTAATTTATCCTTAATTCACCTTAGATAACTATAATGCATAATTCCCCCACACCTCCATCTATAAAAAGCAGTGAAGTCAGTCTCAATTTCAGAAAGCAATCTGGTTTGTTTTGCTTTCTGTGTTTTACTTAAGACTGAGAGGATGGAGGTGGGGGTGTGAGGATGGTGGTTCACTACCCCCCTCCTTTGTGGATGCCAGTGCAATTTAAAGTGGCAGAGTGTGGCTGGCCCTAATCCAGTTTCATGGTCTGAACACCCATTAACACTTACAGAGTTGTAAGTGCTCCAGGAGGGCATCTTTCCCTTCACCTGGAAATGAGTTTGCAAACTCAAGTGATTCCTCTGGGATGCAAGTTGCGGAAGGGAAATGGAGGCAGCAGATCAACAGAGCTTAGGAAACTTTAACTGTGGTTTAGAGACACCCAATAGAAGCTGCTGCGTACCCACACTTCAAGATCACAGTGGAAAGAGTGTATTAGTCAAATGTTTTGAAATATTTTAAGACCTTTCATTTTAATCTGCTTTGCCCTTGTGTTTTTAAAATTGGCAGAGTAAACACCATGTAATTACTACGTGTCCCTCTGCCCACATAACCCAGCAGTGCAGTGTAACCAGGAGAGAGTGGTGTAAAATCTGCAGGACTAAAGCAGAATCCAGCAGTCACCCATCCTTCTGGCCACAGCTTCCTTCTTCATTCCTACAACAACTTCAATTCATCACATTAAACACTGCAGACATAAACATCCCTCCAGTCACGCACGGTGCAATTTAACTCTGCCACTTTAACAGGAACCAAGGCTGCAACGTACACAAATGGCAAAGGACCAAATCAATCCTCCAAAGGCAGCTTTAATCCTGGTATTTCCTAATTCAAGGGCTTGACTTTCAGCTTAATAGCCTTTAGACACAACAGGCAGAAATTAAACAAACAATAGCAAAAAACACACCAGAACTGTTTCGCAGAGCCATTTTAAGACATTTACCCAGATGATGTGAAAGCCTGAAATATTTAGAAGTAGAAAAAAAATCAACCCAAGGAATACCTGAGTCAGAGTACAATGTGTTAAAATTTCACTACATGAATACTTTTCAATAACAAAGTTGATCCACCATCCCTGCTCTCTTGTGTTCATTTTACCTGCACCCTGCAGGTCACTCCTCCTTCAGCTGTGCCAGTACAAATATTTGCAGGCCCGTATGATGTAGCAGAACAGACAATAAATAAACACCCAACATTATTTTTTTTCAAATGCTGGTTGATTTTTACAGTGAACCACATCAGGAACTATTGCATTGGCATAACTGAAGAGGCAGCAATAGGAACAGCCACAGGAGACAAGAACTGGCTCCCCAAAGCCAGGGCTTGGCCCCACACAAAGGCTGCCCTGGCACCGTGTGTAGATACACAACTCTGGCAGTCTCCTGTAACACCAGATTTGATTCTAGGCGTTTGAGCACTCCTACTTGTCAGTGTTAGAAATGAGAAGCTTGACTCAGCCAATATATCAAGCAGTAATTCAATTTATTAATTAATATGGTAAGGTATGAGCAAAAACAGCGCTGGGTACAGTGGTGGGGGTTTTCCCTTCCAACTGCACACTGACTGCTGGGCTTGCTGGTATTTATTGATCATATTCATGCATATTCATAAGATTTCTCAGCAGTTTTTATTTCCAATTTTTTACATCACAATTCTATATGTCAGGATTGTAAATCTATGATGGTGGTGTTTGGTTCCTTTCCAATTTCTATACTCTATTGTGATCTATTCCAGGTTTCAATATCCCAGGATGTACATCCCAGGATGTGTATCCCAGATGGTGGGGTCCAGCTTCCAGATGGGGGGTCCAGCTTCTATTTTCTAGGACCATTAATCCATGATAGTGATGTCCAGCTTCCCTTTTTGAAATCATTAATCAGTGACGTTGATGCCCATCTTCCTTTTCCAGGATGTTTTCACCATTTCATTAGGAGCTTGGGATAGGTTCACTTCCCTCTTTTGTTTAAATCCCTTATATATTCTAAAGCTAATTTCTCAGCAGTTTTTATTTCCAATTTTTTACATCACAATTCTATATGTCAGGATTGTAAATCTATGATGGTGGTGTTTGGTTCCTTTCCAATTTCTATACTCTATTGTGATCTATTCCAGGTTTCAATATCCCAGGATGTACATCCCAGGATGTGTATCCCAGATGGTGGGGTCCAGCTTCCAGATGGGGGGTCCAGCTTCTATTTTCTAGGACCATTAATCCATGATAGTGATGTCCAGCTTCCCTTTTTGAAATCATTAATCAGTGACGTTGATGCCCATCTTCCTTTTCCAGGATGTTTTCACCATTTCATTAGGAGCTTGGGATAGGTTCACTTCCCTCTTTTGTTTAAATCCCTTATATATTCTAAAGCTACAGTTTAAAAATCCTTAATACAAAGCAACATTCTAAAGCTATAATTCAAAGGTTCTTATTACAAAACAGTTTAAGACTTATAATAGTTAATTGCAAACAAAAGGTTGGTTCAAAGGCCTTCTTCCATGCTTTGTTTTCCTCGGTTGTTTATCAGGACTCATCTTTATAACTGTCCCATGGCCATGTTCCACACATTTCACAACTACAATTACACAGGTTACCTTTATTTACCTGACACGAAACACAACAATTGTATTTCACATCAGCACTAGATTGTTTTGTGATTAGCTACCTAAGATCTTTTCTCCAGATAATCTGCTTTTATTCTCTCTAACCCTTTTTTTTCCCAGCCACCTTCACTACTGACTGGAAACAAAGCTTTCTTCTTTTCTTCCATGATGTTCAGGTGACATCATGGAAACAGCAGGAGCACATCAGGAAATCTCCCACAGCCTGGTGGCAGGGCCTCAGCTGGTCCTCAGGAACAGTGACTAAGTTTAGACTCCAGACCCAGAAGGGCCAGTGCAGCAGGAACTTTTGGGAGGCCACAAAGAGATTTTAGTGTCAGCCTTCACAGAATCACAGGACGGGTCGGGCTGGAAGGGACCACAGTGGGTCAGCTGGTCCAACCCCCTGCTCCAGCAGGGCCAGAGCACAGGGTTGTGTCCAGATGAATCTGGAATACCTCCAGAGAGGGAGACTCCACAGCCTCTCTGGACAATCTGTCCCAGTTCTCTGTCACTGCACAGGGAAGAAGTTCTTCCTCATGCTCAGGTGGAACTTCCTGAACATCAATTCTGCCCATTGCCTCTTGACCTTTTTCTGGGCATCACGGAGCAAAGCCTGGTCCACCCTCTTGCCACTCCCCCTTTAGATATTTATACACATTAATGAGGTCCTCTCTCAGTCATCCCTTCTCCAGGTTGATCAGGCCCAGCTCCCTCTACCCATTGCCTCTTGACCTTTTTCTGGGCATCACGGAGCAAAGCCTGGTCCACCCTCTTGCCACTCCCCCTTTAGATATTTATACACATTAACGAGGTCCCCTCTCAGTCATCCCTTCTCCAGGTTGATCAGGCCCAGCTCCCTGAGCCTTTCCTTGTAAGAGAGATGTCCCAGTCCTCTAATTCCCTCCTCCAACAGCCCTCCACTGATCTCAGAAAACTAGATTTCAAAAGCCTAAGTATCATATTTGGTATAACATTGTTTTTATTTTATATTTTGAACAAGGACAGGAAAAGTTGCCTCTACTATTTCAAAATAACTTTTGTAAAATGAAATCTCAGGAAAGCTCTTCACAAGGGAAGGGTGAAAAAGCTTAATCTTGGACCCAACAGTTTCTTGATCCTCAACAGCAATCTCCCTTTGAAGTGGTAGCTCCCCTTCCTTTCCTCTGTTCCTTACTCTCACATCTCCTCCCAGCCCTGTGCTACTCTCCCCTTCCTTTCACCAGCTCTGCTGCTCATTTGATCTCCCAGTGAGCTGATTCAACTCCTTAAAATTAAGCAGGGAACTAATAAACAAAATCATTCCAGATTTTTAGATCTGTTTGCTATTTTCTAGGGCAGGCAGCTTAATCAGCTCAAATGAGCATGAGGGTTCCAGCAAGAGGAGCCAGGCACCTGCCCATTCTTTGTCATTCTTTGTTCCATCAGCTTCCTCCATCTGAAATTTCACCTTCAGAAATAACAGAGCCACCAATTCTACAGCTAAAACATTCCAGAAAGAATCAGGCAGATATTTAGGTGTGGTTTCACTGTAACAGCTGCACCCTCAAATACATGAGCAACTAAGAGATGCCGATGTTGCCTTCTGACTTCCATGATAAGGAAATCTCTGTCAGCTGAAGGTCCATTAACAGCGTGCTGGGGTTGCAGTGGGAAAGATGATGTTCTGAAACCCTCCTTGAAATGCAATATTGCAGCAAGGGCTGTGAGAAAGTGCAGGTGGAAGCAGAGAATATGAGGATGGAGGAGGAAACACAAAGAAGAGACTGAACAGGTTTAAATACGGAAAACACACAAGAAGCATGGCAGGGACAAACCCACTAAAGAAAGCAAAGGAATGTGGATTGTAAGACTCAGCCAAAAAGTACAAGTGACTTTCTGGGGCATCCCTGGAAAGTGCAGGAATATTGCATTCATTTGAGTGCTTTGCTGAGGATCTGATGGCTCTGACAATTCTAGTGCTATTTCAGACGCCAGAAGAGTAGAAAGTTCCCCTACTTGTCTGTCACAAGTCCAGAAGAAAAAGGAACTTCCACTGCTTAAGCTTCCACTCAAGGACCTTCTGCTGGACTTTATGATTTGAGTTTGACAACAGTTTATAAAACGTCTCTTCTCCTATCAACAGCCTTTGCAACACAGATACTCTCCCATACCAGATACAGATGTACACATCTCCCTATATACCCCAAAACCTGTAGGTACAAGCTGCAAACCCACATAGGAATATTGTTTGCATTTCTATAATCTTTTTCTACCTAAATACTTAAATAATCTCTTGCTACAAGTTTGGGGGTTCTGTCTTCCTGGATTTAACGAAATGAGATCTCACTGCTGTTGCTGTTCTCCACTGCAGACAGCACTGTGAACTCTCCCCGTGAAGACAAACGTTTCTCATTTCCAATAGGTCGGCAGCACAGAGACTCCCTGGTATGAAGGCAGGCATAACATCACATAAATAACATGCTTGCTAGTGTGTGAAATTGATGGACTAATTTCTACCTATTTATCCTTCACACATATAAAAGCAGAAATTTAGGTAGAGAAAAAGAAGAAATTTTATAATCATCGATTTACAGAATGGTTTGGGAAGGGACCTTGAGGATCACCCAGCTCTACCCCCCTGCCATGGGCAGAGACCAGGTTGCTCAGAGCCCCATCCAAGCTGGCCTTGAACGCCTCCAGAGATGGGGCAATCTGTGCCACTGCCCCACCACCCTCACAGTAGAGAGTCTTTTTCTAGTATCTAATATAAACCTACTTTCAGTTTGACTATTCTGCAGTCTACTTTGCCCTACACCCTAGACAGATAATTAGCAGCTAACCTGACACAGACATGAAATTGACTCAGAAATTAGAGGCTACTTTTCACATTCAGATCATACCCTCAGTTTCACGTTCTGACACTTAAAATAGCTCCCCCTGACGTGCAGCAAACTCCAGAATGTCAGAGTACAAAGCTCCTCTTGTCATTCCCATTCTTGTTTACAACCCAGCAGCAGCTCAGGGTGCAATTTCATCTTACTCTCAGAGCAGTCTGAGGCATCGCTCCTGCAAGGAGCAGCCCGTGTCTCCTCCTCCCCCTCCGAGGAAGGGCTGCCTGTGAGCGGATCCAGGGACAGGATGGAAGAGACAGGGCAGGGAAATGCTGGCTGGGAGCTCTCAAAGTTCTTCCTGAAACATTTAGTGAAGATTAAATCACATCAAACACAATTTGCTATTTGTCCTGGCCTCCATGACTCGACTAAAAGGTGTGTAACTCAGCCTCCAAATTGCTGTAAACTAAATCAAAATATTAACAAGTTTTAAAACACCTTTCCCTAGGAATTCTTCATCTTTCATTCCCTTGAAGTGTTTGTTTTGTAATGCAAAATACAAAGCAACGTTTGCTTTGTAATGTTGCAAATAAACTCTCTGATGGGACACGTCTGAAAGGCTTGATGGCCAACAAATTTAAACACCTACAGAAACCTCATCCCCAGAAATACTTCTTGTCACTTTTTTTTGTAAGAGATGCATGAAATCTGAGAATTGTAGACCAAATGTGTACACTTGTACTATTTCTACACATTGATTTTATTGTTTTATTGGCAGTGCTGAGATATACTTATCAAATGGAGTAATATTCAGTCACCTGATTTACTAGATGAGACACATTAACTGGCATAGTTCACATTAAAAAGCTGTCTACATACAACTTTTAATTTTGGTGGTGTAGTAAAAATGACAAACCCTAATTGTGGTCATATTTCTATTACTATCATGGTGCTTTTTACAGGCACGGTGTATTTTGGATGAGAAGAGAAGCCACACATCCCTATAAGGTACTATTTTATCAACAGAATAGTTATTACACTAAGGTTTCTTTAAGAAAATGAGACATGAGGGGGAAAAGTCATACATTTAATCTGAAAAATGCAGAATGTAAAAGCTGAGCCTAAAAAATTCCAAGTGAGAAAGTTATGATTCAGGGAATTCAGGTATCTTTCTCCCACTGAAGGATCCAAAGAAAATGTCATTCAGCCATCACCAATTCTGGCCAAGATACTGGGAAGATGATACAGGACACACAACAGCCATTTTACCTGAGTTTTACCTTCAGAGATTTACAAGCTCATGAATAGCATGTGGAAGATTTTCAGTTTACTCCAGTCCACAAGCAACTGAAGGTAGGCTATGTCTTACATAGTTAAAAAAGTTAATTTAAAAATCCAGCTCCATGAACAAGAGCTGTATTTTCTTTACTCCTCAGAAGTATTTATGAGAATTGAGATGGTCATATTTTTACTGGAATTCCAGGAAATTTGGCCCTTAACCTCCACAGCTGAAGGACTGTACTCAGAGTTATGTCTTGGTACAGAATAAACAAATTCCTTTTGGTTATGACAGAGTGTGGCAGTGATTAGAAATCACTAACTCTGCTGCTTTTCCTTCCATGGCTCATAATTTACATTAAAAGGGGCTCTGTGACAATATTTACTGTCCCAAGTACTCTGTTTTTTAGAAGTGCTCTGAAGATACTCACAAATGTGTCCAGAGCAGTCTGTGAGGGGGTGGATGGGACACTCACTGTGCCCTGTGTCACAACTGTCCCTGCAGTAACCACTTGTCAGAGGTTGATGAGAATGAATTGCAACCTAAATTGTTACTCACACTGTTCACTGAGGTAGGATAAACCCTGGAGATTAATGCTGCCAGACAAAAAAGGGAAAAGCATTTCTTCCTTTGTAAAGAATGTCATTTACTTGTATGCAAATTACTACCAAAGAAAAATTTTTGTGGCATTTAAAAAATCTATTTTTGGACAAAGGATTTTTCATGTCTTTTCATCACAGAGTACATGGAGAGAATTTGCACAAGAAGGATGTGGTGTTTCACTACAACTCAGAGGGAAAACCCCTCAACAACCAAGGCCAGGGGATTTTAAAACTTATATTTGTGATGAACAGCAAGACTGATGAACTGATGGGGGTGGACATGGAAGGAGCTTAGGAAGACTGAAGACTCGCCCAACACTTTCTCTCCTTGTTCACAAAATATGCCTGAACTGTTCCAGAACAGCAAAATACAGAAACTAGTCAATAAGAAAAGACAACAAATTTCTTTTTATTTCACTGCTGATTGAAAGAAAATATAGGAGAACAGGTGTCTTTAATATTATCAGTAGGGAAAAAATGGAAACACTACAGTACAAAGACTAATATTAAACTACAACAAATATTTGGGAAGGAACCCCCCCCTGCACACAACACCTATTTTAAAGCAGAGCATATTGCAGTCTTTCCATAACTTTGCTGCTTCTGAAGACTTTTGCTGCTTTCTGAGGATCTCAGATCATTACATGAGACAGATTTCAAAATGAAGGCGCTCAGTTGCTCAAAAGTTTAAGGAGAGCTGAAATTGTTGCAACTGCAGCATGTGACTCAGAGCACAGCCCCTCCCAGTGCAGAGCAAACCAAGAGCTGATTACAGCCCAACTTCCTCTCCCCTCCGAGTCCACACTGGGTCACACACTGAAGTTAGCACCATTTTTGCAGATAAAGCAAATTTCAAAACCCTGAAAGCTACAGAGGGCTGGTTTTTAACAGTAACTGCTTCACATCCTGAAGCTCAAAACAACTTCAATACAGTAAGAAAGCTCAAGGCTTTCTGCCAAGCTGTCCTTTTAAATCCACAGGTTGATCTACGATCTACCCCTAACTAATTTTGAAGTAAGTGTGATCAGCCATCACTACAAAGATGATCAGAGCACTTAATTCTCTGTGTGCAAGTATTCTCTAGCATCACACACAAAAACCTCCATGAGCTCAGAAAACCTAATTTCTCAGTAATATCCAGCTTTTGCTGATTAGAGGGCTCTCAGTGATGGACGTGGCAGAGTTATCACCCTGGCACTTGGAACCTACACATGGGAACAGGAGGCACAAAAGTTCACATTTATCACTGAATGTACAGCACAAAAAGGACTTTGGGAACTTCCTAAAAGCTGCTGCCTGCTTTATATTCAATAAGAATGCTAAGGTGTCCTAAAGGGTAAGTTACCTTGAACACTGAAGCAGAATCAGGGGAGCTCACAAGTGGTGAAATCCCCAAGGAATCCTGGTCTGGCTCTGCAGCTGAAAACTCCAGAGGTTCTAATTTGTGACATCTCCCTGCAAGCCCCTCCTGAGAACATGTAAATGCCAGCTCCTGAAATGGTCATGATTCAGTCACGATGGGTGGACCTTCCACAGGTAAACAAAATATTCTTTAGAAATTACAACTCTACATCATGTGGGTGAAGCATGTGGGTGAGAGAATGGATGTAGGACTCCCTCCACCCAAGAGATGGCCACATAATTTGGGGTTTTTTGCTAACAAGGTTTATAAAAACAGTTGCTTAAATTTGCTCCAAACTTCCCCTCAAGAGGATCAGCATAACACTGGTGGAAAATTTTAGTCAGAGCACTTTGTCAGTTTGAGCAAAGTCAGAACAGAACACTAAACCTACACATAAAACAGTACTAGATTTACCTGCAGTGTGCATTTACCACTCCTGATTTAACATCAAAAAGACTTCCTGTACAAAAATACATTTTAAAAAATCTAGTTTCACATTATTTATCTAAGGATAAAATATTAATTTTAATTTAAATATTCAGTGTATTCACAAAAAGCTCTGTTATTGTGTAATTCATCACAATCTCTTCTTGTATGTACAGCCTACCTACCTCTTACTTCCACTGGGAGTCCAACTACGAAAAAAAGGAAGAGCTACTAAAGCAATTGCTATTTAATTAAGATGAGCTTACTCAGTACACACACATTCCACAATTATTTCCTGTCTAATAGTAACTCCTTGGAGTTATTATTCTGTTTATTTACACGAGCCTCATCCAATCTGAACATAAGATCAGCTTGGATTTTACAGAGGATTATAGCAAGGTTCTTTCTGACAGCTATGACCAGGTAAAACACCTTCCACAACCTTCTGCACAGGCACAGCCCACCACTGAGGATTTCCCCACCTGGCTGTGAAATGTACCTCATCGTTCTGATGAATAATCCAGCCCAAGAGTGCTCGGAGCAGCAACGCCACGCTTTGTTTACAGAACCACAGAATGGGTCAGGCTGGAAGGGACCACAGTGGGTCATCTGCTCCCACCTCCCTGCTCCAGCAGGGTCATCCCAGAGCACACAGCACAGGGTTGTGTCCAGATGGTCCTGGAATATCTCCAGTGAAGGAGACTCCACACTCTCCCTGGACAATCTATCCGGTGCTCGGTCACTGCACAGGAAAGTTCTTATGTTGAGGTGGAATGTCTGAGCACCGGGTCCCAGCCACTGCCGGGCACCACCGAGCAGAGCCCGGTCCATGCTCGGACCCGTCCCTTTCTGGACTGACAGACATCGATGATGTTTGGTACCTGCCTGCACTCACACGCGGGGACCTCGCTGGGGGAGACGAAACGCGCTCTCCCTTCCAGACACAGCGGGAGGAGCCGTGTCACCGAGCCACGGCCCTCCCGGCGCCTCTCTTGTTCTACAGCTCGGGAAGAGCCCGGAGCCGCCGGCGGAGGGGAAGCGCCGGAGCGCCGGTCCCTCACAGCCCTCGGGCGGCCGGTCCTTCTCACACCGGTGCCTGGTATCCCTCACCCCACCGGTCCCCAGCGTCCCTCACACACCGGTCCCTCACGCCCTGGGGCGGCCGGACCCTCGCGGCCCTCACGCCCCGTAGCAGCGGGTAACGGGCTCCTGAGGCGCCGCAGCCCGGAGAAGCCGGAGGATTGCGCGCCTCTTCCCGCTCCGCCTCTCCCCGCCTTCCATCCATCCATCCATCCATCCATCCATCCTTCCTTCCTTCCACCGCTGCCGGTCGCGCTCATGCGCCCTGAGCGCTTCCCCCGCGCCTCCCCCTCGGGGCTCGGGCCCAGGCGGGGCGGGCGATGTGGCGGCGGCGGCCGCGGCACCTCCCGCCCGCTCCGGGCGCCTGCGCCGCGCCCCGCCAAGGACGGGGGGAAGAGTTTCGTAACCGGCGCATGCGCGCGGGAGCCGCATCCCCGCTCGGTGGAGGAAGGGGGGGGAAGGAGGAAAGAGAGAAAAAAAAAAAAAAAGGAAAAAAAAAAAAAAACCACCTCAGAGTTACGTCAGGAAAAGACGGATTTGTGCTCGGGGAGACCCGCGCGGCGCGGGGAGCCCCCGGGACGGGCGCGACACGCGGGCGCTACTCACCCTGTCCGCCGCCCCCCCCTGCTCGCCCCCCTCGGCGCCTCCGCTCAGGGCTCAGCCCGCGCTGCCGCCGCCGCCGCCGTGATTCCATCCATCTTGAATTTGACGTCATCCCACAACCGAGGGATGAGGTCATCGCGGGGAGCGCTCGTCACGTGCGCGGCGCCGCGATTGGCCGGGCCGGGGGGG